>NC_135233.1:886166674-886766674 GCF_051348905.1 Ranitomeya variabilis
GACTGACACCACTAAACAGTTCAGTGTGCATCTGCCTCATTAGTGAAAGGATTTGTCGGGTTTCATCTGAATTGTGTATTTCTAGGTCATCAATCCTGACAGCACCATCCTTCTCATTGCGGCAGAAAATGAGAGGTTAAAAAGGACCCCCCCATCTCCACCCCTCAGTATTTTTGCTGTCCCAGTGAGGATAGGAATGACAAGAGAGAGGGCTCCTATCCCTGGCTGTACTGAGCAGACCCAGCTTATCTCTTTCCGCTTTCAAGTAGTCTGCAGCCAATACCCCCCGGCACTTGCATCTGCTTTCCAGCGCGCTGAATCCCTGCGGGCACGCTTCCGGCGACATCATCTCTGCAAGCCGTCCAGAGCACTTCTAGGTCGTGACCAGCGTGCATTCCACGATGGAACGCATGAAATAGGATCCGGCAAAGACATGCGGACGGCGAAATCCTCCAGATGGTATCTTATAAATAGGGTCCTAAAAACGTATGTAGGCTGCCCTACTGTATGCTTAGACATGGAGGATTCTGCCAAAGCGGAGACTCGCTTGGGACAGAGCCAGGGGCATGTGAGTAAGCTTGTAAAGACACCCACTCTAAGACCTTACCCCACAAACAGAAACACATGGCATCTACTCTGTGCATTCTAGAGGAAGAACACTTGCCTCTGCAACTCCTAAAAGGGCTGGCAAGAAATTGGAGAAGGGTAGAAGACGTGTTATCTGTAACATCAAACTACCAGACAGCTGGCATAAGCACCTATGTGAACCCTGCATCTCAAAAATTATTAGGCAGCCATAATTCGGGCTAACATCGCACCTATGTGAACCCTGCATCTCAAAAATTATTAGGCAGTCATAATTTGGGCTAACATCGCAGCAAACTCTGTGGCTCGATCTTTGTATCTATGGGTCGACGACTTGGGAGAACACTTGAGGTCTAAAACCCCCAGGACACCATCCTGAAATCCCTTCCCCCTCCTGAAGCTAGCAACCAGATTCATGGATGACGCATCGGCAGAATCTGTTAGATTCGCAGCCAGGAATGGGTCCTTATCCAATGATGCCCGGAGAGCTATCTGCCTAAAAGCATGGTCGGGGGGAGACACAGTCCAAAAATAAACTTTTATTCCCTTCTAGTGCAATAAAGTGTTTGGGCCTGTACTAGATGATATCCTAGAAAAGGCATCGGACAAAACGAAAGGGTTCCCCAAGAGAAACCAAAGAAATATCAGCCCTTTCGTAGGCCGCAACCTAGCCAGGGGTCAGGCTATAAGGGAAAAGGCAAATTGAGCAGATGGAGCTACCCCAAGCTAGGTAGGGGTAAGGACTCCATTTTTGGTTCAGGCTCCGCCTCAGGTAGAAAGTGACGCTGTGAGAGTAGGGATGGCAGGAGATTTCAGGAAATCAGTGGGTGTCGGGGATAGTCTCTTACAAGATAGAGTTTACCCAACTTCCCCAGCGTGGTTCGTAAACTCCCGCCTGCAGTCAGCCGTTTCCCCCATGTGGGCAGATATCCAGGATCTCTTAAAGATCTGTATTCCCAGTCCCCGAGCAAGAAAAGTGCAAGGGCCATTACAACAGTCTCTTCTCGGTAAAAAAAACAAACAAAAAAACCTCAGGAGAGACCAGAACAATTATACATTTAAAGCCCCTGAACCGCTGGATAAAATACAAAAAGTTGAAGATGGAGTCCATCAGATCTACAATTCACTTTACAGACAGGAATGCGTAGTATCACATTACCATCCATGCTTCATTTCAGAGATACCTAAGCTTTGCTCTGAGGGTCCAGGAGAGAGTCCATCATTACCAGTTCCGTTGCCTTCCATTCGGCCTAGCCTCAGCACCCAGGGTATTCAAGCTTGTAGCGGAGATGGTCGCCTATCTAAGGAGATAGGATATCATCATAGTCCCCTACCTAGACGACTTCCTGATCATAGCCAGCACCAATGAACACCTCATGGAGCACTTTCAGACCTCAATTTCCACACTATAGAGGCTGGGATGGGTCATAAATTGGGAAAAGTTGGATCTCTTTCCAGAGTCCAGAAAGAAGTTCCTAGGGGTTCTTCTAGACTCCCAATTGAGAACACCTTTCTTACCAGAAGAGAAGCAGATTGCTATGAAGGAAAGAATCCACCAATTTATAGGAAGCCGCTGTTCCATCAGAGAAGCAATGAGGATCCTGGGACTAATGACCTCTTGTATCCCCTGAGTACCATGGAGTCAGTTCCCCTCACGGGAGCTCCAGGGTGCCGTTCTATCTGCCTGGTACAAACGTCAACTATCCCTGGACATTGATGCCCCTATCCCTCTCGGTGAAGGAATGCGATGGTGGACCACTATGGAGAACCTCCAGGCAGGAGTTCCCTGGATTCTCTCCCCTTGCATCTTAATCACCACCGACACAAGTCAGCAGGGCTGGGGCGGCCATTCGGATGGAAGATAACTCCAGGGAGAGTGGAGCCCAGAGATCGGAGCCAAATCCTCGAACTTCAGTGAACTGTATACAGTATGGAAGGTATTACTCCAGGTCCAGTTGACTGTCAAGGGCAGGCATAGAAAGATCCTGTCTGACGTCACGACAACGGTGGCGTTCCTAAGCCATCAAGGGGGGGCCAAAACATCCTGCCCTACAACGCCAGGCAAGGAAGATCTTCCAGTGGGCAGAAAGGACAGTACAGTCATGGCCCAAAATTTTGAGAATGAGACAAATATTAATTTTTCCAAAGTCTACTGCTTCATTTTTTCTAATGGCGATTTGCATATACTCCTGAATGTCAGAGTGATCAGCTTAACAGCAATTACTGTACTTGCAAAGTCAATATTTGCCCAGAAAATGAACTTTAACCCCCAAAACACATTTCAACATCATTGCAGTCCTGCCTTAAAAGGAGCAGCTAACATCGTTTTAGTGATTGATCCATTAACACAGGTTGATGAGGACAGGGCTGGCGATCAGTCAGTCATGATTAAGTAAGAATGACATCACTGGACACTTTAAAAGGAGGCTGGTGCTTGGTATCATTGTTTCTCTTCAGTTAACCATGGTTATCTCTAAAGAAACACGTGCAGCCATCATTGCACTGCACAAAAATGGCCTAACAGGGAAGAGTATCGCAGCTACAAAGATTGCACCTCAGTCAACAATCTATCTCATCAAGAACTTCAAGGAGAGAGCTTCCATTGTTGTAAAAAAGGCTCCAGGGCACCCAAGAAAGACCAGCAAGCGCCAGGACCGTATCTTAAAACTGTTTCAGCTGCGGGATCAGACTACCAGCAGTGCCAAGCTTGCTCAGGAATGGCAGCAGGCTGGTGTGAGTGCTTCTGCACGCACTGTGAGGCGGAGACTGTTTGAGCAAGGCCTGGTTTCAAGGAGGGCAGCAAAGAAGCCACTTCTCTCCAGAAAAAACATCAGGGACCGACTGATATTCTGCAAAAGGTACAGGGAGTGGACTGCTGAGGACTGTGGCAAAGTCATTTTCTCTGATGAATCCCCTTTTCGATTGTTTGGGACATCTGGAAAACAGCTGATTCAGAGAAGAAGAGGTGAGCGCTACCACCAGTCTTGTCTCATGCCAACTGTAAAGCAAACTGAAACCATTCATGTGCGGGGTTGCTTCTCAGCCAAGGGAATCGGCTCACTCACAGTCTTGCCTAAAAACACAGCCATGAATAAAGAATGGTACCAGAATGTCCTCCAAGAGCAACTTCTCCCAACCGTCCAAGAGCAGTTTGGCACCCAACAATGCCTTTTCCAGCATGGTGGAGCACCTTGCCATAAAGCAAAGGTGATAACTAAATGGCTCATGGAACAAAACAGAGATTTTTGGTCCATGGCCTGGAAACTCCCCAGATCTTAATCCCATTGAGAACTTGTGGTCAATCATCAAGAGACGGGTGGACAAACAAAAACCAACAAATTCAGGCAAAATGCAAGCATTGATTATGCAAGAATGGACTGCTATCAGTCAGGATTTGGTCCAGAAGTTGATTGAGAGCATGCCAGGGAGAATTGCAGAGGTCTTGAAGAAGAAGGGTCAACACTGCAAATATTGACTTGCTGCATTAACTCATTCTAACTGTCAATATAACCTATTGGTACTCATAATATGATTGCAATTATATTTCTGTATGTGATATAAACATCAGACAAACACTAATAAAAAGCAGAGGGCAGCAGATCATGTGAAAATATAATTTTGGTGTCATTCTCAAAAATTTTGGCCATGACTGTACTATTCGTTTCTGCAGTACACCTGTAAGGATTCAAGAACCAAGTGGCAGACTTCTTGAGCAGGCAGAAGATATCCCTGTCGGAGTGGGAACTGAATGAAGAAGTGTTCAGCATGCTGTATCAGTGCTGGGGAGTTCCATGGGTGGATCTATTCGCATCCAGAGAAAACGCAAAGGCCAGGGAATTTCTCTCCCTAAACCCCCAAACGGTCCAGTGGGCATCGATGCACTGTCCCAACCATGGGAGGGAAACTGCCCTATGCATTTCCCCCTTTTCCTTTGGGTCCGAGAGTACTGAGGAAAGTGCAGGAAGAAAGGGCAAAAATCATCTTGGTGGTGCCCTTCTGGCCGAAAAGGTGTTGGTTCCCCCTGCTGAGAAAGATGTCAGTAGAAGACCCAATCCTCCTCCCAAGGAGAAAAGACCTCCTCTACTAGGGCCCAGTTTTCCACCACAATCCGGACAGTCTTCAGCTATCAGCATGGATTCTGAGAGGCAGGTCCTGAAATTAAAGGGAACCTGTCACCCCGTTTTTTCCGTATGAGATAAAAATACTGCTAAATAGGGCCTGAGCTGTGCATTGCAATAGTGTATTTTGTGGACCCCGATTCCCCACCTATGCTGCCGAAATACGTTACCAAAGTAGTCGTTTTCGCCTGTCAATCAGGCTGGTCTGGTCAGATGGGCGTGGTGTCTTCCCCCAGATCTTGCTTAGTTTTCCGTTGGTGGCGTAGTGGTGTGCGCATGTCCAAGGTCCCGAATCCACTGCACAGGGGAGTGAAAAGAGCGCGATGTGCGCTATTTCATTGGTGATCGGTGGGGGCGGCCATCTTCTTTTGGCCGCGCATGCGCAGAAGCGGTGCTCTGCTGGCCGCGGCTTCAGGAAAATGGCCGCAGGATGCCGCGCGTGCGCAGATGGAGATCGCGGCGGCCATTTTCCTGAAGCAGAGTTCGCATCTCTGCTTCAGGAAAATGACCACCGCGATCTCCATCTGCGCACGCGCGGCATCCCGCGGCCATTTTCCTGAAGCCGCGGCCAGCAGAGCACCGCTTCTGCGCACGCGCGGCCAAAAGAAGATGGCCGCCCCCACCGATCACCAATGAAATAGCGCACATCGCGCTCTTTTCACTCCCCTGTGCAGTGGATTCGGGACCTTGGACATGCGCACACCACTACGCCACCAACGGAAAACTAAGCAAGATCTGGGGGAAGACACCACGCCCATCTGACCAGACCAGCCTGATTGACAGGCGAAAACGACTACTTTGGTAACGTATTTCGGCAGCATAGGTGGGGAATCGGGGTCCACAAAATACACTATTGCAATGCACAGCTCAGGCCCCATTTAACAGTATTTTTATCTCATACGGAAAACACGGGGTGACAGGTTCCCTTTAAGTTGACTGTCCGATAAATTGATATCTACTAGTGGTAAGCGAATAGCATTGTTGATCGGGTCTCCCCGAGCATGCTCGGGTGATCTCCAAGTATTTGTTAGTGCTCGGAGATTTAGTTTTGTCGCCTCAGCTGCATAATTTACAGCTGTTGGACAGCCTGAATACGTGTGGGAATTCCCTAACAAACAGGCATTCCTCACATGTATTCAGCCTGTCTAGCAGCTGTAAATCATGCAGCTGTGGAGACGAAAACTAAATCTCCGCTCACTAACAAATACTCAGACCACCGGAGTATGCTCGGGAAAACCCAAGCAACGAGTATACTCGCTCATCACTAATATCTACCCTTCAAGCCAAGCAATCAGAAAACCCATAACCTCATACCATTCTCTGAAAGACTGCGTTCAAAAATTTTGCTCCTTCCTTACCAAGCCCTTCTGTGCAGCTAAACAGTAGTATTCCCCCACATATGGGGTATGTGCATACTCAGGAGAGATTGCATAAAAAAAATTTGAGTTCCATTTCTTTCTGTTACCCTTGTGAAAATATAAAATTTGGGGTTAAAACATTTTTGTGGTTAAAATATTTTTTATTTTCACAGCTCAATGTTATAAACTTCTGTGAAGCAGAATGATTGGTCTAGTTTCCAAAATGGAGTCACTTTCCATTGTCCAGGCACTTTGGGGGCTCTCCAAAGGCGACATGGCAATCTTGATTCCAGCTGCTTTTGCGTTCAAAAAGTCAAACAGCACTTCTTTCCTTCCATGTAGTTTTTACCCAGATATGGGGTATCAGCATACTCCTTTCAGAACAAACTTTGTGGTACATTTTCTCGTTACCCTTGTAAAAATAAAAAATGTGGGGCTAAAGTAACATTTTTGTGGAAATTTTCTTTTAAAAATAATTAAAAAATTGTAAATTGTTTTCATTGCACGTTGCTTTAATTCCTGTGAAGAACCTGAATGGTTAATCAACGTCTCAAATGTGGTTTTGAGAACTTGGGGAAAGTGGGGGCAGTTTTTAGAATGGTGTCACTTTTGGGTATTTTCTGTCATACAGGACCCCCCAAAGTCACTTTAAATGTGATGTAGTTCATTAAAAAAAATGCTTTTGTAATTTTTTTTTTTAGGAAAAATGAGAAATTGCTGGTCAACTTTTACCCCTTCTAACTTCCTAACAAAAATAATATATATAGGTTTCAAAAATGATACATATGTAAAGTAGACCTGGGGTAAATGTTATCTATTAACTATTTTGTGTGACATAACTCTAGGTTTAAAGGCAGAAGAATTGCAAAAGTTGCAAAATTTTCACCAAATTTAAAAGAAAGCCATACCACACAAATTTTACCACTATCATGAAGTACATCAGGAAAAGAAAAAAATCTCAATCACTGGGATCCGCTGAAGAGTTCCAAAGTCATTACCCCATAAAATGTGACTGCTCAGACTTGTAAACTTTGGTCTGGTCATGAAGGTGAAAACTGGCTTGGGGGCTGAAGGGATTAAGCAGCTTTCCCCTATCCTCAATAGTGGCCAAAATGTGGACCTCACTCACATCTATATTTTGTAAATGCTGAGGGCAGATATAACAAAACAATTTTTAATTAAGTGATTTTTTCCTAGAATGATCCAAAACAGACCATCCTGCCATATGTAATAACCACTGAAAGTTTTGGAAGTGTTACATTATTTTACAGTTCTTGTTGGAATTAGACAATACCATGGGTATCAAAAGAAAAAAAAAAACTGAAAAATTACAGTATTTTTAAAATCTGTCCTAAATGCATCAAATGGGTTTAGCAGTATCTAGTTTATCATGTTGTCCAACAACAACCACACTTTAAAAAGATTACTAAAGTAACAGAACTGTACATTAAAAACCTTCTAAAGAACAAACTTTTACACTGTCTAAAAGAATAGAAGCTTCAAAAGCACATTTTAAACAAAAGGTTCACTTTTATAAAAATTCCAACAATTGTGACTCATCCATGAAATCCAAGAGGCTACATTAGTTGTTCTGCGTCATTTGTTGCATTACAACTGCAAAAAGACTGAGCATTTGTAGGTATTCATCAGCTCCATCGGCCAAACACTTGTCCACTTCCTGTAAAACAAAGCCAACAAAAAATCTCTTAATTTAAAATTTACAAGGTAACTTATACAGTCAATAAGTTGTTTTTTTTGTTTTTTTTAACAAGTATGTTGTATATGTGTTTTCAAAGGATAGAACACACACACCCATTACAGTTGTGGCCAAAAGTATTGACACCCCTGCAATTCTGTCAGATAACACTCCGTTTCTTCCTGAAAATGATTGCAATCAGAAATTCTTTGGTATTATTATCTTCATTTAATTTGTCTTAAATGAAAAAACACAAAAGAGAATGAAGCAAAACATTGCTCATTTCACACAAAAGTCCAAAAATGGGCCAGACAAAAGTATTGGCACCCTCAGCCTAATACTTGGTTGCACAACCTTTAGCCAAAATTACTGCGACCGACCGCTTCCGGTAACCATCAATGAGTTTCTTACAATGCTCTGCTGGAATTTTAGACCATTCTTCTTTGGCAAACTGCTCCAGGTCCCTGATATTTGAAGGGTGCCTTCTCCAAACTGCCATTTTTAGATCTCTCCACAGGTGTTCTATGGGGTTCAGGTCTGGACTCATTGCTGGCCACCTTAGAAGTCTCCAGTGCTTTCTCTCAAACCATTTTCTAGTGCTTTTTGAAGTGTGTTTTGGGTCATTGTCTTGCTGGAAGACCCATGACCTCTGAGGGAGATCCAGCTTTCTCACACTGGGCCCTACATTATGCTGCAAAATTTGTTGGTAGTCTTCAGATTTCATAATGCCATGCACACGGTCAAGCAGTACAGTGCCAGAGGCAGCAAAGCAACCCCAAAACATCAGGGAACCGCCACCATGTTTGACTGTAGGGACCGTGTTCTTTTCTTTGAATGCCTCTTTTTTCTCCTGTAAACTCTATGTTGATGCCTTTGCCCAAAAAGCTCTACTTTTGTCTCATCTGACCAAAGAACATTCTTCCAAAACGTTTTAGGCTTTTTCAGGTAAGTTTTGGCAAACTCCAGCCTGGCTTTTTTATGTCTTGGGGTAAGAAGTGGGGTCTTCCTGGGTCTCCTACCATACAGTCCCTTTTCATTCAGACACCGACGGATAGTACGGGTTGACACTGTTGTACCCTCGGACTGCAGGGCAGCTTGAACTTGTTTGGATGTTAGTCAAGGTTCTTTATCCAACATCCGCACAATCTTGCGTTGAAATCTCTTGTCAATTTTTCTTTTCCGTCCACATCTAGGGAGGTTAGCCACAGTGCCATGGGCTTTAAACTTCTTGATGACACTGCGCACGGTAGACACAGGAACATTCAGGTCTTTGGAGATGGACTTGTAGCCTTGAGATTGCTCATGCTTCCTCACAATTTGGTTTCTCAAGTCCTCAGACAGTTCTTTGGTCTTCTTTCTTTTCTCCATGCTCAATGTGGTACACACGAGGACACAGGACAGAGGTTGAGTAAACTTTAATCCATGTCAACTGGCTGCAAGTGTGAATTAGTTATTGCCAACACCTGTTAGGTGCCACAGGTAAATTACAGGTGCTGTTAATTACACAAATTAGAGAAGCATCACTTGATTTTTCGAACAGTGCCAATACTTTTGTCCACCCCCTTTTTTATGTTTGGTGTGGAATTATATCCAATTTGGCTTTAGGACAATTCTTTTTGTGTTTTTCCATTTAAGACAAATTAAATTAAGATAATACCAAATAATTTGTGTTTGCAATCATTTTCAGGAAGAAACTGAGTATCACCTGACAGAATTGCAGGGGTGTCAATACTTTTGGCCACAACTGTCTAATGGACAGTTTACAGGTCAGTGTTTTTTGTTTTGTTTTTTTACAGTGTCTGCAAAGAAGAGAAAAAAAATCAAGAAAAAAAGGAAAAATCTTGGACTTCAAAAATCACCAATAAAAGTCTTACAGACCCAGAAAACCACAGCACATGTCAACGGTCCATGTGATGTGCTGTCCATTTTTAACATGTGTTTGCCTATGGTTATCTGAGCACAGCTGGAGTCAGTTAAAGCCCCCGTCTCACTAAGCGAGATCGCTAGCGAGATCGCTGCTGAGTCACAAGTTTTGTGACGCAACAGCGACCTCAGTAGCGATCTCGCTATGTGTGACACGTAGCAGCGACCAGGCCCCTGCTGTGAGATCGCTGGTCGTGTCGGAATGGCCTGGACCTTTTTTTGATCGTTGAGGTCCCGCTGGGTAGCACACATCACTGTGTTTGACACCTTACCAACGACCTCGTTGACGACTCAGAAACTGAATCTTCATAATAGCTCCCATGTGACATCGTTGTACAGGTCGCTGGTGAGATGTCAAACAGTGAGATCGCAGCAGCGATCGTTGGGAAGATCTCACTGTTTGACATCTCACCAGCGACCACATAGCGACGCAGCAACGATCCCTGACAGGTCGTATCGTTAGCGACGCTAAAGCGATCCCGACAAGTGAGACGGGGCCTTAACACAGCAGCGCTCAAGTCTATCCAGTACAGGAGTAATCCTCCTCCTTCACAGTGGGTGCAAAGCATGGTAGAGTCACAAAACATAAAGAAATCTAACTAAAGATTAAAAGAAAAAGAAAAGGCTGCAATTTCTCCCAAGCACCATCAGCAGAGAAACTTATCTGTTATACCCATAAACAACAAGCAAGTGATATCTGTCACTGGTAAGTGCCTAATCCTCTTCAGGGGTGGATGTAGCCATTTCTAGATCTAGTGGATGTACTGCTCAGTACATCTATGAGATTGCAGAGCCAATGCGTCAACCACCACCTAAAATACTGTGGTCAATAGCAGCCATGGCAATTTAAGGAATCTGTATCAAATTAAAAATGGCATAGCCCAAAGTTTACCAGTCAGTGTAAAAATTAAAACGTATAAAAAAAAAAAAAATTAAGAAAAATAGAGATTTTTTTGTTTGTTTTTTAAAGAACATTACTCTAGGTGCTTTCATGCATGCCATTTCAATGCTGGATTTATTGCCAGAACTAGATTAGCACAAAACATGTGTGAAAGCATATTTAAAATCCACCTTAACTGTTCTTGCCACAGATTGTACATACACAGGCCGAAAACCCTATTTATACATCCCATACAAAGCCTATATATTTAGTGCTCAGTAAATGTTGTAAACAAGACTAAAAGCATTTAATGTTCGGAGAACAATAAAATTCAGAGTTCGTGGGTGTAATGGTTTCAAAGGCTGGATGGCCGATGTTCTAGCCAGAAATAGAAGAAAAGTAGCACACTCTACACGGTGTTCCAAATTATTATGCACAAAGAGTTTATGAGTGATAAGGTTAGAATTTTTTTGTTTGTCAATTAAACTCATTGATGGTGATGTGTGTCAGGGCTCTTTATATCACTGAAAGCAATTGCAGATACCTGTGCAAATTAGTTTGGCAGGTGTGTCCAAATAAAGGCAAGACTACTTAAGAAGGCTGTTCCCCATTATTAAGCAGCCTACATTTTTTGCCAAAATGGGAAAGAAAAAGGATGTGTCGGCTGCTGAGAAGCAACAAATTGTGGAGTATTTAGGTCAAGGTATGGCTACAATCAACATTGCCAAGACACTTCATCGTGATCATCACACAATCAAGAAGTATGTAGCCGATTCCCAGCACACACGTGTGCGTGCTGATAAGGATAATTGAGGACTCTTTCCAACAGGCAATTGCGTAAGGTTAAAAGAGCAGCTGAAAAAATGCCTCGTCATAGCAGCAGACAAGTTATTGAAGCTGCTGGTGCCTCCAACGTCCCCAGAACAACAAGATGCAGGGTCCTTCAGAGGTTTGCAGCTGTGCGTAAGCCATCCTGTCGACCACCTCTATCCACTGAACACAAGCAGAAACGGCTCCAGTGGGCCAAACTATACATGAAGACTGACTTCCAAACTGTTTTGTTCACCGATGAGTGCCATGCAACGCTCGATGATCCAGATGGATGGAGTGGAGGATGGCTGGTTGATGGACACCCCATGAAAACACGGCTAAGCAGGGTGGATAAAAATCAATGTTTTTAAAAAAATCAAAAAAATCGGATTTTTTTGATTTAAATCGGATTTTTTTCAATAAACTGCTTTTTGAGGAAAATATTTTACCATCCAAAGGTTCTTCCATCATGAGATAAAGCTGAGTTGTTTAACCCCTTCCTGACATCCGACGTACTATCCCGTCGAGGTGGGGTGGGCCCGTATGACCGCCGACGGGATAGTACGTCATCATCGATCAGCGGCGCTCACGGGGGGAGCGCGGCCGATCGCGGCCGGGTGTCAGCTGCATATCGCAGCTGACATCCGGCACTATGTGCCAGGAGCGGTCACGGACCGCCCCCGGCACATTAACCCCCGGCACACCGCGATCAAACATGATCGCAGTGTACCGGCGGTATAGGGAAGCATCGCGCAGGGAGGGGGCTCCCTGCGGGCTTCCCTGAGACCCCCGGAGCAACGCGATGTGATCGCGTTGCTCTGAGGGTCTCCTACCTCCCTCCTCGCCGCAGGTCCCGGATCCAAGATGGCCGCGGCATCCGGGTCCTGCAGGGAGGGAGGTGGCTTACCGAGTGTCTGCTCACAGCAGACACTTGGAAAGCCTGCAGCCCTGCACAGCAGATCGTCGATCTGGCAGAGTGCTGTGCACACTGCCAGATCAATGATCTGTGATGTCCCCCCCTGGGACAAAGTAAAAAAGTAAAAAAAAAATTTTTCCACATGTGTAAAAAAAAAAAAAAAAAAATTCCTAAATAAATAATAATAAAAAAAAATATATTATTCCCATAAATACATTTCTTTATCTAAATAAAAAAAACAAAACAATAAAAGTACACATATTTAGTATCGCCGCGTCCGTAACGACCCAACCTATAAAACTGCCCCACTAGTTAACCCCTTCAGTAAACACCGTAAGAAAAAAAAAAAAAAAACGAGGCAAAAAACAACGCTTTATTACCATACCGCCGAACAAAAAGTGGAATAACACACGATCAAAAAGACTGATATAAATATCCATGGTACCGCTGAAAACGTCATCTTGTCCCGCAAAAAACAAGCCGCCATACAGCATCATCAGCAAAAAAATAAAAAAGTTATAGTCCTGAGAATAAAGCGATACCAAAATAATTATTTTTTCTATATTTTAGTTTTTATCGTATAAAAGCGCCAAAACATAAAAAAATGATATAAATGAGATATCGCTGTAATCGTACTGACCCGACGAATAAAACTGCTTTATCAATTTTACCAAACGCGGAACGGTATAAACGCCTCTCCCAAAAGAAATTCATGAATAGCAAGTTTTTGGTCATTCTGCCTCACAAAAATCGGAATAAAAAGCGATCAAAAATGGTCACGTGTCCGAAAATGTTACCAATAAAAACGTCAACTCGTCCCGCAAAAAACAAGACCTCACATGACTCTGTGGAGCAAAATGTGGAAAATTATAGGTCTCAAAATGTGGAGACGCAAAAACTTTTTTGCTATAAAAAGCGTTGCTGGTTTCACACTTGCGTTTTTGTCTGCAGCGTTTTTTGCACAAAAAAACGCATGCGTTTTTTCCCTATATTTGACATGAAAAACGCATGCGTTTTTTTTGTACGCGTTTGGTCGCGTTTTCAAACGCATGCGGTTTTTTTCTGCATGCGTTCATTTTCAGAAATACAACCTGCAGTATTTTCTTGCATTTTTAAGCACATGCGTTTGTTTGCGTTAAAAACGCATGCATTTTTATCGAAAAAAAACAGAAAACACACTGAAAAGCCACCCACCACCATCAAGGTGATAAAGGGATCCAAACCCTAATCCTACCCCTAAACTCATCCCTAACCGTTTAATGAACATTTTCTGACAGTCATAGTGCCACGTATTTCAGTGCCACGTATTTCAGTGCCACGTATTTCAGTGCCACGTATTTCAGTGCCACGTATTTCAGTGCCACGTATTTCAGTGCCACGTATCACGTATTTCAGTGCCACGTGTTTCAGTGCCACGTATTTCAGTGCCACGTATCACGTATTTCAGTGCCACATATTTCAGTGCCACGTATTTCAGTGCCACGTATTTCAGTGCCACGTATTTCAGTGCCACGTATTTCAGTGCCACGTATTTCAGTGCCACGTGTTTCAGTGCCACGTATTTAAGTGCCACGTATCACATATTTCAGTGCCACGTATTTAAGTGCCACGTATTTCAGTGCCACGTATTTCAGTGCCACGTATTTCAGTGCCACGTATTTCAGTGCCACGTATTTCAGTGCCACGTATTTCAGTGCCACGTGTTTCAGTGCCACGTATCACATATTTCAGTGCCACGTATTTAAGTGCCACGTATTTCAGTGCCACGTATTTCAGTGCCACGTATTTCAGTGCCACGTATTTCAGTGCCACGTATTTCAGTGCCACGTGTTTCAGTGCCACGTATTTAAGTGCCACGTATCACGTATTTCAGTGCCACGTATTTCAGTGCCACGTATCACGTATTTCAGTGCCACGTGTTTCAGTGCCACGTATTTAAGTGCCACGTATCACGTATTTCAGTGCCACGTATTTCAGTGCCACGTATTTCAGTGCCACGTATTTCAGTGCCACGTATTTTAGTGCCACGTATTTCAGTCACGTTTAGGGTTAGGGTTAGGGGTAGGGTTAGGGTTGGAGGTAAAGTTAGGGTTAGGGTTTGGATTACATTTACGTTTGGATTAGGGTTGGGATTAGAATTATGGGTGTGTCAGGGCTAGGGGTGTGGTTAGGGTTACCGTTGGGATTAGGGTTAGGGGTGTGTTTGGGTTAGGGTTTCAGGTAGAATTGGGGAGTTTCCACTGTCCAGGCACATCAGGGGCTCTCCAAGCGCGACATGGCGTCCAATCTCAATTCCAGCCAATTCTGCGTTGAAAAAGTAAAACAGTGCTCCTTCCCTTCCGAGCTCTCCCGTGCGCCCAAAAAGGGGTTTACCCCAACATATGTGTTATCAGCGTACTCGGGACAAATTGAACAACAACTTCTGGGGTCCAAGTTCTCTTGTTATCCTTAGGAAAATAAAAATTTGGGGGGCTAAAAATCATTTTTGTGGGAAAAAAAAGATGTTTTATTTTCACGGCTCTGCGTTATAAACTGTAGTGAAACACTTGGGGGTTCAAAGTTCTCACAACACATCTAGATAAGTTCCTTGGGAGGTCTAGTTTCCAATATGGGGTCACTTGTGGGGGGATTGTACTGTTTGGGTACATCAGGGGCTCTGCAAATGCAACGTGACGCCTGCAGACCAATCCATTTAAGGCTGCATTCCAAATGGCGCTCCTTCCCTTCCGAGCTCTGTCATGCGCCCAAACAGTGGTTCCCCCCCACATATGGGGTATCAGCGTACTCAGGACAAATTGGAAAACAAATTTTGGGGTCCAATTTATTCTGTTACCCTTGTAAAAATACAAAGCTGGGTGCTAAAAAATCATTTTTGAGAAAAAAAATAAAAATTATTTTCACGGCTCTGCGTTATAATCTGTAGTGAAACACTTGGGGGTTCAAAGCTCTCAAAACACATCTAGATAAGATCCTTAGGGGGTCTACTTTCCAAAATGGTGTCACTTGTAGGGAGTTTCAATGTTTAGGCACATCAGGGGCTCTCCAAACGCAACATGGCGTCCCATCTCAATTCCAGTCAATTTTGCATTGAAAAGTCAAATGGCGCTCCTTCCCTTCCAAGCTCTGCCATGCGCCCAAACAATGGTTTACACCCACATATGGGGTATCAGCGTACTCAGGACAAATTGGCCAACATTTTTTGGGGTCCAATTTCTTCTCTTACCCTTGGGAAAATAAAAAATTGGGGGCGAAAAGATCATTTTTGTGAAAAAATATGATTTTTTATTTTTACGGCTCTGCATTATAAACTTCTGTGAAGCACTTGGTGGGTCAAAGTGCTCACCACACATCTAGATAAGTTCCTTAGGGGGTCTACTTTCCAAAATGGTGTCACTTGTAGGGAGTTTCAATGTTTAGGCACATCAGGGGCTCTCCAAACGCAACATGGCGTCCCATCTCAATTCCAGTCAATTTTGCATTGAAAAGTCAAATGGCGCTCCTTCCCTTCCAAGCTCTGCCATGCGCCCAAACAATGGTTTACACCCACATATGGGGTATCATCGTACTCAGGACAAATTGCACAACATTTTTTGGGGTCCAATTTCTTCTCTTACCCTTGGGAAAATAAAAAATTGGGGGCGAAAAGATCATTTTTGTGAAAAAATATGATTTTTTATTTTTACGGCTCTGCATTATAAACTTCTGTGAAGCACTTGGTGGGTCAAAGTGCTCACCACACATCAAGATAAGTTCCTTAGGGGGTCTACTTTCCAAAATGGTGTCACTTGTAGGGGGTTTCAGTGTTTAGGCACATCAGGGGCTCTCCAAACGCAACATGGCGTCCCATCTCAATTCCAGTCAATTTTGCATTGAAAAGTCAAATGGCGCTCCTTTCCTTCCGAGCTCTGCCATACGCCCAAACAGTGGTCTACCCCCACATATGGGGTATCAGCGTACTCAGGACAAATTGTACAACAACTTTGGGGGTCCATTTTCTCCTGTTACCCTTGGTAAAATAAAACAAATTGGAGCTGAAATAAATTTTGTGTGAAAAAAAGTTAAATGTTCATTTTTATTTAAACATTCCAAAAATTCCTGTGAAACACCTGAAGGGTTAATAAACTTCTTGAATGTGGTTTTGAGCACCTTGAGGGGTGCAGTTTTTAGAATGGTGTCACACTTGGGTATTTTCTATCATATAGACCCCTCAAAATGACTTCAAATGAGATGTGGTCCCTAAAAAAAAATGGTGTTGTAAAAATGAGAAATTGCTGGTCAACTTTTAACCCTTATAACTCCGTCACAAAAAAAAATTTTGGTTCCAAAATTGTACTGATGTAAAGTAGACATGTGGGAAATGTTACTTATTAAGTATTTTGCGTGACATATGTCTGTGATTTAAGGGCATAAAAATTCAAAGTTGGAAAATTGCAAAATTTTCAAAATTTTCGCCAAATTTCCATTTTTTTCACAAATAAACGCAAGTTATATCGAATAAATTTTACCACTAACATGAAGTACAATATGTCACGAGAAAACAATGTCAGAATCGCCAAGATCCGTCAAAGCGTTCCAGAGTTATAGCCTCATAAAGGGACAGTGGTCAGAATTGTAAAAATTGGCCCGGTCATTAACGTGCAAACCACCCTTGGGGGTGAAGGGGTTAACTCAGTAGAATAAAGGCTGTATATGTGTAACATTCACAATGCCATGCTCTTCCAGAGGTTTCTGTAGGATGCTGACTATCCAACAAGTTTGGGCATGTCAACTGAATGGAAAAAGAAACTAAACCAAAAGTGAAACCAAGCTAGAAGTGTGGAATTAAAGGGGCAGTATGAACAAAATGTGGAGGCTATTAATAGTTTATACAATTAAGACATGCTGCTTTTAAACACCTACCTATTGCCATATAGTAAAACAAAAAAGATTTTTACTTACTTTGGGGTCCCCCCCTCACCCTGGCGTTAGATCGTTGCCCCTAGTTTCGTCCGTGTAACTATGGGCGCACATGCGCACTGCTCTCACTTCTCATTTTAATCGTGATTTATATTAAAAAAAATCTTTTGATTTAAATCGTGATTTAAATCATGATTTAAATCGGCGTGATTTAAATCAATCCACCCTGCGGCTAAGGCGCCAACAAGGAGGAGGTGGAGTAATGTTTTGGGCTGGAATCATGGGGAGAGAGATTGTCGGCCCCTTTATGATCCCCTAAAGGGGTAAAGATGAACTCCATAATCTATGTGGAGTTTCTAAAACAACACTTCCAGCCATGGTTCAAGAGGAAGAACCGTGCTTTCCGCAGCAAGATCATTTTCATGCATGATAATGCACCGTCTCATGCTGCAAAAAACACATCTGCATCTCTGGCTGCTATGGGCATAAAAGAGGACAAACTTATGGTGTGGCCACCATCTTCCCCTGACCTCAACCCCATTGAGAACCTCTGGAGCATCATCAAAAGGAGTGTCTATGATTGCAGGAGGCAGTTCACATCTAAGCAACAGCTCTGGGAGGGTATTCTGTCCACATGCAAAACAATTGAAGCAGAAACCATCCAAAAACTGACAAATTCAATGGACGAGAGTTCAGAAGCTTCTTTCGAACAAGGGGTCCTATGTGCAAATGTAACATCACCTAGAATAAAGCTTTCACTTGAAAACTGTTTGATTTCATTTTGTAATAAGCTGATAATGCTTATAACTTCACAATTGACCATTTTTTGTTCAAAATAATAAAAAAAAGGTTAAAAACTGCTGTGCATAATAATTTGGAACATTCATTTTGAGTGTTTAATTTTTTAAAAAATTCATAGGCAGTTTGTTCCAAAACATTGCAATTATACTAGAATAGTAGATGACTGGAAAATAATGACTGCAATTCAGATAGGTAATTTAGAGAAAATATGCGGAAAAATTATTTGCATAATAATTTGGAACACAGTGTAAAAAGTCCACTGAAGAACTATAGATTCACGTACTGCTCACAAGTACTGGTGAACAATGGGTGAAAAAAATCCTCAGTTTTTCACTGAACCTTTGGTCACTTTATCTAGAATACTGTCACAATAAACATTCACAGTGATATCAGACTTACGGCAAGTTTCTCTGTAATGACTGCCTTCTGTTTATCAGTCAGATCTTCTCGCTCCAGTACAATATCATGAAGCTGGTTTACGAGCTGGGTTGCAGCATGGCCATTATTTATCAAATTCTTGGCAAGTCAAATTGAAAGGGAACAAAAAACAAAACACAATCAGCATTTATGGGATTGATAGAACAAATTGAATCTTGATGGTGAGCACTTTTCATCAAGTTTTTCATGCTGAACGTGACATACAATGCATGTATATTTATTGTGTATAATGTGTATAATATGTATATGCATATTTATTTATTTTTTTTTTTTTTCAACTTTCTCCCCTCACTGGGACTCTGTACTTTTCCCTGTATGATGATGTTGAACCAAAAGAAGGCAGCAACAAACTGGAGAAAGTAGAACACACCCCAATAGCAGGTTTCTCAGCACGTGAGAAGTACAACAGACCTGATATCCTGGTCTAACCTCCCGAATTATTATAAAGTGCTGCGAATAGAGTACAGATGACTCGCACCTTTTAGATAAGGTCCTGTCAGACCATGGGGGGCAGCACAGACGAGTTTAGCTGTGTCACATTATAAACCCTTCTATTAGCCCATCTCCTCTCATAGTACTGTAACCTCGGCTGTACTGTACCTCACACCACACTGCCTGTTCAGAGCCAAGGACACTGTCAGTAACTGTTCAGGGCAACTTGTTATTCCTCTGAAGTGAGATCAGAACAAGGTGTCATTAAGTCTCATACAGGAGTACCTCAGAACAGGCAGGTTCACTCTTGTGTGAGATATAATGACAGACAATCCAATCTCATTGCAGAGGGATTACAAGTTGCGATGAGCACAGCAGACAAAAGTTTGATTATCGACACCTTCGAGTTCTTTTGTTCCAAGCAGTGTGGAAGAAGGGGGTATTACAGCAGTGGTGAAAATGCAAGAGAGGAGACAGCTGATAGGCAATGAGGAAAAGATGGTTCTCCAGCGGGGAAAAAGTAAAATTTTATCTTTAATGAAAAATTCATAAAAATAGGCACAATGTGGATAACATGTAGATCCCGAGGGGCTACCAATCGACGCATTTCGACAATACAGTCTTAATTCCCCCAGGATCTACATGTTATCCACATTGGTACTATTTTTATGAATTTATCATTAAAGACAAAATTTTACTTTTTCCACGCTGGAGAGCCATCTTTTCCTCATTTTTGGCACCTGCACGTCCAAGCCAGGGCGGCTCCGTGCGTGGAACGCATTCCTAGGAAGAGACTGCAAATGGTGATCTGACTTTCCTTGTCCCCCCATCCCTTTCTATACAGCTGATAGACAAGTATGTAAAGTAATCGTACAATTTTACAGTAGTTTGACTTTTTTTTTTTTTTTTTTTAACAAAACACTATTTGGTTCAGCATAGTCCTGGCGATGCTTCTCCACACACTGGAGAATAAACAGCTTCGGGTCATTAACAAACTGAATGTACTCATGAGTGCAATGGAGCATTCAACGGCATCATTCATGATTTTAAATCTGCCGACTTTTGAAGATGCACTGATGTAACTTGCATTACTATTCCCACAGACAAGCACCTTGATGAAAAAAATACTGGTTTATTTCCAGTGCAACGAACAGCTTTTTTTGTTGCTGGATGACATGAATTGATTAAGCTTTTTGTGTAACAAAAAGTTCTTGGCAAGTTGCACGTGAGTTGAGCAGACATCATTGCCTTCCTCTGCAGAGCCAGTACCAACCCTTTCCGCGGTTGGAACCTATACACGGTGTTTCAAATTATTATGCACAAAGTTTATGAGTGATAAGGTTAGAATTTTTTTGTTTGTCATTTAAACTCATTGATGGTGATGTATGTCAGGGCTCTTTATATCACTGAAAGCAATTGCAGATACCTGTGCAAATTAGTTTGGCAGGTGTGTCCAAATAAAGGCAAGACTACTTAAGAAGGCTGTTCCACATTATTAAGCAGCCTACATTTTTTGCCAAAATAAGAAAGAAAAAGGATGTGTCGGCTGCTGAGAAGCAACAAATTGTGGAGTATTTAGGTCAAGGCATGACTACAATCAACATTGCCAAGACACTTCATCGTGATCATCGCACAATCAAGAAGTATGTAGCTGATTCCCAGCACACACGTGTGCGTGCTGATAAGGATAATTGAGGACTTTTTCCAACAGGCAATTGCGTAAGGTTAAAAGAGCAGCTGCAAAAATTCCTTGTCATAGCAGCAGACAAGTTTTTGAAGCTGCTGGTGCCTCCAACGTCCCCAGAACAACAAGATGCAGGGTCCTTCAGAGGTTTGCAGCTGTGCGTAAGCCATCCTGGCGACCACCTCTATCCACTGAACACAAGCAGAAGCGGCTCCAGTGGGCCAAATTATACATGAAGACTGACTTCCAAACTGTTTTGTTCACCGATGAGTGCCATGCAACGCTCGATGGTCCAGATGGATGGAGTGGAGGATGGCTGGTTGATGGACACCCCATGAAAACACGGCTAAGGTGCCAACAAAGAGGAGGTGGAGTAATGTTTTGGGCTGGAATCATGGGGAGAGAGATTGTCGGCCCCTTTATGATCCCTGAAGGGGTAAAGATGAACTCCATAATCTATGTGGAGTTTCTAAAACAACACTTCCTGCCATGGTTCAAGAGGAAGAACCGTGCTTTCCGCAGCAAGATCATTTTCATGCATGATAATGCACCGTCTCATGCTGCAAAAAACACATCTGCATCTCTGGCTGCTATGGGCATAAAAAAGAGGACAAACTTATGGTGTGGCCACCATCTTCCCCTGACCTCAACCCCATTGAGAACCTCTGGAGCATCATCAAAAGGAGTGTCTATGATTGCAGGAGGCAGTTCACATCTAAGCAACAGCTCTGGGAGGGTATTCTGTCCACATGCAAAACAATTGAAGCAGAAACCATCCAAAAACTGACAAATTCAATGGACGAGAGAGTTCAGAAGCTTCTTTCGAACAAGGGGTCCTATGTGCAAATGTAACATCACCTAGAATAAAGTTTTCACTTGAAAACTGTTTGATTTCATTTTGTAATAGGCTGATAATGCTTATAACTTCACAACTGACCATTTTTTTGTTCAAAATAAAAAAAAAAGGTTGAAAACTCTGCTGTGCATAATAATTTGGAACATGCATTTTGAGTGTATTTTTTTTTTTTTTAAAGATACTGTTTTCATAGGCAGTTTGTTCCAAAACATTGCAATTATACTAGAATAGTAGATGACTGGAAAACAACAATGACTGCAATTCAGATACAGTTATATGAAAAAGTTTGGGCACCCCTATTAATCTTAAGCTTAATGTTTTATAAAAATAGTTTTTTTTTGCAACAGCTATTTCAGTTTCATATGTCTAATAACTGTTGGACACAAATGTTTCTGCCTTGAAATCAGGTTTATTGTACTAACAGAAAATGTGCAATCTACATTCAAACAAAATTTGACAGGTGCATAAGTATGGGCACCTAACCAGAAAAGTGACTTAAATATTTAGTAGATCCTCCTTTTGCAAAAATAACAGCCTATAGTCGCTTCCTGTAGCTTTTAATGAGTTCCTGGATCCTGGATGAAGGTATTTTTGACCATTCCTCTTTACAAAACAATTCCAGTTCAGTTAAGTTTGATGGTCGCCGAGCATGGACAGCCCTCTTCAAATGATCTCACAGATGTTCAATGATATTCAGGTCTGGGGACTGGGATGGCCATTCCAGAACAGTGTAATTGTTCCTCTGCATGAATTGAATGCCTGAGTAGATTTGGAGCGGTGTTTTGGATCATTGTCTTGCTGAAAGATCCATCCCCTGCGTAACTTCAACTTTGTCACTGATTCATGAACATTATTGTCAAGAATCTGCTGATACTGAGAGGAATCCATGCGTCCCTCAACTTTAACAAGATTCCCGGTGCCGGCACTGGCCACACAGCCCCAAAGCATGATGGAACCTCCACCAAATTTTACTGTGGGTAGCAAGTGTTTTTCTTGGAATGCTGTGTTTTTTTGCCGCCATGCATAACGCCTTTTTGTATGACCAAACAACTCAATCTTGGTTTCATCAGTCCACAGGACCTTCTTCCAAAAAGAAATTGGCTTCTCCAAATGTGCTTTTGCATACCTCAGCCGACTGTTTGTGGCGTGCTTGCAGAAACGGCTTCTTTTGCATCAGTCCCAACACATCAGTCCCAACGGTGGCAGCATCGGACACCGTACCAGGGGCCTCCCCGCTGCCAGTATTCGGACTGGCCGGCCCCGGATCTTCTATTCTTCTAAAGGTACCGTCCAGACTGAAGGTTACCCGTCGCGGACAGGAAACCAACTGATGCGAGGGAGAGGAACCGCCCTTTTATCTGTAGGTTCCCTGTCCCTGAAGGGCGGATCCCCTCTCTCCATGGTGCTGTCATGGGGGATAGAGAAATATACATACACATACCTACAAAAACACATTCACCATGCAGTATGAGTAATAGGACAGTTTTATTACACTAAGTTATATTAAGTCAGTACGATTAAAGTGGGACAAGGTTTAGTGTTTTTTTTGTTTTTTGTTTTTTTTAAAAGTGTCACTTTTATGCACTAAAAAATGTTTTGGTTTTGTTGGAAAAAAAAAATGTTTTCTTTCCCTAATCTCTAAGATTTATAACTCTTACTTTTTCTCCAAACAGACCTGTATACCAGCTTGTTCTTTGAGAGACAAAGTTGAAGTTTTTATTAAACCCTTTTCCCCCAAGGGTGGTTTGCATGTTAATGACCGGGCCAAATTTTTACAATTCTGACCACTGTCCGTTTATGAGGTTATAACTCGAACGCTTCAACGGACCCTGATGATTCTGACACTGTTTTCTCGTGACATATTGTACTTCATGATAGTGGTAAAATGTCTTTAATATTACCTACGTTTGTGAAAAAAACGAAAATTTGGGGAAAATTGTGCAGTTTTCCAACTTTGAATTTTTATGCCCTTAAATCACAGATATGTCACACAAAATACTTAAAGGGAACCTGTCACCCCCAAAATCGAAGATGAGCTAAGCCCACCTGCATCAGGGGCTTATCTACAGCATTCTGTAATGCTGTAGGTAAGCCCCCGATGTATCTTGAAAGATGAGAAAAAGAGGTTAGATTATACTCACCCAGGGGCAGCCCCTCTGTGGTCCGGTCCGATGGGCGTCGCGGTCTGGTCCGGGGCCTCCCATCTTCTTACGATGACGTCCTCCTCTTGTATGCACACTCCGGCTCCGATGCAGGCGTACTTTATCTGCCCAGCTGAGGGCAGAGCAAAGTACTGCAGTGCGCAGGCGCCGGGAAAGGTGAGAGAGGTCCAGCACCTGCGCACTGCAGTACTTTGCTCTGCCCTCAACAGGTAGACAAAGTACACCTGGCACTGGAGCCGCACCGTGAAGACAATAAGAGGACCGGACCGCGACACCCATCGGATCAGACCACCCACCCAGGTGAGTATAATCTAACCTCTTTTTCTCATCTTTCAGGAGACATAGGGGGCTTATCTACAGCATTCCAGAATGCTGTAGATAAGCCCCTGATGCTGGTGGGCTTAGCTCATCTTCGATTTTGGGGGTGACAGGTTCCCTTTAACCCCTTCATGACCCAGCCTATTTTGGCCTTAATGACCTTGCCGTTTTTTGCAATTCTGACCAGTGTCCCTTTATGAGGTAATAACTCAGGAACGCTTCAACGGATCCTAGCGATTCTGAGATTGTTTTTTCGTGACATATTGGGCTTCATGTTAGTGGTAAACTTAGGTCGATAATTTCTGAGTTTATTTGTGAAAAAAACGGAAATTTGGCGAAAATTTTGAAACTTTCGCAATTTTCACATTTTGAATTTGTATTCTGTTAAACCAGAGAGTTATGTGACACAAAATAGTTAATAAATAACATTTCCCACATGTCTACTTTACATCAGCACAATTTTGGAAACAAATTTTTTTTTTTGCTAGGAAGTTATAAGGGTTAAAATTTGACCAGTGATTTCTCATTTTTACAACAAAATTTACAAAACCATTTTTTTTAGGGACCACCTCACATTTGAAGTCAGTTTGAGGGTTCTATATGGCTGAAAATACCCAAAAGTGACACCATTCTAAAAACTGCACCCCTCAAGGTGCTCAAAACCACATTCAAGAAGTTTATTAACCCTTCAGGTGTTTCACAGCAGCAGAGGCAACATGGAAGTAAAAAATGAACATTTAACTTTTTAGTCACAAAAATGATCTTTTAGCAACAATTTTTTAATTTTCCCAAGGGTAAAAGGAGAAACTGGACCACGAACATTGTTGTCCAATTTGTCCCGAGTACGCTGATACCTCATATGTGGAGGTAAACCACTGTTTGGGCGCACGGCAGGGCTCGGAAGGGAAGGAGCGCCATTTGACTTTTTGAATGAAAAATTGGCTCCAATCTTTAGCGGACACCATGTCGCGTTTGGAGAGCCCCCGTGTGCCTAAACATTGGAGCTCCCCCACAAGTGACCCCATTTTGGAAACTTGACCCCCCAAGGAACTTATCTAGAAGCATAGTGAGCACTTTAAACCCTCAGGTGCTTCACAAATTGATCCGTAAAAATGAAAAAGTACTTTTTTTTCACACAATTTCTTTTAGCCTCAATTTTTTCATTTTCACATGGGCAACAGGATAAAATGGATCCTAAAATTTGTTGGGCAATTTCTCCTGAGTACGCCGATACCTCATATGTGGGGGTAAACCACTGTTTGGGTGCACGGCAAGGCTCGGAAGGGGAGGCGTGCCATTTGACTTTTTGAATGGAAAATTAGCTCCAATCGTTAGCGGACACCATGTCGCGTTTGGAGAGCCCCTGTGTGCCTAAACATTGGAGCTCCCCTACAAGTGACCCCATTTTGGAAACTAGACCCCCCAAGGAACTTATCTAGATGCATAGTGAGCACTTTGAACCCCCAAATGCTTCACAGAAGTTTATAACGCAGAGCCATGAAAATAAAAAATAATTTTTCTTTTCTCAAAAATGATTTTTTAGCCCACAATTTTTTATTTTCCCAAGGGTAACAGGAGAAATTGGATCCCAAAAGTTGTTGTCCAGTTTCTCCTGAGTACGCTGATACCCCATATGTGGGGGTAAACCACTGTTTGGGCACATGCCGGGGCTCGGAAGGGAAGTAGTGACGTTTTGGAATGCAGACTTTGATGGAATGGTCTGCGGGCATCATGTTACGTTTGCAGAGCCCCTGATATGCCTAAACAGTAGAAACCCCCCACAAGTGACCCCATTTTGGAAACTAGACCCCCCAAGGAACTTATCTAGATGTGTGGTGAGCACGTTCAACCCCCAAGTGCTTCACAGAAGTTTACAACACAGAGCCGTGAAAATAAAAAATAATTTTTCTTTCCTCAAAAAAGATGTTTTAGCAAGCAATTTTTTATTTTCACAAGGGTAACAGGAGAAATTGGGCCCCAATATTTGTTGCCCAGTTTGTTGCGAGTATGCTGGTACCCCATATGTGGGGGTAAACCACTGTTTGGGCGCACGTCAGGGCTCGGAAGGGAAGTAGTGACATTTGAAATGCAGACTTTGATGGAATGGTCTGCGGGCATCACGTTGCATTTGCAGAGCCCCTGATGTGCCTAAACAGTAGAAACACCCCACAAGTGACTTTATTTTGGAAACTAGACCCCCCAAAGGAACTTATCTAGATGTGTGGCGAGCACTTTCAACCCCCAAGTGCTTCACAGAAGTTTATAACGCAGAGCCGTGAAAATAAAAAATAATTGTTCTTTCCTCAAAAAATTATGTATTAGCAAGTAATTTTTTTATTTTTGCAAGGGTAACAGGAGAAATTGGACCCCAACAGTTGTTGCCCAGTTTGTCCTGAGTACGCTGGTACCCCATATGTGGGGGTAAACCACTGTTTGGGCGCACGTCGGGGCTTGGAAGGGAGGGAGCACCATTTGACTTTTTGAACGCAAGATTGGCTGGAATCAATGGTGGCGCCATGTTGCGTTTGGAGACCCCTGATGTGCCTAAACAGTGGAAACCCCTCAATTCTAACTTCAAAACTAACCCCAACACACCCCTAATCCTAATCCCAACTGTAGCCATAACCCTAATCACAACCCTAACCCCAACACACCCCTAACCACAACCCTAACCGCAACACACCCGTAACCCTAATTCCAACCCTAATCCCAACCCTAACCACAACTGTAACCCCAACACACCACTAACCCTATCCGTAACCCTAACCACAAGCCTAATCTTAACACTATTTCCAACCCTAGCCCTAATTCCAACCCTAACTAATTCCAACCCTAACCCTAAGGCTATGTGCCCACGTTGCGGATTCGTGTGAGATTTTTCCGCACGATTTTTGAAAAATCTGCAGGTAAAAGGCACTGCGTTTTACCTGCGGATTTACAGCGGATTTCCAGTGTTTTTTTGTGCGGATTTCACCTGCGGATTCCTATTGAGGAACAGGTGTAAAACGCTGCGGAATCCGCACAAAGAATTGACATGCTGCGGAAAATACAACGCAGCGTTTCTGCACGGAATTTTCCGCACCATGGGCACAGCGGATTTGGTTTTCCATAGGTGTACATGGTATTGTAAACCTGATGGAAAACTGCTACGAATTCGCAGCGGCCAATCCGCTGCAGATCCGCGGCCAATCCGCAGCGGATCCGCGGCCAATCCGCTGCGGATCCGCGGCCAAATCCGCACTGTGTGCACATGCCATAACCCTAACCCTACCCTAACCCTACCCCTAGTTCTAATCCTAGTTCTAACCCTAACCCTAGTGGAAAAAGAAAAAAAAATATTTTCTTTATTTTATTATTGTCCCTACCTATGGGGGTGATAAAGGGGGGGGGGGGTTATTTATTATTTTTTTTATTTCGATCGCTGTGATAGAACCTATCACAGCGATCAAAATGTACTTGCAACGAATCTGCCGGCCGATTCGGCGGACGCACTGCGCATGCGCCCGCCATTTTGGAAGATGGCGGCGCCCATGGAGAAGACGGATGCACACCGGGAGCCTCGGTAAGTATAAGGGGGGGCTGTAGATCGGGGCATGGGGGGGGGGGGGCGTCGGAGCACGGGGGGGTGGCATAGGTGCACGGGGGGAGCGGACAGGAGGACGTGGGAGCGGAGCACAAGACGGAGGGGAGCGGAGCACAGATCGGTGGCTTGGGGGGGGTCACATAAGTGTTTCCAGCCATGGCCGATGATATTGCAGCATCGGCCATGGCTGGATTGTAATATTTCACCAGTTTTTTAGGTGAAATATTACAAATCGCTCTGATTGGCTGTTTCACTTTCAACAGCCAATCAGAGCGATCGTAGCCACGGGGGGGTGAAGCCACCCCCCCGGGCTGAAGTACCACTCCCCCTGTCCCTGCAGATCGGGTGAAATTGGAGTTAACCCTTTCACCCGATCTGCAGGGACGCGATCATTCCATGACGCCACATAGGCGTCATGGGTCGGATTGGCACCGACTTTCATGACGCCTACGTGGCGTCAAAGGTCGGGAAGGGGTTAATAAGTAACATTTCCCACGTGTCTACTTTACATCAGTATAATTTTGGAACCAACATTTTTTTCGTTAGGAAGTTATAAAGGTTAAAAGTTGACCAGCAATTTCTCAATTTCTCCAGCGACCAACGATGCCGAAGTCCCCGGGTAACCAGGGTAACCATCGGGTTACTAAGCGCAGGGCCGTGCTTAGTAACCCGATGTTTACCCTGGTTACCATCGTAAATGTAAAAAACAAACAAACCGTACATACTCACATTCCGGTGTCCGTCAAGTCCCTAGCCGTCTGCTTCCCGCACTGACTGAGTGCCGGCCGTAAAGTGAAAGCAGAGCACAGCGATGACAGCAGGAGATCCAGCGACGAAATAAAGTTACAAACGATCTGCTACGACGTACGATTCTCAGCAGGGTCCCTGATCGCTGCTGCGTGTCAGACACAGCGATATCGTATGGATATCGCTGGAACATCACAGATCGTACCGTCGTAGCGACAAAAGTGCCACTGTGAGACGGTACCCTAAGATCAGAGAGGGGTTAATACCATTTTGGGCTCGGCCACACGGAACCCCGAGGATGCTCTGGAAAACCCGAGCAACGAGTATATTCGCTCATCACTACCCTTAAGGTGATTTTCAGGAATTAATGCAACGTGGCATGACAGGAATGAAAAGTGTATGTTTACCCACCTAAATGTTGCGAACTTCTGAACAGGTCACTATAGCCGGCAGACTCTGCGGCCGTGAATTGCCATGGCAAAAATCAGGATAACACAATCATGATCTCAGGGTGCCGCTGGGGTTAAAGAGGAACACCCCCCTCCCCCCCCCCGTTAACCATTTATATGATGTATTCACTATTGACAGAAGCATCTAAGGGGTTAAACGACCATAGTTGATGCCAACACTGATTGTGGCTGATACAGCAAGTTGTCAGCTATAGTGTTCAGCCGACAGTTGCTGGATTGTCACCTGTATGGGAATGCTATTCTTTTATATATCACAGGTCAGTAAAAAGACATATCGTCAGTCATTAAAGGTTTAATATAGATTACTATAATAATTAGGGCATAGTATATTGACCAAATATCAAATAAAACCGTTATCAACTTTCTTACCTTCACTACAATTTCTAATTTCTCAAAGGATCCACTCTGGCAAGCTGCCAAGACTCCCTCAATGGTTTCCTTTGGGATTACCTACATGATAGTGTAGGGAGAAAGGCAATATTAATCCCAATATTTCAGTTACCGAACTACAAATGATACAAATGATAAATGTATAGATACACAAAGAACAGATGCATTTATTAACTAATATGAGCACATCCTCTATTAATAGAAGAAGTTCTAAACAAGTAAATCACCGAGGGAGAAATAGAAACATGGTAGCATCTTACCCCAGCTATTTCTGTTACCACTTGTTCGGTTATCTCCTTTCCTGCATTAAGCCTGGTGGCACTTTGAAGAAATGTAATCGCTTTCCTCAAGTCTCCTTCCGAAACCTCAACCAGATGACTTACTGCCTACAGAAAAGTACATTCAAGAAGAGTCCATCAATATTGGAGCTCTGCATCTGTTAATAAGGTTTTAATATACAGCCATTTCTCAACACACTGAAGAGTAATTCCAGTTAATACCTTTAGTGATTGGATCGTAGGCTACCAAGGCCCCAATTCATCAAGACCAGAGATTTTCACACCAGTATTTTTTGTATTTTTTTATTTAACCCCTTTCTGCCAGCTGACGGAATAGTACATCAGCTGGCAGAACCCCTGCTGTGAGGTGGGCTCCGGTGGTGAGCCCACCTCAAAGCTGCGACATGTCAGCTGTTTTGTACAGATGACATGTGCGCGCAATGAGCGCAAGCGGAATCGTGATCCGCCCGCGCCCATTAACTAGTTAAATGCCGCTGTCAAACGCTGACAGCAGCATTTAACTAGCGCTCCCGGCCGAAAGTGCTCGCACCGCTGACCCCCGTCACATGATCCGGGGTCATCGGTGCATTGCCATAACAACCAGAGGCATGGTTGTTGATGGCCGATTGCTTTGAGCGCCACCCTGTGGTCGGCGTTCAAAGCAACCCTGCATTTCTGCTACATAGAGGTGCTCTGTGCTTCACCTCTATGTAGCAGAGGCGATCGTGTAATGCATGCTTCTAGCCTCCTATGGAGGCTATTGAAGCATGCCAAAATTAAAAAAAAAAATGTTTAAAAATATAATAAAAATAAAAAATGTATAAAAAGTTTAAATCACCCCCCTTTCGCCCCATTCAAAATAATAAAAAAAAAAAATCAAACCTACACATATTTGGTATCGGCGCGTTCAGAATCGCCCGATCTATCAATAAAAAACAAAGGATTAACCTGATGGCTAAATGGTGTAGCAAGAAAAAAATATCAAAACGCCAAAATTACTTTTTTTGGTCGCCACAACATTGCATTAAAATGCAAAGGGCGATCAAAAGAACGTATTGTGATAGAAATATATATATATATATATATCATGTAGATCTCACTTGCATGTATACTCCTCTATAATCATATATACTCATATATCCACAGCTAATATATTATTCAGCTAGTTTATAATCAATGGTTTAAAATGGCTGACAAACTGATATAAGCCAGATTGTATGGGGTTTTCCATGCAAAAGCGGAACAACGCCAGATGTACTAAGTGCTGATCAGATGTCTCAACTCTGTCCTAGATGCAGAAAGCTCAATTTTAGTTGCTTAATCAGCATTCATATGTGCATTAATCACAATATTCCATATATGTTTAGATAACCAATGACAGAGGAGCTAGACAATATGGTTATTAACTAACCACCCCTAACCACTCCTTTCTATATGCAATTATAAAACTATGTATGTACAATAAAGTATCAGTATTGGTGGAATGTTATTGACACAACAATGGTGTGCAGTCTCATTCCTTGAGCGCTCACAATACCTAGTCTTACTGGGAACGGCCGCAGCACACACACAGGGATAAATTTATCCAAACCAAATTTCCATGACAAATGGTGCCCAAGATCCGGGAGAGGAAAGGAACAGTGACTGTTTTGCTTGTGGTTGCTTGGTAACAGACCGCAGGAGGTCAAATCGCTCGATAAGTTATTGCAGGATTCCCGTGCATAGGAGGGACAGGTAGAGTCCCGGGGCAGGTAGTCCCAGGCTCCATGCACGGGTAGTGATAACTTAGAGGGCTACTGCAGATTCCCGTAGTGCCGGCGATCCAGTCAGGACGACCGGACCGGGGTGGTAGATTTCCCGCTTGTTGTGCTTCTCACTCAGGTGGCCCGGGCACAGGTGTGCCCAGTGCGATTGGCAGTAGTCTGCTCCCAGCGCAACCTGAACAGAATAATAAAGGGGCATCTCCCGGACGTCTATTTCTGCTTGTCATGTATCGCTGCTTTAAGAGCATGCAATTGTAAAAGAACGTGTTTTTTTTTTCTCTGTTCTGAACTTCCCCTATTCCACTCTGCTAGCAGAGATATATGCATTGTAAATCACACTGTCACATCTATTTTTTTTTCCTGGCTGTTTCTGCAATCCAGACTATGGTGTAGCTATTTGTGAAGACGTGAAACAAATTGTATCTATCATTTTTGATGCGACATACTTGTTTTCAGATACGTGATTTTAGAGACATTGGATACAATAGCATAAGAAAAGGGGAAGTGTGTGTCTCTGACTGCGTTGAGCGCAGAGGGAAAAAAAATATATAGCTGTTTTTTTTTTTACTCTACTCTTTTGAAGGTCTTTATTCTGGTTTTTTATATTTTTAAAGTTTAAGGTTTTTTTTTTATTAAGTTTTCCTTCAATCTGTTTACCTTTTACTTTTTTTGAAAAAGGGTTTTTTCCTTTTGTATCGAAATTTTGAGTTTTTGATCGTGTACCAGGTTTTTGATGGTTTTCTGTTCTTTGGGGGGTTTTTTTGGAGATTTTATATACTCATTTTTAGAAGTTTTTGCTGTTTTTTTTTCTTTTTTTTTGTTTGTTTTTTATTTGGTTTTTGCCATGGGGTATAAGGTGGCCCAGCAACAGGAGGGTCTTTTACTTCCTGATGAGAAAACCGCCCCCCAGATAGTGGCAGAACACGAAGGTGTTAAGTATGTGAAGAATTTTGGAAGGTATAAAGTATGTGAAATTCATAAGAATGGCAGACTTCAAGCTGCGGAATGGCATGACGTAGAAAGGAAAATAAGGGAAGTTAGCTGATGTTAAATTGCTGAATACTAATACATGGTATACAGTAGCAGCAGAGCTTACATCGTTTAGGTGGTACAGAAAGATATGTGAGCAAACCAGGAAGTGATTTTTTGTGTGTATAAGACGGGAGATATTGGATCTGCGCAGTCTGCTCTCAGCAGAATCCATGGTATATAGGGAGTTGTTTTTTGCACAGTATGTGGCGCGCCCCGTCCCTCCCTACAGGGAGAAGGCATCATTGCTCCTCTCTACTGTTCTTGTTGTTCTTCTCTATCCTCCTTTTTCTCTGTCACTCTCTCCTCCTTCTCTCTCACTCTCCTTTCCTCTCCTCTTTCTCCACACTTTTCTCTTCTCTCTCTCCTCCACACCTCTCTACTCCTCCATCTCCTTCTCCACACTTCTTCCCCCAACACACCTATCTTCTCCACCGGTTTCTTCTCCACTCCAATCTACTCCTGCTGCTTCTCCTTACCCTCTCTCTCTCCTTCTCCACTCCCCCACCACACCAATCTCCTCCTGCTCTTCCTTCTCCACTCCTCCTCCTCTCTCTTCCACACCTCCCATCTTCTCCCTCTGTTCCTCACTCATCAACCCCTCCGCCTTCTTCCTCTTCTTCTGCTGGGCCAACGCCCAGTCCAAACAATGTGGTGCTTACAGCACAAGGCACCCCTTCTATGTCCCTGGCACAATCCAGCCATTGCCAGTTGTGATATCGGGGAAAGAAGGTGAAAATCCCCCTACACACAATGCAGTGGGCAGCCCCCAGACACATTACGTAGCAGACAGCTCAGCCCTGGGTGCAGAGGAAGGGGGGAGGACTGATATCACAATCTATTGATAATGTACAAGTTACTTCAGCACCGGTCAGAGCTGCCTACATTCACAACAACAAAGCCTAATCCATCACAGCTTCAGCAAGGGGGAAGACATCCTCACAAAAAAAAAAAATAGTAGTTACCGATAACGGTGTTTTTCTGAGCCCATGACGGCACCACGGAGAGAGGGGCTCCGCCCACCAAGGACAGGAAACCTACAGATAAAAAGGCGGTACCTCTCTCCCGCATCAGTTTGTTTACAGAGCATAAAGAGAACATCAGGTTAATGATTACAAATGTTTCAACATTACTAAACCTTTAATAAAGATACCGCGTGCTTATTGATTATATACATAACTAAACATTATAAGAATGTGCACACCCACGCGTGAGGGAGGGAATGTACGGGTGCCGTCATGGGCTCAGAGAAACACCGTTATCGGTGAGTAACTACTATTTTCTCTGTCCCCCATGACGGCACCACGGAGAGAATTGCAGAGACTGTACACTAGGGAGGGACTACCGCTTCCAGAACCCTTCTACCAAAAGTAAGGTCTGAAGAAGAAGTTAAGTCCAACCGATAGTGCTTAAAGAAAGTCGAGGGTGAAGACCAAGTAGCAGCTCTACATATCTGGTCTATTGTTGCTCCGGCTCTCTCTGCCCAGGAGGCCGCCATCGCCCTAGTTGAGTGAGCTTTAACTTCCCCTGGAGCTGGCATCCCGCTTGAGGTATACGCGAGGTTGATGGCATCTCTGATCCATCTTGCCAATGTACCCTTGGAGGCCTTTTTGCCTTTCCGAGGGCCCTGAAAACACACAAAAAGAGATCCTTCCTCTCTACACTCCCTAGTAGCCTCCAGGTAATGGATGAGACACCTTCTAACATCCAATGTGTGTAGTGATTTTTCCCCCTCGTTCTTAGGGTTAGGACAAAAGGAGGGAAGGGAGATCTCTTGGGACCTATGGAACCGGGAGGCCACTTTTGGTAAGTATGCCGGATCAGTTTTTAATACCACCCTGTCCTCCAATATTAGTGTGAAGGGTGGCCCGGCTGACAAGGCTTGTATGTCGCTAATTCTTCGGGCTGAAGTGAGGGCTACCAAAAGGGAGGTTTTAAAGGATAAGGGAAGGATTTAAGGGAAGTTCTTTTAAGGGCTCAAAGGGGGCTTTGGTAAGGGCTGTGAGAACTAGATTTAAATCCCACTGTGGGGCTCTACGTGAGGGTAGAGGCCTAGATCTTTCTGCCGCCTTAACGAATCTGGAAATCCAACGATTCTTTGCTAGATTGTAATTAAACAGTGCCCCAAGTGCGGCAATATGAACCTTCAGTGTATTAGTGGCTAGGCCTTTTTCCAGCCCATTTTGCAGAAATTCTAACACCGATTTGAGAGGGATTCCTTCGGAGACTTTAGCCCCTGAGGAAGAGAGGAATTTTTTCCAGATTTTACCATACTGCTTAGTAGTTGTTAATTTTCTACTTTTTAAGAGGGTTGACACTAGACCTTGAGAAAAGCCTTTCTCTATCAGTAACCCCCTCTCAAATTCCAAGCTGTCATGTGCAACCTCGCTACCTGCGGGTGTGATACTGGACCCTGGAAGAGGAGATTGGGCAGGTCTGGGAGTATCCAAGGGTCTGTTATGGACATTCTTCTGGCCCAGGAAAACCAAGTTCTCTTCGGCCAGAAAGGGGCAATCAATATCACCCGGGCGCTGTCCTCCCTTATTTTCCTCAGAACCGCTGGTATCAGTGTGATAGGGGGAAATGCATAAGCCAGTTTGTACTTTCAAGGAGTCATGAAAGCATCCAGCGCCACCGGGTTCCCTGCTGGGTTTATGGAACAAAAGGTGGTCACCTTCCGATTTAGGTTGTTTGCGAAGAGATCTATTGTCGGAGATCCCCACATGTCCGTTATCTGATTGAATATGGACTGGTTCAGTTCCCATTCCCCGTTTTAGGCAGACCCGACTCAGGTAGTCTGCCTTGAAATTGTCCACCCCTTTTATGTGAAGTGCCGTCAAGGATGCTAAATTTTTCTCGGCCATCTGTAAGATTGAATGTGTCATTTCCATCAGTGGTTGAGAGTGTGTTCCCCCCTGATGGTTTATGTAGGCCACTACCACCCTGTTTGTCTGAAAACCATCTTACATGATGTGAGTGAAGGGGTTTTTGGAATTCTGTAAGAGCGAATTTTACTGCCAATAATTCCCTCATGTTGGAGGATGCTTCTTTTACGTCGTCTGACCATGTCCCCTGAACCACTAGATTGTGTAGGTGAGCCCCCCAGCCGATGGGACTTGCGTCTGTGGTTACCACCTTTGACACTGGGATTACTCATGGTAGACCGCGGCCCAAATTGCTGTCTTTTGTCCACCAATCTAGAGAGAGAATTGTGTTTAACGAGAAGGTGAACTGACTTTCTAAATTTCCCTTCAGGGAAATTTCTTCTGCTAATATTTGCCATTGCAGTTCCCTTGTATGTGACTGGGCCCATTGGACGGCAGAAATGCAGGCTGTCATGGACCCGAGGAGAGACATTGCTTCTCGAAGCGATATAGAGGGGAGATCTCTTGCCCTGGACACTAACCCTACCATCTTTTGGATCTTTTCTTGGGGTAGGCGACATTCCTGGGAGATGGAATCCATCGTGGTTCCCAGGTACTCCTGAATCTGATTCGGTATTAGCCTGGACTTCTTCAGATTCAGGAGCCACCCCAAGCTTTCCAATGAGTTCATAACTAACTCTAGTTGGTTTTTGCAATGTTGGGGAGAGTTGCCTATTATCAGGAAATCGTCCAGATATGGGACGATTAGGGTGTTTTGTTTTGTTTTCTCAGGTCTGCCATGACTTCCGCTATCAATTTGGTAAATACCCTTGGGGCTATTGCGAGACCGAATGGTAGGGCTGTAAACTGATAATGCTTTACCATCCCCCCTATTTCGATTGCCACCCTGAGGAATTTTTGGAAGTCTTTGTGAATGGGGACGTGGTAGTATGCGTCCTTTAAGTCGAGTACTACCATGAAACAATGCGGAAACAACATTTTGACTGCTGTCTTTATTGTTTCCATTTTGAAAGGTTCCACAATCAGGTGTTTGTTTAAGTTTTTTAAATTGATGATTGTCCTGAAAGACCCGTCTGGCTTTTTCCTGAGAAAAATCGGAGAGTAGAACCCTCTCCCTTTTTCCTGGAGGGGGACCTCCCGAAGAACCCCTTTGCTCAATAATGTTGTGACTTCCTGTTCCAGGGCTATCTGCTCCTGCGGAGAAGCTCTCTGAGATGTCACCAGGAAGGACGGCTGAGGGAATGTAAGAAATTTGAATTTCAGTCCCGATTGTACTAAGTCCAGAATCCAGGCACTGCTGGTTATCTTTTCCCAGGCTGAGAGGAAGAGGGACAATCTTCCTCCCACCTGGGGCAAAAGTTCATTGTGAGGGTTTTTTGGTGTCGGTGGGGCTTTTGTTGAAAATAAACCCTTTATTCTTACTCTTTGTCTTCCCATCTGTCCTGTAGCCTAGGGGGCTTCCTACGGAAGAATTTTTTACTCCGAAAAGGACGTTTGTAAGATGGGTATTGCAGGACGGGAAAGGACTTCTTTTTGTCCCCTGCCTTTTCCAAAATATCATCCAGAGTAGAGCCGAAAAGAAATTCTCCCTCACAAGGAATATTACAAAGTTTTGCCTTCGTTTGGAGGTCTCCGGGCCAACATTTGAGCCAGAGGGCTCTTCTGGCTGCACTGGAGAACACCGCTGACCTGGCCGAAAGCCTGATGGAGTCTGCTGACGCATCGGCCAGAAAAGCGGCTGCCCCCTTCATTACTGGTAGGTATTTAGTATACTGTCTCTGGATGCTTTATCCTTGAGCTGGGATTCCAGCTGGTCAAGCCACACCATAAGGGAGCGGGAAGTGCAAGCTGCGGCCACCGCTGGTTTTAGGCCCCCTCCTGCTGCTTCCCAGGAACTTTTTAGGAAAGCATCCGCTTTTTTATCCATGGGATCTTTTAAGACCCCCATGTCTTCAAAAGGTAGGGCAAACTTTTTTGACGCTTTAGCGATTGCTACGTCTAATTTGGGTGCTTTTTCCCAAAAGGAGCATGCAGGGTCTTCAAAAGGGTATTTCCTTTTGGGTGTAAGCAGGGCCTTTCTTAAAGGTTTTTTCCACTCTTTGTTTATTAAGGCTTGTATTTTATCATTAAGGGGAAACACCCTTCTTTTTTTCTGCTCCAGTCCACCGAACATGATATCTTGGACTGATTTTTTTAGTGTGGGAATCAGCAAGACCCATGGTACTTCTGACCGCTTTAATTAGGGAGTCCGTTTCTTCTAATGGGAAGCAACTACGACCTACCTGAGAAGAGGATGATGAAGAGGATGATGAAGAATTGGAGGAATTTGAACTAATCTCCCCGCTATCCGAGTCACTAGAGTCAGATATAGGGGTTTTTTGTTTAATTTTTTTACGTTTTTTACCCTCCTGGAGAGACTTAAAGGTATCTTCCACCTGACTTTTAATTAGTGTTTTGAGTTCTGTGGCGAACCCTGGAAGCCCTTCACAGAGTCTCCTCCATACAGGATTTACATAATCTTGTTTCCCATGAGGCAGGTAAATCTTCTTTACAGAGTGCGCAGATCCTGTGTTTGGACTTTCCTGCGCTCTTCCTTCCCTAAAACAAGCAAGAGAAAGGTAGGCTCTATTAGCCAGAGCATTCACGGAGATCACTCCACCTGGTGTACCCTCAGTACCGGCTGTGGATGGTCCGTATCAACTGTATGGTGCTCCTTTGATCCGGATGCAGCACTAGAATTTTTGCTGTGCTGAGATCCAGACCGTGCTCCAGCTCCACGCCGCTGGACATGAGAGGCCCCTTGCCCCTGCTGCCGGCGTTTCTGCTGCTGCGGTGCCTGAGGTTGCTGCGCTGGTGAGCCCTGCAATTCGGGGTCACTCATAGCTGCTGGGGAACGCTGGCTGTACTCCATTAGAGCAACTAGCCAGGGAGTCAGGCCCCATTTAAATATTCTGCGCGCCGATTTCCGCACACTCCCCGACGCTTAGCCGTGCGCATGCGCGAATCCCAGCATGCCCCGCGTTGTCCCAGCAAGCCCTGCGCCGCCCAGAATGCCCTGTCCGACCAGAAGGCATTGCGGCACCCGTGCATGCGCATTTCAACCAGGAAGTTCAGCAACACGCCGCTGGTGTCTCCTGATGCGCCGTTTGAGCGCGCATTGCCGCGCCGTGCTCCACCTATGGAGGGACCCCTCACAGTGGATTTCGCGCGGGTGTGCCATTTGGAACCCCCACAAAGTGAGGATTCCTCTAGGAGCCGCAGCGCTGCTGCTGCGGTCTCCCGCTCACCCTAGAGACCTACTGATCCCAGCGGTGGCGCTTCGGGTGGCCCAGGCTAGCCGAGGCAGGGAACCCCCGCTGCCTGAACCGGTCTGACTGGCCCCGGAATCCAACGACGATCTGAGGTAAGATCTGCAGGTCCCGTCAAGGACAGGAAACCAAACTGATGCGGGAGAGAGGTATCGCCTTTTTATCTGTAGGTTTCCTGTCCTTGGTGGGCGGATCCCCTCTCTCCGTGGTGCCGTCATGGGGGACAGAGAAAAAAGCAACTTCTAAGTCCAAAATCAGTCAGTGTATGACCCCAGTACACGCTATCACAACTATTTCTCGGATGAAGATTAAGAGGGAACATCATACATGTTGTCCAGTACTAGGAAAAGAAACCCACAGGCACCAAGAATGCAGGGGCGGATAGAGGCACCACCATTACACTACGCACTGCACTTCAAGTCAGGTGACAATCCTCCAGACCCAGGGATGCATCCCATGCCATTTTACCGAAGAATGTAGCAGAACTAGCGAACATATGCAGCCACCTGGAATGATCTCTGGGCCATGAATGGAAATAGAAGCAGGTGATGCACTCTGGCCAATCATGAAGGAACAATTCAAACTTCCAGCAGAATTAGATGTACACGCTTGGGAGTCAGGGCCACAGCTAATTGAACAGCTCAGAGAGTGGGCCAAAGGCAGATTGGCAGGACAAGCCCTCAGCTTACATGACATGAGCCAAGACAAGACAGTCTGTAAAGAAGTTTCGAGTAATGCAAAGTATTCCAAGAATGGACTGAGACAGCCAATCAGGAAAACACTGATAGTGGTTAGGCCTGAGAACAGGTCAATGGCAGTGGACTGACCCAGCAAAATGGTTTATGTGCGCCTAGGAGACTGTTTATTGCCAATTGTCGCCAAAACTGCTGCCATTATAGCACCACAAAGAGTGCGAAGAAGGAAATGGGTGCCGTGCTGCTGAGAACGCCAGAAGGGGAGCCAGAGGTGAAGATGCTGCAAAGTGCCGAGCGACACACCGGAAGAACCGCTGCAGACTCCGGAGAGGAGACACCGACCTCAATAAGGTTAGCAAAGGGGGAAGTGATGGCAGATGCAGCCGCAGCCCCTGTAATGCCCCAAGACCTTGGGTTGGATGCAGCCGCCGGTCTCATGGCACCCCCGGGCCTCGCCACGGACGCACCTGCAGGCCCCTTCTTACCACCGCAGCTTCAATCAGCAGGCCGAACCCCGCCGCCGCTATAGTGCCCATCATGCCGTTGTCCACAGTAGCCAAAGGGATTGAGTCCCAACCAGGGGTGAAGAAGACAGCCCCTCTCATGGTGACCACTGACCTGGAAGCGAAACCACCCTATAAAGACAGAAGAAGTGGCAAGTGTTGCAACTGTGGCAAGTTTGGCCATTTCCGGAACCAGTGCAGAGCATCCATGCAACCCAAGAGTTGGTCCAGAGAAACAGGTCAAGGAAGAAGTACAGAAAGCAGTGAAGTACCCCGTCCATAGGACAGGGGCAAGCAAGCCAGGTCCGCAAGATACTACGCTCCTGACATGTAAAACCTCATCTGCAGGACCAATACCTCAAATTACCCTTAAAGTGGATGGCGTTGTCAGATCTTTTCTTCTGCACACTGGTGCAGCCAGAAGTGTGATGAGACCTGTGGAACTCACTGTTCCCACCTGCCTATCAGAATCCTCTGTGTCTCGCATGGGCATTGATGGTCAAGTCAGACATTCTCAGCTTACAAAGCCACTGAGCCTGTGCACTCAGCCAGGACACTCTATCCTGTCACAGTTTGTGGTGTCAAGGACTTGCCACTCAACCTGCTGGGGACAGACCTACTGCAGAAGCTGAAGGCAACCACAGTGTTCCAGGAAGATGGGACAGTGACACTTCATCCCTGACCCAAGAAGAATCATGATGGCGCCCCTACAAGAACCTTAAACAACCGATGAGGCCTACCCAAGGAGGTACTGGACGTAGTACCAGAAAGTCTATGGTCTAAGGGACCCCAGGACGTGGGAAAACCTCAAGTTGCCCCAGTACGGGTGTCACTCAAGCCAGGTACCCCGTACCCTCGTAAGGCCTAGAGTCAAGCTGCCTCTGACCAACTGAAGGTCTACCTGGAAATAGGAATCATTGTTCCTTGCACATCACCTTGCAATACTCTGCTTTCCCTGTCAAGAAAAATACTGTAAAAGGAGAGCCAGCCAAGTTCAGAATGGTACATGACCTGAGAGCTGTGAATGATGTTACGGTGTTTGAAACTCCAATTGTGCCGAATCCGCACACTCTGCTCTCAAATGTGCCTTCCACAACAAAAGTGTTCAGTGACCGACCTGGCTAATGAATTCTCCAGTGTTCCCCTTCATCCGGAAGACCAGTTCATGTTTGCCTTAACGCACCAGGGGAGACACCACACATGGACAGTGATGCCACAGTGGGCCCAGAAGAGCCCTTCACAGTTCACCAAAGCAATGTCCACAGTCCTCACCAACTGGGTCACAGAATATGCAGAAGTAACCCTGCTACAATACGTGGACAATCTACTCCTTTGTGCAGTTGGCTTTGGCCCATTTCTTGTATCTCCTACTCTACCTGGTGGAGCAGCATTGCAAAGTCTCAAAGAACAAAGTCCAGTGGTGGCTGAAGCAAATTACGTTCCAGAGACACTGTATTGCTCACCAGGCGAAACGCCTGACAGATGACCGGAAGACCACAGTGGAGAAGATGGTTCCTCCAACAACTCCAAAGGTGCTACAGGCCTTCCTTGGTCTAGTTTCGTATTGCAGAGCCTGGATCCCTGATGCTTCAGTCCTAATGCAGCCTCTGTGTGAATACATCAGCGTGACCCCGTTCCTCCTGACAGATGCAGCCTTCAGCTCGTTCAACAAGTTAAAAGGTTCTGTAGTCTCAGCGCCAGTACTAGGCCTACCTGACTTAGAGAATCCATTCCGTCTCTACTTGATGGAAAAAGAAGGCCTTGCTACTGGAGTCCTGACGCAGCTTCAGGGGGGAAAGCAGAGACCTTTTGACTACTTTTCAGTTACAAGGGGAGCCTCTTCCTCCTGCATGAGAGTAGCAGTTGCAGCACACGCCCTCCTGGACAGGACTGCTGACATCATTGGAAAAACCATTGGAAATCCTGGCTCCGCATGACATCTCCGCAATCCTCAACCAAACCCAGCCAAAACATCTCTCCACCGCCAGGCATCTTCGCCTCCAGTGCTCTTTACTCCTGCCCGACAATGTCACCATCTCCAGATGCACAGTCCTCAATCTGTCCACTCTACTCCCACTCCCAAGGGGGGATACAGACATGGACACTCAGATAAAAAGTCTGATCAAAATCTGCATACCACCTTCTGCAGGGATCTGGATTTGCTTCGGACGGATGACCATGATTGCTTCAGCATCATGCAACAGGAAACAGCAGGACTACCCAAAGTGGCAGAAGAGCCACTGACCAACCCAGAATTGATCCTCTATGTGGATGGCTCCAGATTTGCAGATGATGAAGGAAGATTCCACATGGGATGTGCAGTGATCAGCAATCAAGAGATCCTGTGGTCCAGAAGTCTGCTGCCTAGTCTGTCAGCCCAGGAAGCAGAACTGATAGCGCTGACGAAGGCCTACCAGATGGCAGAAGACAAGACTGCGAAAATCTATACCGATTTGAGGTACTCGCATGGCATAGCACATGACTTTGGGCCCATCTGGGCTGCAAGAGACTTCATCACAGCAAGCGGAACAACCGTGAAGCATCATGGAGCCATTAAGGACCTGCTGAACGCACTTCAACTTCCAAAAGTGGTGGCAGTACTGAAAGTCAAAGCGCATGGAAAACTAAACACAGTAGAGGCACGAGGAAACAACATGGTGGATATGGCAGCCAAAGAAGCAGTCAAAGGAAGACAATATGGAAAAATGGGAGAGGTCGTAGAGCCGGACGGCTACTACATGACGACTGAAGACAAGAAACCTGACCAGATGACGTCCTGGGATCTGCTCAAAAGCTGCAAGAGCAAGCCCCAAAGGACAAGAAGGAATGCTGGATGTGGAAGGGAGCAACACATGAAGTGGGAAGGGTATACTCAATGGACGACAAACCCTGTTTACCCCGAAGCATGTACCCTATGGTGGTCCAGTGGGCACATGGGCTCACACACAGATTAAAGACAGATGAATGATCCGATTGGTGCTTACTGGTTCGCTCCAGGGATCTCCACCCTAACAGCCAAGTTCACTAGCAGCTGTCTGACCTGCGGCAAATGCAACCCTGGAAGAATGGAGAAAGTTCCCACACATCGTCTTGCCAGACCACTGTACCCCTTCCAGAGGGTCCAGATAGACCACATCCAAATGCCACCAAGTGGAGGATTCGAATATGCCCTTGTGGTCGTGGACGTGTTCTCAGGATGGCCAGAAGTTTTCCCAGTGAGGAACCAGTCAGCAAAGACTACTGCAAAGAAGCTACTCTCAGAGACGAGATATGCAGCTATGGGGTCCCAGAAGTGATAGAGAGTGACCAGGGACCCGCATTCACAGCAAATCTCACACGAGAAATCTGGTTAGCAGTAGGGTCAGACTTAGGCCTACACACTCAATCACACTACTCAGTGTTAGGCACACTCTCAGAGGCCCAGAAAAGCTGTCACCATATGAAATTTTGTTTGGGTCTAGTCCCAGGTTAGGTTTCCCTCAGCAGCTGACAATGTAATATGATACTTTGTCTGCTTATGTAATTGAACTCACCAAGAAACTTGCTAACATCCATTATCGAGTTTTTTTCTTCATTGCCAGATCCAGATACAATGTCCGGTACGCACTCCTTGAAGCCAGGAGACCGGGTGTTGGTGAAAAAAAGTTTGTAAGGAGAACACCACTCGATCCCAGATTTGATGGTCCTGTTCAAGTGCTGCTGATGACACCAAACTCTGTGAAACTGGAGGGAAGACCCACTTGGATCCACTCATCGCATTGCAAGAAAGCTCCCCTACAAGACACCCAAGCGACAATGATGTTGTGGATGCCCTGCCTGACCGAATAGATGACCTACCTGATAAAGAATACACTACACATGCTATTGACTAAGAGACTGATTGCAACGAACCCCCGTTAGGGACAGATCTCCTGACCGCCCATTTGCGAAAAGTCTGTACGGAGTGGGGCGTAGGCGTTAGGCTTGCATCAGTTCACCGGCAGCATAAAAGAGTTGCAGCGCTTTGGGACAGGAGGCTAGGATTAGGGCAAGTGATATCTAAGGGGGGCTTGTGATAAAAATATATATATCATGTAGATCTCACTTGCATGTATACTCCTCTATAATCATATATACTCATATATCCACAGCTAATATATTACTCAGCTAGTTTATAATCAATGGTTTAAAATGGCTGACAAACTGATATAAGCCACACAGGGATAAATTTATCCAAACCAAATTTCCATGACAGTATCTGCACCAAAATGGTATCATTAAAAACGCCAGCTCGGCACGCAAAAATTAAGCCCTCACACGACCCCAGATCACGAAAATTGGAGACGCTACGGTTATTGGAAAATAGCGCAATTTTTTTTTTTTTATTAAACTTTGGAATTTTTTTTTTTACCACTTAGATAAAAAAAAACCTAGACATGTTTGGTGTCTATGAACTCGTTAATGACCTTGAAAATCATAATGCAGGTCAGTTTTAGCATTTGGTGAACCTAGCAAAAAAGCCAACACAAAAAACAAGTGTGAGATTGCACTTTTTTTGCAATTTCATCACACTTGGAATTTATTTCCCGTTTTCTGTTACACGGCATGGTAAAACCAATGATATCGTTCAAAAGTACATCTCGTCCCGCAAAAAATAAGCCCTCACATGGCCATATTGACGGAAAAATAAAAAAAAGTTATGGCTCTGCGAAGGAGGGGAGCAAAAAACGAAAAAAGCTCTGGGGGTGATGGGGTTAAATACACTTCAATTTTTACAGGAAAAGAAAAAATATATAGCCATTTTAAATTTTTCACTATCATTTATAGGTTGTCAACCAATGTTATTCCATAATAACATATTTAAAGATTTTCAAGTGTATAAAGTGTAAAAGCTCATGAACGAACAAACACAGACTCAGACAAAAAGGAAAACAGGGAATATGATCTAGAATGTTGTGACCTATTATTATCCAGCTCATAGAGGTCATATTTTTAACATGGCCCAAAAGGAATCCCAAGAAAAGCAAACAAGGTTAAATCTCTCTACAGTATTGTCATTAAGGGCGGCTGGTACTCAAAACTCCCGACATCCTTGATGCGAGAATATAGATCTAGTTGGGAAAGTGGAGAGGTTTGCTTCCAGTGGTAAACAATCAAACAGCGAGCTGCTGTCAGCATATGTAAAGGCAGTCTAATGGATCTCTTAGATATGGACTCAGGGGAAATATTCAATGGACTCAGGGGAAATATTCAATAGACAGAGCCGAGGATCTAGATGGACTTCTACCCCTGAAAACTTGCTTACTGAGGTTTTGGACTTTCATGCAAAACAGTATATTTAAAGGGCAGTCCCCAAAAATATGAAAAATAGAACCTCTAGATAAGGTGCACTGCCAGCAAAAGGGGAGGAATAGATGGGTCCATTTTATGTAAAAATTCAGGTGTTCACACCAGTCTTGATGAGGGGGTGTAGTGGAATCAGACACTCCCAATACATTAAGAAAGTAATGCCTCTTAATGAATTAGAAATGTCTGACAAGTGGCATGCATCTTGCCACTAATCTTACTGAAGTCAGGAACTGGAATAAAATTTGTGGTGAAAGGAACACAGTCATTCATCATGGATAAGGTGAGCTGTGGCATCACAACACCCCTGCACCCATGAAAGAATCAATTTGCAGGACTCTAGTCCATCGGCCAGGTCAGTAATGTGTGACGCTGGACAGGAGGCCTGCTAATCGCTTTTCAGTTTTCTCTGCCCCTGCAGACAATGTATACAGTTTCCCCACTCACCACTGTTGAGATCTGTGTAACACCTCCAGTCACACAATGCCAATACAATTTAGGAAAAAGTGGGATGTACAATAACAAATTATATTGTGGTACTTGTTAGCCAGAAAAATCGATGTAAATACTTTTCTGCCCAATGACGACAAAAGTATTCTGGGAGTGATACCTTTATTGGCTAACCAGAAAATAATATGTTTGCAAGCTTTCAGAGTACAGAGGCTCCTCCTTCAGGCAGGATTACAAATAGATTAAAGAGACTCTGTCACCCCCTCCAGCCATTAGAAACTAAAAGAGCCACCTTGTGCAGCAGTAATGCTGCATTCTGACAAGGTGGCTCTTTTAGTTATTGGTGCAGTCAAAGCAGAAATAAAGCGTTTTATAATTTCGCAAAAATACCTGTCTTTAGTCGTGGAGGCAGGTCTTAACCCCCCTGCTGCACATGCCACACAGCCGTCACTCAAGGCTTCTTCGATGCCGGGCGTCGCCCCCTCCGTGCTGTTTTCAAATCCAATCCGGCGCCTGCGCGGTTTTGTTCTGCCTGGGGCAGGCGCAGTGAGCGCTGCCCGACTGACCTCAGATGCAGTCTCACAGACTGCGCCTGTGCGGCCACCCTGCCTGTGAATCCCAGCCCCGCAGTGTGTTATGCATTATGCATAGTGCGGGGCTGGGATTCACAGGCAGGGTGGCCGCACAGGCGCAGTCTGTGAGACTGCATCTGAGGTCAGTCGGGCAGCGCTCACTGCGCCTGCCCCAGGCAGAACAAAACAGCGCAGGCGCCGGATTGGATTTGAAAACAGCATGGAGGGGGCGGCGCCCGGCGCCGAAGAAGCCTTGAGTGACGGCTGTGTGGCATGTGCAGCAGGGGAGTTAAGATCTGCCTCCACGACTAAAGACAAGGTATTTTTGCGAAATTATAAAACGCTTTATTTCTGCTTTGACTGCACCAATAACTAAAAGAGCCACCTTGTCAGAATGCAGCATTACTGCTGCACAAGGTGGCTCTTTTAGTTTCTAACGGCTGGAGGGGGTGACAGAGTCCCTTTAATAAGAAGAAAGCACAACATTTAAAGAATACTACAGTAGGACATTTGTTAGGGGGTGGGAAGTGTGATGAGTCCATAGATAAGCCAAGGAAATCAAATTAAGCATTCTCTTACAAATGGAGAGGCAGTGGGAATGATGTTCTTAGTTATCTGGAGTCCGTCTGGTGGAGGTGTGAATTGTATCCATGTAGTGAGTCATAAATCCAGGTGTTAAATTGAGTCCTAATGTTAAAGAATTGTACATCTTCATTAGTTTGGATTCCCAAATTTTTCTTTTCCTGTGGTCCTTAACCCCTTAAGCCCGTATGACGTACTATCCCGTCGAGGTGGGGTGGGCCTTAATTCCCGGTGACGGGATAGTACGTCATACGCGATCGGCCGCGCTCACGGGGGGAGCGCGGCCGATCGCGGCCGGGTGTCGGCTGCATATCGCAGCTGACATCCAGCACTATGTGCCAGGAGCGGTCACGGACCGCCCCCGGCACATTAACCCCCGGCACACCGCGATCAAACATGATCGCGGTGTACCGGCGGTACAGGGAAGCATCGCGCAGGGAGGGGGCTCCCTGCGGGCTTCCCTGAGACGATCGGTACAAGGTGATGTACTCACCTCGTACCGAACGTCTTCTCCCTGCAGGCCCCGGATCCAAAATGGCCGAGGGGCTGTATCCGGGTCCTGCAGGGAGCACTTCCGGGTCGGAGCAGGCTGCAGATGAAAGCTGCAGCCTGCTCCGATGAAAGTATGATCGCGGATCTGATAGAGTGCTGTGCACACTATCAGATCTGCGATCTGTGATGTCCCCCCCTGGGACAAAGTAAAAAAAAAAATTTCCACATGTGTAAAAAAAAAAAAAAAAAAAAAATTCCTAAATAAATAATAATAAAAAAAAAAATATTATTCCCATAAATACATTTCTTTATCTAAAAAAAAACAAACAAAAACAATAAAAGTACACATATTTAGTATCGCCGCGTCCGTAACGACCCAACCTATAAAACTGGCCCACTAGTTAACCCCTTCAGTAAACACCGTAAGAAAAAAAAAAAAAAAAACGAGGCAAAAAACAACGCTTTATTACCATACCGCCGAACAAAAAGTGGAATAACACGCGATCAAAAAGACGGATATAAATAACCATGGTACCACTGAAAACGTCATCTTGTCCCGCAAAAAACGAGCCGCCATACAGCATCATCAGCAAAAAAATTAAAAAGTTATAGTCCTCAGAATAAAGCGATGCCAAAATAATTATTTTTTCTATAAAATAGTTTTTATCGTATAAAAGCGTCAAAACATAAAAAAATGATATAAATGAGGTATCGCTGTAATCGTACTGACCCGAAGAATAAAACTGCTTTATCAATTTTACCAAACGCGGAACGGTATAAACGCCTCCCCCAAAAGAAATTCATGAATAGCTGGTTTTTGGTCTTTCTGCCTCACAAAAATCGGAATAAAAAGCGATCAAAAACTGTCACGTGTCCGAAAATGTTACCAATAAAAACGTCAACTCGTCCCGCAAAAAACAAGACCTCACATGACTCTGTGGACCAAAATGTGGAAAAATTATAGGTCTCAAAATGTGGAGACGCAAAAACTTTTTTGCTATAAAAAGCGTCTTTTAGTCTGGTTTCACACTTGCGTTTTTATCTGCATGCGTTTAAAAAAACCGCATGTGTGAAAAAATGCATGTAAACGCGGTAAAACGCATGCGTTTTTATAGAAAAACACAAGAAAACAAGAAAAAAACAAAAAACCCTAACCCTACCCCTAACCCTACCCCTAACCTGAAATACGTGGCACTGAAATACGTGGCACTGAAATATACGTTTATATACGTATATACGTATATAAGTGCCACGATATTTCAGTGGCCACGTATATAAGTGCCACGTATATAAGTGCCACGTATTTCAGTGCCACGTATTTCAGTGCCACGTATTTCAGTGCCACGTATTTCAGTGCCACGTATTTCAGTGCCACGTATTTCAGTGCCACGTATTTACGTGCCACGTATTTACGTGCCACGTATTTACGTGCCACGTATTTACGTGCCACGTATTTACGTGCCACGTATTTTTCAGTGCCTGAAATACGTGGCACTGAAATATCGTGGCACTGAAATACGTGGCACTGAAATACGTGGCACTTAAATACGTGGCACTTAAATACGTGGCACTTAAATACGTGGCACTTAAATACGTGGCACTTATATACGTGGCACTTATATACGTGGCACTTATGACTGTCAGAAAATGTTCAGTAAACGGTTAGGGGTGAGGTTAGGGGTAGGGTTTCAGGTAGAATTGGGGAGCTTCCACTGTTCAGGCACATCAGGGGCTCTCCAAACGCGACATGGCGTCCAATCTCAATTCCAGCCAATTCTGCGTTGAAAAAGTAAAACAGTGCTCCTTCCCTTCCGAGCTCTCCCGTGCGTCCAAAAAGGGGTTTACCCCAACATATGGGGTATCAGCGTACTAGGGACAAATTGAACAACAACTTCTGGGGTCCAAGTTCTCTTGTTATCCTTGGGAAAATAAAAATTTGGGGGGCTAAAAATCATTTTTGTGGGAAAAAAAATATGTTTTATTTTCACGGCTCTGCGTTGTAAACTGTAGTGAAACACTTGGGGGTTCAAAGTTCTCACAACACATCTAGATAAGTTCCTTGGGAGGTCTACTTTCCAATATGGGGTCACTTGTGGGGGGTTTGTACTGTTTGGGTACATCAGGGGCTCTGCAAATGCACCGTGACGCCTGAAGACCAATCCATTTAAGTCTGCATTCCAAATGGCGCTCCTTCCCTTCCGAGCTCTGTCATGCGCCCAAACAGTGGTTCCCCCCCACATAGGGGGTATCAGCGTACTCAGGACAAATTGGACAACAACTTTTAGGGTCCAGTTTATCCTGATACCCTTGTGAAAATACAAAACTGGGGGCTAAATTTCATTTTTGTGAAAAAAAAAAAAAATAATATTTTCACGGCTCTGCGTTATAAACTGTAGTGAAACACTTGGGGGTTCAAAGTTCTCACAACACATCTAGATAAGTTCCTTGGGGGGTCTAGTTTCCAATATGGGGTCACTTGTGGGGGGTTTGTACTGTTTGGGTACATCAGGGGCTCTGCAAATGCAACGTGACGCCTGCAGACCAATCCATTTAAGTCTGCATTCCAAATGGCGCTCCTTCACTTCCGAGCTCTGTCATGCGCCCAAACAGTGGTCCCCCCCACAAATGGGGTATCAGCGTACTCCAGACAAATTGGACAACAACTTTTGGGGTCCAATTTATCCTGATACCCTTGTGAAAATACAAAACTTGGGGGCTAAAAAATCATTTTTGTGAAAAAAAAAAATATTTTTATTTTCACGGCTCTGCGTTATAAACTGTAGTGAAACACTTGGGGGTTCAAAGCTCTCAAAACACATCTAGATAAGTTCCTTAGGGGGTCTACTTTCCAAAATGGTGTCACTTGTGGGGGGGTTTAATGTTTAGGCACATCAGGGGCTCTCCAAACGCAACATGGCATCCCATCTTAATTCCAGTCAATTTTGCATTGAAAAGTAAAATAGCGCTTCTTCCCTTCTGAGCTCTGCTATGCACCCAAACAATGGTTTACACCCACATATTGGGTATCAGCGTACTCAGGACAAATTGTACAACAACTTTTGTGGTCTAATTTCTTCTCTTACCCTTGGGGAAATAAAAAAATGGGGGTGAAAAGATCATTTTTGTGAAAAAATATGATTTTTTATTTTTACGGCTCTGCATTATAAACTTCTGTGAAGCACTTGTTGGGTCAAAGTGCTCAACACACATCTAGATAAGTTCCTTAAGGGGTCTACTTTCCAAAATGGTGTCACTCGTGGGGGGTTTCAATGTTTAGGCACATTAGGGGCTCTCCAAACGCAACATGGCGTCCCATCTCAATTCCAGTCAATTTTGCATTGAAAAGTCAAATGGCGCTCCTTCCCTTCTGAGCTCTGCCCTGCGCCCAAACAATGGTTTACACCCACATATGGGGTATCAGTGTACTCAGGACAAATTGCACAACAATTTTTGGGGTCCAATTTCTTCTCTTACCCTTGGGAAAATAAAAAATTGGGGGTGAAAAGATCATTTTTGTGAAAAAATATGATTTTTTATTTTTACGGCTCTGCATTATAAACTTCTGTAAAGCACTTGTTGGGTCAAAGTGCTCACCACACATCTAGATAAGTTCCTTAGGGGGTCTACTTTCCAAAATGGTGTCACTTGTTAGGGGTTTCAATGTTTAGGCACATCAAGGGCTCTCTAAATGCAACATGGCGTCCCATCTCAATTCCAGTCAATTTTGCATTGAAAAGTCAAATGGCGCTCCTTCCCTTCCGAGCTCTGCCCTGCGCCCAAACAATGGTTTACACCCACATATGGGGTATCAGCGTACTCAGGACAAATTGTACAACAACTTTTGGGGTCTATTTTCTCCTGTTACCCTTGGTAAAATAAAACAAATTGGAGCTGAAATAAATTTTGTGTGAAAAAAAGTTAAATGTTCATTTTTATTTAAACATTCCAAAAATTCCTGTGAAACACCTGAAGGGTTAATAAACTTCTTGAAAGTGGTTTTGAGTACCTTGAGGGGTGCAGTTTTTAGAATGGTGTCACACTTGGGTATTTTCTATCATATAGACCCGTCAAAATGACTTCAAATGAGATGTGGTCCCTAAAAAAAAATGGTGTTGTAAAAATGAGAAATTGCTGGTCAACTTTTAACCCTTATAACTCCGTCACAAAAAAAAATTTTGGTTCCAAAATTGTGCTGATGTAAAGTAGACATGTGGAAAATGTTATTTATTAAGTATTTTGTGTGACATATGTCTGTGATTTAAGGGCATAAAAATTCAAAGTTGGAAAATTGCGAAATTTTCCAAATTTTCGCCAAATATTCGTTTTTTTCACAAATAAACGCAAGTTATATCGAACAAATTTTACCACTAACATGAAGTACAATATGTCACGAGAAAACAATGTCAGAATCGCCAAGATCCGTTGAAGCGTTCCAGAGTTATAACCTCATAAAGGGACAGTGGTCAGAATTGTAAAAATTGGCCTGGTCATTAACGTGCAAACCACCCTCGGGGCTTAAGGGGTTAAAATTACCTTTCAGTATTAAAGGGAAGGTGCCATCAAAAAAATGTTTTTTACAGCAATTGCAAAAATGTAAAGAATTAATGTTTACATTTTCTTAAAAAATATTATCATTTGTTCATAATTTAGTAAAATATGAAAAATAATTTGAAAAGTTTTGGAATTTCCACTTTTAAACACTAGGGGGAGCAGCTGCTGAAATTTCAGAAAAACCTAGTGTACAACTAGCTCACATTACTGCACTGCAGTAATTATGGGCGGAGTCTGCTGACGTGTGTGATGTCTCCTCCCCTTCTGGGTGTTTGCTAAGGGATAAGAGGATGATATTCAGGAACCCAGTGAGCAGCCATTTTGTTGGTGACTGCAGAGTAAGGCTGCCGTCACACTAGCAGTATTTGGTCAGTATTTTACATCAGTATTTGTAAGCCAAAACCAGGAGTGGAACAATTAGAGGAAAAGTATAATAGAAACATATGCACCACTTCTGCATTTATCACCCACTCCTGGTTTTGGCTTCCAAATACTGATGTAAAATACTGACCAAATACTGCTAGTGTGACGGCAGCCTTAGGCTACTTTCACACTAGCGTTGATGGCTGTACGTTGCAAAGTTTGCGTCGTGTTTCGGCGGACCACCGCCACAAAAAACGTTACGAAACTCCACCCCCTCCTCCCCAGACCTTGCAATGGGGCAGCGGAAGCGTCGTAAGACTGCTTTCGCTGCCCACGTCGGGCATTTCTTCCACAGCATGCGTCGGTACGTCAGCCCGACGCACTGCGACGGGCCCGTACAGACGCTAGTGTGAAAGCAGCCTTATACTGACAAGCAGACAGTCAACGAGGATGGCAAGCAGCAAGGATTCTGGGAGATATATGGTGGAGGGAGCAGGGTGACAGCAGCACAGAGTATTTCAGGAGAGCAATGTGCTGGTCTATGGGGGCACCCTGTTTGGTGCGCGGAGCAGCCAGGGATTGTACATAGAGCGCTGTCTTTTATACACGTGGATGGACCGTCTGTTCCACAGAAATCCAGGAAACATTTCTGCGGATTGATGGCCTGTTCTGATCCAGACTTTGCATGCAGACCCCATTCCCCTCCTCAGATCCTGTCTTCTCCATCCTGTCCTGGTGATGTGTGAAAGCGAGGTGACAGGCGAAGTACGGGGTGACGCTGGGGGGAAATGTAGCCATATAGTAACGATAAAAATGAGACCCCTCTCTTCAGCTGCCTCACCAACCTTCCCCTGACTGCACCTAACTGGAGGTCATGCTGCCCCCTCTATTACCCCAGACCCGCGTGCAGGTGCTAAGCCAGAACCACCATAGAATGGGTCCGCTTTCTGAAGATAATACTGCCATAGTGTTCTCACATAATACCGCCATATAGATCACACATAATACCGCCATATAGATCACACACAATTCTATCAAATAGATCACACAATACTGTCTCATAGTTCTCACATAATACCACCATATAGATCACACATAATACCGCCAGTGTTCTCACATACCGCCATATAGATCACACACAATACCACCATATAATTCTCACAATACTGATCAAGCATAATACCACCATACAGATCACATAATACCGTCATATAGATCTCACATAATGCCATAATACAGCATGACCCCTGCAGCTCCTGTTATCGCACGCATTGAGTTGTGTGTGCAATGGGGAAAGATATGCAGGGGGGAGAGGAGTGCATAGGACAGGATTAGATACACGGTTCACCAGACAGTATCACACAGGAGAGGATTAGATACACGGTTCACCAGACAGTATCACACAGGAGAGGATTAGATACACGGTTCACCAGACAGTATCAGACAGAAGAGGATTAGATACACGGCTCAGCAGACCATATCACACAGGATAGGATTAGATTAATGGCTCAGCAGACCATATCACACAGGATAGGATTAGATACATGGCTCAGCAGACAGTATCACACAGGAGAGGATTATTAGCTACACGTCTCAGCAGACAGTATCACACAGGAGCGGATTAGATACACGGCTCAGCAGTTAGTATTCCACAGGAGGATTAGATACACAGGTCAGCACAGTATAGGATTAGATACACGGCTCAGCATAGTATCACACAGGATAGGATTAGATACATGGCTCAGCATAGTATCACACAGGATAGGATTAGATACACGGTTCACCAGACAGTATCACACAGGAGAGGATTAGATACACGGTTCACCAGACAGTATCACACAGGAGAGGATTAGATACACGGTTCACCAGACAGTATCAGACAGAAGAGGATTAGATACACGGCTCAGCAGACCATATCACACAGGATAGGATTAGATTCATGGCTCAGCAGACCATATCACACAGGATAGGATTAGATACATGGCTCAGCAGACAGTATCACACAGGAGAGGATTATTAGCTACACGTCTCAGCAGACAGTATCACACGAGCGGATTAGATACACGGCTCAGCAGTTAGTATTCCACAGGAGGATTAGATACACAGGTCAGCACAGTATAGGATTAGATACACAGCTCAGCATAGTATCACACAGGATAGGATTAGATACACGGCTCAGCATAGTATCACACAGGATAGGATTAGATACACGGTTCACCAGACAGTATCACACAGGAGAGGATTAGATACACGGTTCACCAGACAGTATCACACAGGAGAGGATTAGATACACGGTTCACCAGACAGTATCAGACAGAAGAGGATTAGATACACGGCTCAGCAGACCATATCACACAGGATAGGATTAGATTAATGGCTCAGCAGACCATATCACACAGGATAGGATTAGATACATGGCTCAGCAGACAGTATCACACAGGAGAGGATTATTAGCTACACGTCTCAGCAGACAGTATCACACAGGAGCGGATTAGATACACGGCTCAGCAGTTAGTATTCCACAGGAGGATTAGATACACAGGTCAGCACAGTATAGGATTAGATACACGGCTCAGCATAGTATCACACAGGATAGGATTAGATACACGGCTCAGCATAGTATCACACAGGATAGGATTAGATACACGGTTCACCAGACAGTATCACACAGGAGAGGATTAGATACACGGTTCACCAGACAGTATCACACAGGAGAGGATTAGATACACGGTTCACCAGACAGTATCAGACAGAAGAGGATTAGATACACGGCTCAGCAGACCATATCACACAGGAGCGGATTAGATACACGGCTCAGCAGTTAGTATTCCACAGGAGGATTAGATACACAGGTCAGCACAGTATAGGATTAGATACACGGCTCAGCATAGTATCACACAGGATAGGATTAGATTTAGAGCCCCATCGGGGAAAGCGATGATAATGTGTGCAAACTGCAAAGTGCTGCGGAATATGTTAGCGCTATATAAAAATAAAGATTATTATTATTATACACGGCTCAGCAGACAGTATCACACAGGAGAGGATTAGATACATGGCTCAGCATAGTATCACACAGTATAGGATAAGATACACGGCTCAGCATAGTATCACACAGTATAGGATTAGATGCATGGCTCAGCAGACAGTATCACACAGTATAGGATTAGATGCATGTCTCAGCATAGTATCACACAGATAGGATTAGATACATGGCTCAGCAGTCAGTATCACCAGCAGCGTTAATTAGATAGCAATGAGCGTGCCGAGCGTTAGCTGGCTGGAAACATCTAGTTACCTTATAGTCCTGATTTGTGTTTGGAATGTGGACTAGATTTGTTGGCAATATGTGGGTACACGTTTTGCATTTTTTATTGTTATAGTGGAATGTGCCAGTCACTGATGATGATGATGAGAGGACACTTCTGACAAGCAGATTCCTTAAGTTAGGGGGCTGTTTATAGGAGAGAAGTGATAGTTCTGGGAATAAGTCTTTCAATTTGTGGTCTCTGTGGAATATGGGTTGGAGATCAGCACCAATTTTCCTTAGGATGCTCATGTGGGGGTTGTATGTGACCACAAGAGGCACCCTGTTATCCCCTCTCAGTTTGTACTCCAAGAGGCTGTTTCTTGGGATCCTTGTAGCCCTGTGATCTATTACCTGTGGATGGTATCCTTGTTGTAGGAATGTATTCCTCAGTGATAGCAGCTGTAGTTCCCTGTCTTTACTGTCTGAGCAGATCCGAATATATCTCAGAGCTTGACTGTAGATGATGGATTTTTTTGTGTTGGATGAAAGCTGTTCCATCTAAGATAAGCCGGACGTCCGGTGGGCTTGTGGTAAATGGATGTCTGTATGGCATTGTCCTTGATGTATATGGTCATGTCCAGAAAATGTATTTGGGTCTTTGAAAAGTTGAGGGTGAGTTTGATGGTTGGGTGGTACTTGTTGAAGTTATTGTGGAAGCTGAGTAGATCATCTTTTGAGCCTGTTCATATTATTAGCAGATCATCAAGCATTTCAGTGCGAAACGCGCGTCGGGTGATGGTGGGCTTCCAACAGCGCTCCTCCTGGTAACTATACCATTACTCTCCTGTGTATATTCTTACCTGTGTAAGTTTCTTACTATGTATCACTGCTTACTATGTATTACTGCTTATTTGCACATGATCGTTTGCACAATGATTTAATCACATGGACATACTATTGCTTGTATCTGTGATATTAATGTGTATGGAGTGTCTGTCTGGTTAGCCCTCCGTGTTCCTGTGTCTTAGGAGTTTACCCAGATTTTGATTGTCATTTATTGTATTGTGGTTAATAAAGCTGTTCAATTTTTTATTGCCTCATATGAAGTTGGTTTCTTGGTGCTGGATCATCAATGTAGCGGAAGTATGCAAAAGGTTGAACAGAGCAAGATGACAAAAATTCTTCCTCCAGTTTCGCCATAAATAAGTTAGCATATTGTGGAGACATTTTGCTTCCCATGGCGCTACCCATACACTGTTGGTATAAATTGTTCCCAAAAGAAAAATAGTTGTGATGGAGCACAAACCTGATAAATTGCAGTGTTGGTTCTGTGGCTACATTGTTCTTTTGAAGGAAATACTTACATGCTGCAATTCCATCCTCATGATGAATGTTGGAATAGAGAGACTACATCCATGGTGGCTAGTATCTTGTCCTCTGGAAGTGAGCCCAGCGCTGACAATTTGCAAAGAATATCTGTTGTGTCCTGGATATACTGTAGCTGGGTGTGCGCCTCACCAAGAGTTTCAGAATGTTCTCCACCCAGCCTGAGATATTCTCAGTTAGAGTCCCAATACCAGAGATGATAGGCCTCCCAGAATTACCTTCTTTATGTATTTTAGGCAACATGTAGAAGGTACCTGTTTGGGGATTGTCTGGTATTAGCTCCAGCAGTGAGGATGAAGTAGAATCAAATACCTTGATGATATTTGTTAGTTCCTCTGTGTACTTTTTGGTTGGATCTCCCTGAAGTGGAGTGTAGTATTTTATATCCAAGAGTTGTCTGTTTGCTTCCTGGATGTAATCTGCCGTGTTCATTATGACTACAGCTCCTACTTTGTCTGCTGGTTTGATGAAAAAGTGGAGTGTAGCAGAAAGCAGTCACAACCAGGAACTGACCGTTTTATAACAGTTTTTCAGACAGTGAGCTAGATAAAGGATTTCCAGAAACTCTACAACAGTAAAATGGTAATTACGGTATGTTCTGGATTATTAATTGTATGTTTGAAATTACACAACCAAGAATAAAACAAATTCTATGAAGTTCCTACGTTTCCCTTCTCAAACCCATTCCTATTGTGCAATGTACCTTTACCATGTATTTGGACTAAAAGAAAAAAACTTCAGTGCAAACAAATTCCTTTTTGTTTTTTAAAACCCTAAAAGCTGAATATTTTCTTATTTTGTCATTCAATATAACAATGTTTCTTGTAGTGAGAAAGATCAAATAATTTTACAACTGTCAAAAAAGAAAAAAAAAACAAAAAAAAACAAACACATACCTCTGTTGTAATGAGTACATTTTCCTTTTTGCAGATGTCAAGAACTCTCTTTGTTTGTATCTCATCCGAAAGAGGTTTAAAGCGAAACTTAGAGCAACGAGATGTTAAAGGTTCAATAATTCTAGCAGAAAAAAAAGTGGTTTAGCTGTTGTCATTTACTGCCCCACCGAAAAATTTGAAGTAGGAACTAAAGAATATTGTAATTGTGTTTTATTGCTGATGCTGCCCATTTAAGCTAGAGCACTGGTGTCAACAGCTCCAATCCGCATTAGTCACATAGGAATATACCAAGGTTAACATGTAATTATCACTTTATAAGTCTTTATGCATTTCAGATGCTGCAGTGTTGAGGATCTGTGGCGAGACCTCCATTGACCACTTAAAATACCTCTCAGAATTCCACAGCACCTGCATGAGCTTTGCACATAGAGCGGTTTACCAGCTCATTAGTAGCTCTATGGATCCATATACAGCTCTGTGAGGGTAAATGTACTGACCCAACTACTATTCAGGCCCTAGCCCACTCCAATCAAACAATAGGCATGTCTGGAATATATAAAAGCTTTTATAAAATGTCAGGTATACATTAAGAAAGAGTCAATATAGCACCATGGACAAAAAAAAAATAAAAATACCAAGCAGACATAGATAAAGATTGGAACGCCTTAGGCTACTTTCTCCTGGGAGTCACTATTTTGCATCAAAATTTGTAGGCCAAGATAAGGTAGCGGTAAAGAAAACCTTTCCATTATACTTTGTGTAGCTTCCACTGATGGATATGGCATAGAGACCCCAACAATACAAAATGGAGAGGTGACTGGGACAACTCTACATTGCCAAGCACCGTACTATGCAGATGGCATGCGGGTAAACTGAGCCGAATAGGTTGCAGCGTTAATCAGCTGTTTAAAGGGGGCCATACAGCTTGTCTAATAGGAATGGTCCACCTTACGTATAGGCCAACCAAATTATTAACATAGAAGTGCCCTTTAGGGTATGTGCACACGTTCAGGTTTTCGCGCTTTTTTCGCGATAAAAACTCATTAAAAATGCATACATTATGCATCCTATCATTTAGAATGCATTCTGCATGTTTTGTGCACATGGTGCGTTTTTTCCCGCAAAAAAAACGCATCGCGGTAAAAAAAGCAGCATGTTCATTAATTTTGCGGATTTTCCGCGTTTTTCCCGCAATTCTATGCATTTGGAAAAAAACGCACAAAAAAAGCATGAAAAAACGGAAAAAAAACGCATGCGGTTTTCTGGCAGAAATGTCCGGTTTTTGTCACTAAAATTTCTGCAAGAAATCCTGACGTGTGCACATACCCTTATAGAAAATCAGGCAGCTCAGATAAAATTTATTTTTGCAATGTATACAGTATACATGGCTCTGTGTATGTTACAGATACTTTTCACTAGTTGCCTCTGGTTTGAGTTCAGAAAAAAACAAAAAACATGAAACACTGATTGGAGCAATCCACAGGCACGGGGCGTTTGTCCTCAATATGTTTTCATGATTTCTCTGCAAATTGTCAGCATCAGTTTGTCTCAAGTTGCACAACATCCTGCCCTCCACTCCATTACTAGAGAGTGACTCACAGTAAAGCGGGCTTGCTCATCATGTGCCAGCCATTCTGTCCAAAATATTAGAAGAACTTACCTACTGACATAATTACAAATGAGACAAAATCTGGTGGTTTTGGACTCTTTTTCCATGGTGCGTCTCAAAGCAGCCTGTGCTGCTGAGGTCATCGAGTCTGCTTCATCCAGAATAACAATTTTAAATGGGGGACATGCTTTGCCACTACAAACAAGAGACATGGAATTTGTAAAAATCCGTATAAAACATTATGCTAGTCGCAGATATAGGTGCCATGTAAATTCTACAGTGAGGGACACAAATATTGGAGACTAAGCCCGAAGCTGGAAGGGAATATTAAAGAACTGGAATAACATGCGTGTATTAGCCAAACTTATGCGCAGTACTGTTTTAAAAACTTGAACAATCCCATTAAAATCATAGACACATACAATGATTGTTAGAGGGAACCTGTCAGCAGGATTGTGCACAGTAACCTACAATGTCAGGTCGGCGCCGTTATACTGAAAATCATCCCTTGGTTGAGGAAATTTGTCTTGTGGTTGTTCTTCAATCTTTATTTGCAGTTTTCAGTTAATGAGATTTGTGTGTGGTGTTCTGATTACATATTCATCCTTCTAGGCTTATGACAGGTCACTGATCCTTCAGGGACCTGCCCCCTATTTTACATACAGCATCTTATTGTTTGGAAAAAACTGTCATTTCATATCAAGTGGTCCAAATATGAATATTTTTTTACCTGACGTCTTTAGATTTTTTTTATTTTTTGTTTTTATGAAGTACAACTTTAGTTAATTACAAATTAAAAGTTTAAAATTTTTCTCTTTATCAGTTAATTATTTACAGATTTTTAAAGTTTTGAAAAAGTGCGGATTTTGGCCTGGTATGGCTACCTTTTTTATCATATCTCGGGCTGGAATTAAGATAAAGAGGTGGGAGAGGCATCATTTTTCTCAGAACGACGGTACCAGCTTTTATTTGATATGTCACAAGACTGTTTCTTTATATTTTGTTTTGGAGAAATCAAATTCAAAATTTTGATGCGCAATTGTGAAAAAAACGTATGTTTTAAAATTGTGAAAACATGCATGTGTGTTACTTGTGTTCTTGTTTATATTTGCAAAGGGATTCAACTTGGGACCCATCAAATTTTTTTATTTTTTTTTTTTAAGCATTGAATCATTTGATTTTATGTTTGTGTGTGTTTCTTCCCTTTTTCTTTTCAAATTACAACTTATTGAATTCAACATTTATATGCAACAATAAAGAAACAAAAAACAAATACCAAAGTGCCAGAATAAATACATCTTAATCATCATAACACAACTTGCTCAGCATTTTCAACCTGAATTCATTGAACAAACCAAAAGAAAAAAAAAAAAAGGTGATCATATCCTGAAGTGTGGTTTTCTAGATACCGTATATACTCGAGTATAAGCCGACCCCCCTAATTTTGCCACAAAAAACTGGGAAAACTTATTGACTCGAGTATAAGCCTAGGGTGGAAAATGCAGCAGCTACCGGTGAATTTCAAAATTAAAAATAGATGCTCCATACCGTTCATTATGGCCCCATAGATGCTCCACATAAAGCTGTGCCAGATATAATGCTCTGCACCGTTCATTATGGCCCCATAGATGCTCCATATAAAGCTGTGCAACATATAATGCTCTGCACCGTTCATTATGGCCCCATAGATGCTCCATATAAAGCTGTGCCACATATAATGCTGCACCGTTCATTATGGCCCGATAGATGCTCCACATAAAGCTGTGCCATATATATATATATAATGCTCTGCACCGTTGCCCCATAGCTGTGCCATATATATAATGCTCTGCACCATTGCCCCATAGCTGTGCCATATAGTGCTCTGCACCGTTGCCCCATAGCTGTGCCATATATATAGTGCTCTGCACTGTTGCCCCATAGCTGTGCCATATAGTGCTCTGCACCGTTGCCCCATAGCTATGCCATATATATATAATGCTCTGCACCGTTGCCCCATAGCTGTGCCATATAGTGCTCTGCACCGTTGCCCCATAGCTGTGCCATATACAGGTCCTTCTCAAAACACCGGATTACGTACCGGTAATGCTCTTTTATAGAGCCACGACAGCACCCACTGAGAGAGGGGATCCGCCCCTAGGAACAGGAAACCCTATGGAGAGATAAAAGGGGCGGTCCCCCTCGCTCCCACAGTTTGGGTTACAGAGATTGCGAGGAACCGCCCACCAGTATTAGTAGGCAATTATTATCATTTTATCTTAAACTACTAATATTTACAAGAACCAATCACCCTTATCCGTGCTCATATGCAAACTAATATATAAGGGAGGGAAGTGAAGGGGTGCTGTCGTGGCTCTATAAAAGAGCATTACCGGTACGTAATCCGGTGTTTTCTCTTCGCCACGACAGCACCCACTGAGAGACTTTCAGAGATAGTCATTTGGGGGGGATTATTGTGTTAAGAACTGATCTACCGAAACACAGGTCAGTGGAGGCAGATAAATCTAGTCTATAGTGACTATAGAAGGTAGTAGGAGACGACCAGGTTGCGGCCTTACATATGAGTTCTATCGGAACCTCTGCTCGCTCTGCCCAGGATGATGCTATCGCCCGGGTGGAATGTGCCTTTACAGTCTCAGGTGGATCTTCCCCTTTAGACGAATAGGCCAGGTATATCGCCTCCCGAATCCATCGGGATAATGTGCCTTTAGTAACACCAGCTCCTTTCCTTTGACCCTGGAAGTAAACAAAGAGCCCTGCTCTTCCTCCAGGGACTAGTCCTGTCTAGATAGGTTATCACAGCCCTTCTCACATCTAAAGTATGGTACTTTTCTTCTTCTTGATTTGTAGGGTTATTATAGAAGGTAGGAAGAAGAATTTCTTGAGATCTATGGAATTTAGTACACATTTTAGGCAAGTAGGAAGGGTCTGTTTTTAGGACAATCCTATCTGGCAATATTGACATGAATGGAGGATCTACTGATAGCGCCTGTATGTCACTTACCCTTCTTGCCGATACTAAGGCGACAAGAAGAGCAGTCTTGAGGGAGACATGTTTAATGTGAGCAGAATGTAGAGGCTCAAACGGGTGGTCTGTCAAGGCTTCAAGGACCAGATTAACATCCCAAGGTGAGTGGGGAATTTGGACCGGTTCTGCTCTCTGGCAGGCTGAAATGAATCTGGATATCCACCTATCTCCCGCAACGTTGTGACTATACAAGGCCCCTAGTGCAGAAACTTGCACTTTTAAGGTATTAACCGAAAGGCCTAAGTCCCGTCCTTTCTGGAGAAATTCGAGAATGATAGAGACTGGAATTTCCTTTGACAGGGCTGAGGGATAGAGGCTTAAAAAAATGTTTCCATACTTTTACATAGATCGATGTAGTGGATCTTTTCCTACTCAGCAGTAGGGTATCAATTACTCTATCAGAGAAGCCCCTTAGTTTTATCTAGTATAGACTGAACTTTATTCCTCACCGTTATCTGTTTAGATTCTGGGAGAAAACATTTTTGACTTATAGAACCTAATATAATCCCCAAAAATACTTGCCGAGTCGTTGGGATCAGCCTAGATTTTTCCCAGTTTATTATCCATCCTAAGTTCTGCAAGGATGAAATCATGTGACTTAACCTTTGCTGACATTGTGAGGGGGATTTTCCTACCACTAAAAGGTCGTCTAGGTATGGGATTATGAGGGTGTCTTTTAATCTTAGATATGACATGACCTCTGACATTAGTTTAGTGAATACCCTTGGAGCAATTGATAGTCCAAAGGGCATTGCCGTGTACTGAAAGTGCCGTATATATCCTTTTATCACAACCGCCACGCGGAGATATTGTTGATGTTTTTTAAAGATTGGGAGATGGTAATACGCATCTTTCAAGTCCAGAACCGTCATAAAGCAATGGGGAAACAGGAGTTTTATGGTGGATCGGATAGACTCCATTTTAAAGGTTTGATTTTCTAAGAAGGTGTTTAATTTCTTAAGGTTTATAATGGTTCTGAATGATCCATCCGGTTTTGGTATTAGAAATAAAGGGGAGTAAAACCCTTTGCCCTCCTGAAGAAGTGGAACTTCCACCAAAACCCCCTTGGACAGAAGACTCATTACTTCCTGCTCCAATGCCTCCTGTTGTGATTGAGATTTTAATGAAGTCAATAGAAATGAGTCCGGAGGGACTCGGGAAAATCTTAATTTTAAGCCGGAGGTGACAAGATCATTGGCCCAACTATTTGATGTTATCAGCCGCCATTTATCTGAGAAGGAGGATAATCTACCTCCCACAGGTAGATCCGCTCTAACGGGGTTTGTCCTCAGGTTTGAAAGGGCGCTTCCCAAGAATGCACCCCTTTGTTTGGTGTCTCTAGAGGCCCAGCGGTCTTGGTTTTTAAAATCTTTCCTTCTATTAAACACAGGCTTCCGGAATGCTCTCCTATAGGATGGAAGGTAATTAACGTTAGGGAAGCCCTTCTTCCTCTCTCCCGCTTTAGTTAAGATCTCGTCTAGTTTAGTACCAAACAGGTACTCACCCTGACATGGGAGGCCACACAATTTAGATTTTGTTTGGGGATCACCCTTCCATCCTTTAAGCCACAGGGCTCTGCGTGCTGCATTCGTGAGTCCTGCTGACTTAGCCGCCAAGCGTATAGAGTCAGCAGATGAGTCCGCCAGGAAGGCTGTAGCCCCTCTGATCAGGGGTATAGAGGACATTAATTTGTCTCTAGAGAGACCGCTTTTTAGTCCCTCCTCCAAATCATTTAGCCAGACTAGCATGGACCTAGCGGTGCATGTAGCCGATATTGCCGGCCTAAAGGCTCCCGTACATGACTCCCAGGCTCTTTTTAAAAGAGAGTCGGTTTTACGGTCCAGTGGGTCCTGCAATGAGCCCGAATCCTCCACGGGCAGTGAGGATTTTTTGGATGTGGATGCCACTGCTGCATCCACCTTCGGGGCTTTTGACCATAATGAGAACTCTTCATCATTGAAGGGATAACGTCTTTTTGAGGTTGGTGGTAAACCCCTTTGCCCCTGGCTTTCCCACTCTTTCTTGATTAGATCTTTTACCGCTGCTATTACAGGAAAGGAGGGCCTTCTCTTTTCCGACAGACCAGCAAACATTATATCCTGCTGCGTTTTAACAACCTTAGAATCTTCAATGCCCATGGTGTTGCAGACTGACTTTACCAGGTTATCAATGCTATCGGTGGGAAAGCACGTATCTTGATCCTCATCTGAGGAAACGTATTCACGGGAAATGTCAGAGTCTGCATTTTCTCTATCAGACGACTGGTCAGATATAGGGGAAACGTACCCCTTTTTCCCTTTAGTACGCGGCTCTTTGTCAGAACTATGTAAGGCTCGTAATACTTCTCTAATCATGCCCCTAATGTCCTCTGATCTAACCGAGGCTTCTTCACGTTAGGTAGAGTCAATACACGGTTTACAAAGCCTCTTTTTATGACTATCCGGAAGGGGCTGGAGACATAATGCACACTGTCTGTGTTTCGTTTTTTTCAGTCCTTTTGGCCTAGGGTGTGAGGGAGAGGGAACAGTAATCAGCCTAAATAGGGAAGATACACACTCACCCAGTGAAGCTGTCTGTGAAGGTACCGGCTGATGAGGAGGAGACTGAGGCACAGGTTGAGGAATAGCACGATCCGACTTGCTCTTCCTAGAAGATCCGCTCTGCTTAGAGCGGCTGGTGCTGGCATGGCTGCGTGGAGTGGATGCGGTGGCTTCTAAGGAAGACATCACAGCGTCCTGCGCAGAATCCATAGTGGACGCCGGAGCGACATCGCCGGCGTCCTTTCATATGGGGGCCGCCATCTTCTTCCGGTTGTACCCGGAAGCGCTAGTCACTTCCGGGTCGCGGCCATATTGTATGCGCCTGCGCTGCCGCCGGTGTCAGCGCAGGCGCTGTCCTCCTCCATCACCCTGGAAGTTTACCTGTACTTCCGGGGGAATACACTGGGGCTCCATGCTGTGTATGCGTCCGCCGAGGACGGCGCGACGCTGACCGCACTACAGCGCTGCTCCCGCAGACGAATCCGGCTGGTATCCCGTGAGCCAGCAACCACCCGTCCTGGCCTCACGGCGTCTGCCAGCAGAGGGGGGAAACTGAGCCAGGACCCCCGACGCTGCTTCCAGCCCTGGAGCCCTTGCCGTCCTCTAAGGTAAACCGCGCAAGCGGCATCCAGGCTGGGTATCCTCTTCTCTCCATGGATTCCCGTAGGAACAGGAAACCAAACTGTGGGAGCGAGGGGGACCGCCCCTTTTATCTCTCCATAGGGTTTCCTGTTCCTAGGGGCGGATCCCCTCTCTCAGTGGGTGCTGTCGTGGCGAAGAGAAAAAATTAGCATATAGTGTTAAATTTCATTATTTACCATAATGTAATGATTACAATTAAACTTTCATATATTATAGATTCATTATCCACCAACTGAAATTTGTCAGGTCTTTTATTGTTTTAATACTGATGATTTTGGCATACAACTCCTGATAACCCAAAAAACCTGTCTCAATAAATTAGCATATCAAGAAAAGGTTCTCTAAACGACCTATTACCCTAATCTTCTGAATCAACTAATTAACTATAAACACATGCAAAAGATACCCGAGGCTTTTAAAAACTCCCTGCCTGGTTCATTACTCAAAACCCCCATCATGGGTAAGACTAACGACCTGACAGATGTCAAGAAGGCCATCATTGTCACCCTCAAGCAAGAGGGTAAGACCCAGAAAGAAATTTCTCAGCAAATAGGCTGTTCCCAGAGTGCTGTATCAAGGCACCTCAATGGTAAGTCTGTTGGAAGGAAACAATGTGGCAGAAAACGCTGTACAACGAGAAGAGGTGACCGGACCCTGAGGAAGATTGTGGAGAAGGACCGATTCCAGACCTTGGGGAACCTGAGGAAGCAGTGGACTGAGTCTGGTGTGGAAACATCCAGAGCCACCGTGCACAGGCGTGTGCAGGAAATGGGCTACAGGTGCCGCATTCCCCAGGTAAAGCCACTTTTGAACCATAAACAGCGGCAGAAGCGCCTGACCTGGGCTACAGAGAAGCAGCACTGGACTGTTGCTAAGTGGTCCCAAGTACTTTTTTCTGATGAAAGCAAATTTTGCATGTCATTCGGAAATCAAGGTGCCAGAGTCTGGAGGAAGACTGGGGAGAAGGAAATGCCAAAATGCCTGAAGTCCAGTGTCAAGTACCCACAGTCAGTGATGGTGTGGGGTGCCATGTCAGCTGCTGGTGTTGGTCCACTGTGTTTCATCAAGGGCAGGGTCAATGCAGCTAGCTATCAGGAGATTTTGGAGCACTTCATGCTTCCATCGGCTGAAATGCTTTATGGAGATGAAGATTTCATTTTTCAGCACGACCTGGCACCTGCTCACAGTGCCAAAACCACTGGTAAATGGTTTACTGACCATGGTATTACTGTGCTCAATTGGCCTGCCAACTCTCCTGACCTGAACCCCATAGAGAATCTGTGGGATATTGTGAAGAAAAAGTTGAGAGACCCAAGACCCAACACTCTGGATGAGCTTAAGGCCGCTATTGAAGCATCCTGGGCCTCCATAACATCTCAGCAGTGTCACAGGCTGATTGCCTCCATGCCACGCCGCATTGTAGCAGTCATTTCTGCCAAAGGATTCCCGACCAAGTATTGAGTGCATAACTGAACATTATTATTTGATGGTTTTTTTGTTTGTTATTAAAAAACACTTTTATTTGATTGGACGGGTGAAATATGCTAATTTATTGAGACAGGTTTTTTGGGTTATCAGGAGTTGTATGCCAAAATGATCAGTATTAAAACAATAAAAGACCTAACAAATTTCAGTTGGTGGATAATGAATCTATAATATATGAAAGTTTAATTGTAATCATTACATTATGGTAAATAATGAAATTTAACACTATATGCTAATTTTTTGAGAAGGACCTGTATAGGACCTAGCCTATACCCTGTGACCCTCCACATCAGACAAGCAGTCGGTCTACTGAGGAAGGTCTCATTGTTTTGACCGAAACGTTTATGCTGGACTGCTATCCAAGTAATAAATATTTATTTCTTAAAATCATCACCATACACAAGTTGAGTGCCAAGTTATTTACTTCCTATATGTTTACTGGTGTGGGCAACCTATCTTGAGCACCGACACAGCTGTGCCACGATATACTTTACAAATGACACATGCGTCACAAAACGCTTGACAACGCATGCCGGCGCATGTCCATGCGCCCCCCATCTTAAAGATAGGGGCGCATGACGCATGCGTCGGTATCAGTCGACGACGCTGCGCCCAACACCACAAATGTGAACGTTACCTTACTAGCAATGGCCATTTCCTTTTGTGTCAGAGTATGTGAGGCCTGTCATGGTGTCCGGCTCCACCTGAGTTACCGTATTTTTTCGACTGTAAGACGCACTTTTTCCCCCTAAAAATTGTGAGGAAAATGGGGGGTGCGTCTTATAGTTGGAATGCAGGCTTACCGGCAGCGTGGCGGCGGCAGAGGTGCAGGGATGATGTGGCGCGGTGAGCGGTATGGCGTGAGCCAGGGTCCCTTCCACATTTGAGGTGACGCCGCGGCCCGGTATTGAAGGAGAGCAGCAGAGCTGGGTGAGTCACGGCTTTCCCGGTGGCAGCGGCCACCTTCCTGAGGCCGCACGTGCGCAGATTGAGTTTTCTGCTTCCCGGGGCTTCAGGAAAATGGCTGCAGGAGGCCGCTCGTGCGCAGATTGAGATCGCGGTGGCCATTTTCCTGAAGCTGAGTTCGCAGATTGAGATCTCAGCTTCAAGAAAATGGCCGCCGCGATCTCCATCTGCGCACACGCGGCCATTTTCCTGAAGCCCTGGGAAGCAGAGTACTGAATCTGCGCACGCGCGGCCTCAAGAAGATGGCCGCCACCACCGGGAAAACCGTGACTCACCCAGTTCTGCTGCTCTTCTTCAATACCGCCGCGGCGTAACCTCAAATGTGAAAGGGACCCTGGCCGCCACCACATGAAGAAGTGACCGCACATCTGCCGCCGCCACAGCACTGCCGCAACCTCCTCATGGACACCAGGCCATGGCGTCTCCCACCTAAGCAGGAAGGGACCCTGCTCAGGTGCACGCCGTACCGCCCACCGCGCCTCAGCATCACCGCACCTCTGCTGACACCATGCCTCCTGTGACCCTGCTCTGCCACTGCCAGCCCTCAGGTAAGATCTTAAATTCGGAAAATAAGACGGACCCCCATCTTATAAAAAAAAATTCTTTTTTTCTGCAATTTTCACCCCAAATTTGGGGTGCGTCTTATGGTACGGTGCGTCTTATAGTCCGAAAAATACAGTAATATCTTATTTTTGTTAACTTTTACAACGTCTTGTTTTCTTGGATACACAAAGGATGGCGCTGGACCAGAAGGTGCAGAAAAGTCCTTTCTACGTCTTCATTTTCACAATCTTTGGAGAGTACAGTAGCCACCAGCGGCAATCATATTCACAGGTCACATCACCAGTTCTGTCATCCATGGCCGATCTCGTGCCGCCTTCTACCACTTCATGGACTTCACTGTCTTTGCTGAATGAGAAAATCCTTGTTTTTATTTCTGTGTCACTACATGGGATGACAGTCCGGTATTGCCGAGTCCCTGTGATGGGTTCTGCTTCCTGTAACCGATGTTTTCACAAACTCTCCTCCTCTTCGTAGTCCTGGTTCGTATAATACATGAACTGGATGTTAAGAATATTTTACTCCATTTGAGGAGTTGCCTGGGTGAATGTGGCCTCTGGAGGCTGGAACTGGTGACCTGTCATCTGTTCTGCAGTCACTGTCTACCCCTGTTCATTCTCAGGTTGAGCCCTAACAAAGCTTTCTCCTCTGTTCTCTCCTGCTTCTAAGGCTACTTTCACACTAGCGTCGGGCTCGGCCCGTCGCAGTGCGTCGGGCTGAGGTTACTGACGCTAGCGTTGTATACGCAGCACAACGGGGGCAGCGGATGGGAGGTGGGGGCGGAGTTCCGGCCGCGCATGCGCGGTCGGAAATGGCGGTCCGTCGGCAGCAAAAAACGTTACATGTAACGTTTTTTGCATCCGACGGTCCGCCACAACACGGACGTGTGGCAATGCGTCGCTAATGTTAGTCAATGGTGAAAAAACGCATCCTGCAAGCACTTTTGCAGGATGCGTTTTTTCGCCAAAACGACGCATTGCGACATATTGCAAAAAACGCTAGTGTGAAAGTAGCCTAAGTGGTAACATAAAATACTACAGGGATATCTAACAATCATGGATTATTTGGTAAATATGGACCCCACACTTTTAGACCACAGGCTGAACAGATCTGAAATCAAGATTTTTGAACTGACACTGTAATAGTTTTATTTTTTTAAATATGATCCCATCACGATCCCAGCTTATATTTTGGTACAGATGTGGCAAGGAGCATAGCAGGCACATGTGCAGTTTTTGAAAATTTTAAATTAAACTTTTTCTCGGAAATGCATTTTAAAGTTTTGCGCTTGCGTTCGCATAGGTAAAATATCAAAAATACTCTTATAACATTTAGTGAAAGCCTGTACAGTTCTGAGTAGAATGGTGTTTATTTTGTTTCTCTATCTTTTTTCTAGCCTGAGTTATGGGGAGAAATGTAAAGGCAGGCAACACCGAAATTCACACTTTTTCCGAACTTTGAAAATCAATAAAAAAAAAAAATATCTAGAATATTTTCTTTCTTCACATTTTGCATTCTCTGACACACTATTACCAAATAACAAAATCTCAAAAGAATTAAAAATATAGTGGTAAAAATCACTTGACATGGAATGACCCAAAAAAAAACATTAGTCATGCAGGCGCTGATGCTGTAGCAAACACAATCTATAATATCCATATTATCATTTGATTTGGTCATATAAATTTCTTGGGAAAAAAAAAGTCATCTTAATTAAAGTGGTGCCGGCGGCTGCGCTATTCGGAACGCAATAGTTGCTACTGCGCAGGCGCAGCTGGCACCATTTTGCTAGAAAGAAAAAAAAAAAGGCTCCATAAAGGCGGCGCCTGTGCAGTAGCATCTATAGGAACGTGATAGATGCTACTGCACAGGCGCCACCGCATGATGAATGTAATTTTTTATGTGCAGTATGAAAAATAGGGGGTGGGTCAGTGAGGGATCAGTGACCTGTTATTAGCCATACAGATGCATATGTATGCAGAGCACCACATAAAGCCCCCCACAGGCCACCACGAAGCACGTGAATCTCATTAACTAAAGATTATACAACAACCACACGATTGATTTCATCAACCAACGTATCATTGTAACCAGTATAACGGCGTCACCTTGACACTGTCCGTAGTTTACTGAGCAAAATCTTGCTGACTGGTTCCCTTTAAGACAATGAGACGCGCTTAATGGTAAACAGTGCTTTGGCACTGGATATTTGACAGACTGAAGCTATTTTGCCCTGCATAAAAATCATCTTATGAGGAAAGAACAATCTATTGCTTACTCAGAACGCGTCCCGCCAACTGTCAGCTGAGCAAAGTTCTTTACTTTCTCACGAACCACTTGTATTCCTCTTTCATCAGATGCATTTAGTTCCAGAACACGTTGTCGAAACAATTCTGGCCTGAAAATATTTAATAAAATCAAGACAGTTGTAAAAAATAATACATACACACTGTATAATATATTATGTAAAACACTATACATATTTAAATGAGACGTGTATGTGTTGTAACAAAGCCAAGTACGCTAGGGTTAAATCCTAGCTCTACAGGTTCTGATTAGATCACCTGGCCAGCCTTGCATATAACCATGCTAGCTGCTCTACTTAGTTAGCTTAGGGAAGCTGACCAGACAAGGGGTGTCTTGGAGCTGAAGAGAGATTGTCCATAATCCCTTTCTGAGAAGAGTCTACACAGGCCATGTCCAGAGAACAGAAAACATCAGTGGGTGCTATGGACAATAGCAGTTTTGTTCAACTGAGCTGAGGCTAGCTCACCTTTGTGAGAGTAGCCAGGGTCTGTTCTGTTTAGTCAGCACCTGGACAAGGTTAGGGATTAGTGATGAGCGAGTGTACTCGTTGCTCGGGTTTGATCGCCGAGTATTTGTTAGTGTTCAGAGATTAAGTTTTCATCGTGGCAGCTGAATGATTTACAGCTACTAGACAGCTTGATTACATGTGAGGATTCCCTAGCAACCAGGCAACCCCCACATGTACTCAGCCTGGCTATTAGCTGTAAATCATTCAGCTGAGGAAATGAAAACTTAATTTCCGAACACTAACATACTCGGAGATCACCCGAGCGTGCTCGGAAAAACCCGAGCAACAAGTACACTTGCTCATCACTATTAGGGATTTATGTTTACAAGATTGTTTTGGTGCTGTGCAACCTGTGGAAAGCAACAACAACAAAAAAAACTGCACGTGTTTGGACTAAAACTGCATTGCCTGTGTGAAGGTTACATATACACACAGATTTTCGATTGTGTGCACGCCCGTTTGTCCATGGCCCCCATGTGCCTTCATAATAGAGCCCCAGAGACATAACTATAATTTTTCACTTGTCCATGGTTTATGAGTCAGGAAAACCATAATTTACATGTTCCCAGAGAAGTATGAGTATTGAAGAGGGCAAGGATGTTCTATGTAAAATCCTCAAATCACCGTCTGACCACTGTGGGAAGTAGCATTATTCAGGCCTGTAACTGTTGGGACTTGTGAAACCAGCCTGACATTCGTGGTCTGGACAAGTAAGTACTCAGACTGAATGCTGGAAGTACGAAAATGATCTTACTAGTGTATACTTTATATTACCGTATATACTCGTGTATAAGCCGAGGCACCTAATTTTGCCACGAAAAACTGGGAAAACGTATTGACTCGAGTATAAGCCGGGTATGCATTGTCCCCTCATCCCCATCCTTGTCTGCATGGCTCCTCATCCCAATCCTTGTCCGCATGGCTCCTCATACCTGCGCTGGTATGCATGGTTTCTCATACCTATCCTTGTATGTATGGACCGCAATGGAAAAGCATTAAAAAAAAAAAGACCCACAAAGGCAAAAACCATACTACTTGCCTTCTATGCACGCCCTCGCAGCATCTTGTTCCCGCGCCAGCAGCATCTGCGGCCGAGCGATCACGTGTACCTGCTCATTAGGGTAATTAATATTCACCTCTCCACGCCTATGGGAGTGGAGAGAGATTAATATTCGTTACCTTAATGAGCGGGCACCCATGATAGCCCGGCAGCTGCTGGAAGCAGGCGGCTGACAAAGTGCACGCTTTAAGAGAAATGAATATTCACTGCTAGTGCTGTGAAAATTCATTTCTCTTTAGCAGCGGGCATTGTCAGCAGCAGTCACACGTTCCTGCCTTCTGTGACCCTCTGCTCCCCCTCCCCCCGCAGTCTTCTTGGACAATGACTCATGTATAAGCCCAGTTAGGCCTTTTCAGCACACAAAAAAAAGTGCTGAAAAAAACTCATCTTATACATGAGTATATACAGTAAAAGAAAAAAAAAATTCCTGTGTCTCCGACACGTGGTGGACCAGAAGTAAGAAGAATTTCCTTACGAAGCTACACTTTTAAAAGATATAGGCAATAATTTGCACCCAACCATAACCTAGTAATTTTGCAGGTAAACAGGCTCGAAGTTTCTCATACGCAGTGTACATAGGACATTGGTATAATCCAGCTAAACAAATACACCTTTACACATAATGCTGAAGAACTGAGCACAAACTAGGAGGCAATGAAATGACCAGAATCAGACTCGGCAATTAATGGGGGTTTTGCACTTTGTTTTCTATTGTCACATACCCATACAGCTCTCTAGCTGCTGCCAAAATTGTAGATGTTTTCCCAGTTCCAGGTGGCCCATAGAATAGCAGATTAGGGAGCTGGTAAAGGGGTAGAAGAAAAGACTTTGTAAGCAAACGCATCAAAACAGTCAGTGCAAACAGCACATTCTGACATATCAGAAGAAAACCACCAGATACTCAACTAGTTCTACTTATTTATGGCACCTGTGATCCAGCTTGAGAGATCAAAGTGTACCATGGCAGGTAAAGGGTTAAGGATCACACACCTGACCATGTTCAGTTACCTTGCAGTGCATTTTTCGTATATGCATTTTCCATATTACTATTGGTGTTTCGGGCAGTGTCTATATCTTTGCACACGAAACCCACTTTTACCCTTAGCCCTCCCATCAGCTCACACTGCTGCCCAGTGTTATAGATGGTTGTGACTGACATTACATCATTCCATATATTGTACTTTGTTCTGTACCTTGTCTCATGTTGATTTACTTGCTTTTGCTAAATCTAAAGTTGCCACACACATTAGGTAGTGGGAAAGCATCCGCTGACAGTCTCCTCCGACAGTGGCTTATTTCCAACCTGCTGGAATCACCCCCACAGAGCACCTGCTAGAGCACCTGCTGTAACACCTCCATACACACGCTGCATTTATATCTAGTTTGTTGAAAGCACAAATGTTGATGGGGTAATTTACGCTATTTAGACAGCCACTTCAAGTGAGGCAAATCCCTATGTGGTATAGAGGGCTATAGATGTTAATCATTATATAACAGACTTGCAAGAAACCAAAAGCGAACATACAGATGTGATCAAGTTTACTGTGACAAATAATGATCCATCCTGATAACTTGTTACAGAAGCGCATTGATGGCCCAGATCGGAGAGGTCAGTCTTCTGGCAACGCAGCCAATCAAGTGGTGCCATGGCGGCTGGATGTGATCAGTTGTGGAGCGGAACAGCTCAGCAGTGTCATCTGTATAATGGCCGCAGTAGGGCACTGCAGATCCTCCGCTGTTCATTTGGATAGGAGCAGGAGTGGGGTAGTCAGCCGTGGTCACTACACAGTGGAAAGAGCTGTACTGTTCCACTCTGCAATTGATCACATCTGGCAGCACCCGGCACAAGCTGATCGGCTGGGGTTGCCAATGCAGCACTCTCACATATATGGTCTTAAATTACCTATGCTAAGGCACAAGCATAGAATTATGACAACCCCTTTAAGAGGATTACCATATGTTACCTTAAAGGGATTCTGAGCATAATATACACTCACCGGCCACTTTATTAGGTACACCATGCTAGTAACGGGTTGGACCCCCTTTTGCATTCAGAACTGCCTCAATTCTTCGTGGCATAGATTCAACAAGGTGCTGGAAGCATTCCTCAGAGATTTTGGTCCATATTGACATGATGGCATCACACAGTTGCCGCAGATTTGTCGGCTGCACATCCCAAAGATGCTCCATACAAGGCAGGATGGATCCATGCTTTCATGTTGTTTACGCCAAATTCTGACCCTACCATCCGAATGTCGCAGCAGAAATCGAGACTCATCAGACCAAGCAACGTTTTTCCAATCTTCTACTGTCCAATTTCGATGAGCTTGTACAAATTGTAGCCTCAGTTTCCTGTTCTTAGCTGAAAGGAGTGGTACCCGGTGTGGTCTTCTGCTGCTGTAGCCCATCTGCCTCAAAGTTCGACGCACTGTGCGTTCAGAGATGCTCTTAGGCCTACCTTGGTTGTAACGGGTGGCGATTTGAGTCACTGTTGCCTTTCTATCAGCTCGAACCAGTCTGCCCATTCTCCTCTGACCTCTGGCATCAACAAGGCATTTCCGCCCACAGAACTGCCGCTCACTGGATTTTTTTTCTTTTTCGGACCATTCTCTGTAAACCCTAGAGATGGTTGTGCGTGAAAATCCCAGTAGATCAGCAGTTTCTGAAATACTCAGACCAGCCCTTCTGGCACCAACAACCATGCCACGTTCAAAGGCACTCAAATCACCTTTCTTCCCCATACTGATGCTCGGTTTGAACTGCAGGAGATTGTCTTGACCATGTCTACATGCCTAAATGCACTGAGTTGCCGCCATGTGATTGGCTGATTAGAAATTAAGTGTTAACAAGAAGTTGGACAGGTGTACCTAATAAAGTGGCCGGTGAGTGTAGAGAGACCCAGTAATGCGTTATCTGCGTTCATGTAAATTTGGCTACATCTATATTTTATGCACCTGCCACTCAGGGAACACAAGAAATCTAATAGATATTTTTATTTTTTTTTAATGTTCACATTACGCGTGCAATAAACAGGTAATCATGTGACTAGTTAATAACGCCAATGGCACTAACACACTGTGCATGCATTTAGGACAAGCAGCCAGTATTAGATTTGTGGTGTTCATTGACCAGCTGCAAGCTGTGTCCCCTAGTCATTGTAGTGGCTGGGCCTCGTCCTACACCTTTGTCCTATTTAAGCCAATACAATAAAGCTGCAAAACACAGCTTAGCCACCAAAGTTATGCAGTACAGGGCACCATAAACATGAAGGGAAAACATCTGCCTCCTAGACATGCCACAGCTTACTGATGGAAAGGAGGATAATCATTCTCCCAATAGTCTATTACTGTGGCCTATCCTAAAGAAAAGCCCTTCATGTTATAGAACAAGAATAAGGCCGGGGTCACACTCGCGAGGGCAATGTGAGAAACTCGCACGAGTCTCTCGCATCAATACCCGGCACTGCCACCGGCACTCGGACCGAAGCGTGCGGAAGCATGTATTTCTATGCAGCTGACATCCGGTCCCGAGTGCCGGTGGCAGTGCCGGGTAGTGATGCAAGAGACCAGGGCCGCCATCAGGGCATTACAGCCGTGACTGGCGTATGGGGCCCGGTGGGCAGAGGGGGCCCCTCATCTGCTCACCGGGCCCCTACCGGCAGCCGCAGGCTGAACCGGGCCCTTAGCGGCGGCCGGCGCTGCAGCTGTTTAACGCTATTGACGTGCGGGCCCGCTCCCGCACGTCAATAGTTCACAGCCGCCAGCCAATCTGAGGCTGGCAGCTGACGTCAGCCGCAGCGTGCATGTCGCCGGCGTCTGAAGTCATTGTCAGTCGCCAGCGAGTGCACGCTTCAGCTGCGTGGAGAGAGCAGGAGCGCGGCAGGTAAGCAGAACTTTTTTTTTTTTCTTATTTTGAGCGGCGATCCGGGGGGCCCAGGGCAGAACGCTGGACACACTTGGGGCAGAACGCTGGAGACAGATGGGGCAGAACGCTGGAGACACAGGGGGCAGAACGCTGGAGACACAGGGGGCAGAACGCTGGAGACACAGGGGGCAGAACGCTGGAGACACAGGGGGCAGAACGCTGGAGACACAGGGGGCAGAACGCTGGAGACACAGGGGGCAGAACGCTGGAGACACAGGGGGCAGAACGCTGGAGACACAGGGGGCAGAACGCTGGAGACACAGGGGGCAGAACGCTGGAGACACAGGGGGCAGGACGCTGGAGACACAGGGGGCAGAACGCTGGAGACACAGGGGGCAGAACGCTGGAGACACAGGGGGCAGAACGCTGGAGACACAGGGGGCATGACTGGAGACACAGGGGGCATGACTGGAGACACAGGGGGCATGACTGGAGACACAGGGGGCATGACGGTGATACGGGCATGATTGGAGACACTGGAGGCAGGATTGGAGACGGATGGGGCAGGATGCATACGATGGAGACAGATGGGGCAGGATGGGGAGATCATATGAGGCAGGATGGATACTCATTAGGGCAGGATGGGAGAACATATGGCTGACGCCAGGAATGAGACACACGGGGGCTAGGATGGCGAATATTATTACCATAGGGGCTAATTAAGGGATATTATTACTGCAGTGATGTATTTATTTTATTTTTTGAGTACTGTTTTAAATGGAGGGGCGGTCCTACCTACTGTGTAGAGTGATACTATGTCGCCTTCTTCATGTGGTGTAATGTAGAAGTTGGGAAAATTAATGTGTTCTGCAAGCGGAACTCGAGATAACTGTTATTTCCTGCAGAGACGAGTCCTGGCTGGATGAAGTGATGGCGGTCTGTGCGGGATGAAAGATGAAGGACTTCACCTAGAGACGTCACTGGTGAGTCAGTGTGTTACCTATACACTGACACTATACACTGTATACTATACTATACTGTGTATAATGTCACCGGTGATCACTGGATTACCTATACACTATATACAGAGCTCCTGTGTATAATGTCACTTATGGTGATAGTATTGTGGGGGGTTTTTTTATTATTGATCAGTATTGTAGTATTCAGTCACTATGTGGTGGTAATATGTGGTCTGGTCATGATGTTGTGGTATTTGTTCCTTGTATTTGATATTATTCGATCACTGTGGTGGTAATATGTCATCTGGTCATGGTGTGGCGGTATTTCTGCCTTGTAGATAGTATTATAGGTCACTGTGGTGATAATATGGTGTCTGGTCATGGTGCTGTGGTATTTGCTCCTTGTATGTGGTATTATAGGTCATTTTAAAAATTGAAAAATAAATAAAAAAATACCTAAATTGTATTGCATATTTTAACAAATATTTAATAGGTTACAGTAGAGTAGTGCCTGGCCAAAAGTGTCTACCTTGTCATTTTGGTGGCTTAAAAAATCTTCTGGCCAAAACAAAAGCTGCCGGCTATATGTGTGATCTGGTGATGGGAACTGTCAATGTGTGATAGGTGAGAAGTGGAGATTTTCCAAGAGCGGTGGGACTGTGGACAGTTTGAGGGGTGGAGCGTGGAGGCGGGGCTGGGGTGGAGACTGGGCGGAGTCTCAAGGGGGCCCCGGAAATTTTGCCAGTATGGGGCCCCGAAATTTCTAGTGGCAGCCCTGCAAGAGACGCGTGAAAGTTTCTCACATTGCACTCGCAAGTGTGACCCCGGCCTAAAGAGAATGGGAAGTCAATTAATGCTCCTATGAGGGATAGAGAACTGTATTATGTGCTGTCCGGTGTTACTTCAATATACAATTTAACCTGGGAAATAGCACTGAATCTTTCTGCTCCACTTTGAAGATACTTAACTTCCCTCAAAGTGGATATATTTTAGGAAGTAAATAATAGCAATTGTGTAATTCACAAAGGGGTTGTCCATTGTGTCAACCTCTTCCTGACATAGCCAATTTCTGTTTTTCCTCCCCTTCTTCCAAGAACCATAACTTTTTTAATGTTCTGCACATTTTAATGACACCACTCATTTTACCACATGGTGTACTGGAAATCAGGAAAAAAAATTCTAAGTGCCAAGAACTGGCGGGGGGACACAAAAAGACAACTAACTTTTTTTGGGAAATGTTTTTTTATGGCACACATTGTTGTAAAAATGACGTGGTAATAGGATTTTGATCATCAATACAATTACAGCAATACTAAACTTACCCAGTTTTATTATTATTTTTATCGTGAAAAAAATTTTTCTTCATTTTCCATGACAACTTTAATTTTTTTATATACCATTTTCAGATAGATATGACATTTTGGTTGTTTCTTACTACATTTTACTGTGTCGACCAAAAACAATGTAATTGGTGATTTTTTTTTTTCGTATCGTTTTCTTGAGCCAACGTTCAACAATGAGATCCCTTTACTGCGTGGCAAGCCATATAGGGACCGTGGCTTTTGCTGTAAAATGCTACAATCACATCCCCAATTATAAGAGGGTGTTCACAATTCTGCAACCACATTATTTTATTCTCCCCCCCCAATAGAATTTCAGTTTCTTAATGGATTTGGACTTATTAAAAGTGACATAAAAGGAACAAAAAGTTAAATTTGAAAAGAAAAAATAAAACAGTAGTGGCCACTATGTAAAACTGAAAGGTTTCTATATTATATTTTTAATACAGACGGTGATGAGCAAAAAACAAAAACATTGCCAACATTAACATATTAAACAAAATGTAATTTAAACAAACAGCAAGTGATTTTCTGAATATAATTTTGGTAATAACATCCATGACATCCTGCAGCAGCACAATAACAATATCATTTAACAGAGAGAATGATGTGTGGCTAGTGAGATTCTACTACTTTGTAAATCAATCTGAATACTAAAATTACAACTGGCATTTAAATATTGACCTACTAAGCTTACTTAAATGTCTTGGATAGCTACCTACTATATTTTTAGAAGCCAAAAAGCTCAGTCAGTGTCTTTTACCATCACCATAAGAACATTTTTACACAGCCAAAAAGGTTATTGGTATCACTAGCTACCTTGAGAATATACTTGGGCCTTTAGAGTGGATAGACTTTACAGTAGTTCTGTACAGCAAACAAAGGACAGAGTGCAAGAGGTATATCATTTTCTCTCCGAACATACAGACATGCGAATATACAGTTATATGAAAAAGTTTGGGCACCCATATTAATCTTAAGCTTAATGTTTTATAAAAAATTTTTTGCAACAGCTATTTCAGTTTCATATATCTAATAACTGTTGGACACAGTAATGTTTCTGCCTTGAAAAGAGGTTTATTGTACTAACAGAAAATGTGCAATCTGCATTCAAACAAAATTTGACAGGTGCATAAGTATGGGCACCTCACCAAAAAAGTGACATTAATATTTAGTAGATCCTCCTTTTGCAAAAATAACAGCCTCTAGTCGCTTCCTGTAGCCAAAAAGTCATAACTTTAAAAGGGCCAATCTAATCAACTATAAACACAAAATAGGAACCGGAGTACAAAAAAAAAAAAAATACATTTCAGCAGGTGGTCTGGACTAAAGTCAAAATGAAAAATATTTGGCTGCAACAAAAGGCAGTTTGTACACAGGAGGGCTAGAGAGCCTTACAGTACAGAGTGTTTGCAGTCAACAATGAAGCATGGTGAAGGTTCTTTGCAAGTTTGGGGCTGATTTGGATATATGGGCAAGATTAATGGTGACTTCAATGTTGAGATATGCAGGCAGATAAATATCCATCATGCAAAATCATCAGGGAGGTGTCCGATTGGTTCCAAATTTATTCTGCAGCAGTTAAAAATACAAACATACAGCCAATGTGATTAACCCTGTCACACCATTCGCAGTACATGTGCGTTGCGGGAAGTGCGTTCCGACAAACCACCGTACAAACACAGTGACTGAGTCATGTTGACTGCTGTCTCGGATAGTAGACTTTCCTTGCACGTCATCAGGAGGGCTGTAACGCCACTCCGTGTCAGCGATTGCTGTGATTGACCAGTCAATCACAGCATTTTAACAATTAAGTTAAAAAAAATAAATCAATGTGGCATGCTATGATTGGTGGGCTGAGAAATTTGCATTCTGCGCTGAGCATCCATACTCAATTTTTGGCACGCTTTCTTTTGTGACACTAATGTGTGCGCTTCCCATGTTTGCAGTGCTAATAAGTATTGCTGATCAAAGTATGCGCCAAGGGACTCTTTCTACATGTCCCTTCCACTGTGAATTTTCTGCTTTGATACTTGGGGACAACCTCCTTTAGGCTGTGTGCACACGTAGCATATTTTTCGCGTTTTTTTCGCGTTTTTTCGCTATAAAACCGCGAAAAAAACGCTTACATTAAGCATCCTATGTAATAGAATGCATTCCGCATTTTTTGTGCACATGCTGCATTTTTTTCCTGAGCGGAATCGCATTCCAGAAAAAAACGCAGTATGTTCATTAAAATTGCGGAATCGCGGCGATTCTGCACACCTAGGAATGCATTGATCTGCTTACTTCCCACACGGGGCTGTGCACACCATGCGGGAAGCAAGCAGATCATGTGCGGTTGGTACCCAGGGTGGAGGAGAGGAGACTCTCCTCCACGGACTGGGCACCATATAATTGGTCAAAAATAAAGAATTAAAATAAAAAATAGTCCTAATACTCACCCTCTGATGGCCCCCGAAGTGTTCCCGCCTCTCATTGGTGCATGATCTCTCTTCCGTTCCTATAGATGACGTCAATGTCTTGTGATTGGTCGCGTGACCGCTCATGTGACTCACGCAACCAATCACAAGACAGTGACGTCATCGCAGGCCCTTCACTGCACTCCAGCTATAGGAACGGACGCCGCAGAGGTCTGCAGGTGAGTATAACCATTTTTTTTATTATTTTTAAACATTCGATCTTTTACTATAGATGCTGCATAGGCTGCATCTATAGTATAAAGTTGGTCACACTTGTCAAACACTATGTTTGACAAGTGTGACCAACCTGTCAGTCAGTTTTCCAAGCGATGCTACAGATCGCTTGGAAAACGCTAGCACTCTGCAAGCTAATTATGCTTGCAAAACACTAGTTTTCTGCGGGTATATGCATGCTAATTCTGCATGCGATATACCCGCGGCAGGAGGCGCAGAATTGCCGCGGAAATTTCCGCGGCAATTCTGCAACGTGTGAACTTAGCCTTAAAAGGGAACCTGTCACCCCCAAAATCGAAGGTGAGCTAAGCCCACCAGCATCAGGGGCTTATCTACAGCATTCTGGAATGCTGTAGATAAGCCCCCCCATGTATCCTGAAAGATGAGAAAAAGAGGTTAAATTATACTCACCTCGGGGGGCGGTCCGATCCGATGGGCGTCGCGGTCCGGTCCAGGGCCTCCTATCTTCTTACGATGATGTACTCTTCCTGTCTTCACGCTGCGGCTCCGGCGGACTTTATCTCCCTGTTGGGGGCAGAGCAAAGTACTGCAGTGCGCAGGCCTCTCTGACGTTTCCCGGCGCCTGCGCACTGCAGTACTTTGCTATGCCCTCAACAGGGCAGACAGAGTACGCCTGCACTGGAGCAGGAGCATGAAGACAAGAAGAGGACATCATCCTATGAAGATGGGAGGCCCCGGACCAGACTGCAACGGGACCACCCCTGGATGAGTATAATCTAACCTCTTTTTCTCATCTTTCAGGATACATCGGGGGCATATCTACATGTGGTGTTAATATGATCACTGCACCCAAAGCTGAACTCATCGAGAAGGGTAGTTTATAAAATGTCAATGACTGGGGATTTCAGTTGTTCTGGCACTTCAGGAAATCTGCCAATGTGACATCGCAACCTCAAACCAGTGCAGAAAAATCTGGCGCTTCTTCCCTTCTGACATTTGCACTGTACCTGCAAAGTAGTTTTCGACCATAATTGGGGCATCTGCGTATTCAGGATACTTTGCACACAACAAGTTTTGGGGTCCATTTTGTCTTATTCCCCTCGTGAAGATAAATTTCAAGCTAGAAGAAAATGTGTGTGAAAAATGTTTTTTATTTTCACGGTTCCATATTAACTTCTGTGAAGCAGATGGGGGTTCAAGGTGCTCACCACACTTATAGATACATTCCTTGAAGGGTCTAGTTTCCAAAATGGGGTCACGTGGGGGGGGGGGGGGGGGTTTCCACTGTTTAGGCACATGAGGGGCTCTCCAAAAGCGACATCACACCCGCAGACCATTCCATCAAAGTTTGCGTTCCAAAACGTCACTCCTTTCCGGAGGCATGCCAGGTGCCCAAACAATAGTTTTTCCCCCACATATGGGGAATCAGGGTACTCAAGAAAAATTGCACAACAAATTTCAGGGTCCATTTTCTCCTGTTACCCTTGTGTAAATGCAAAATGTGGTGCTAAAAACCATTCTTGTGTGAAAAATATATCTATTTTTTTTATTTTCACAGCTCAACGTTATCAAATTCTCTAATGCACCTGTGGATTCAAGGTGCTCACCACACCTCTAGACAAGTTCCTCAGGGAGTATAGTTCCCAAAATGGTGCCACTTTTGGGAGTTTCCATTGTTTAGGCATGTCAGTGGTTCTACAAACGCGACATGACTCCCTTATCTGTTCCAGACAATTTTACGTGTAAGAAGTCATATGGTGCTCCTTCCCTGCCATGTGCCCAAACAAAATTTTTTCCCCACATCAGTGTACTCAAGAGAAATTGTACAACAAAGTTTGGGGTCAATTTTGTTCTGTTATCCTTGCGAAAATGAACAATTTGGGGATTACTCAATATTTTTGTGGGAAAATGTATTAATATTTTTTTCATTCCACATTGCTCCAATTCCTGCGACACACCTAAAGGGTTAATACACTTCTTGAATGTGGTTTTGAGCACTTAAGGGTACAGTTTTTAAAATGGTGTCACTTTTGGGTATAGTCATATAGACCCCTCAAAGTCACTGCAAACGTGACGAGATGCCTAAAAAATAATTTGTTTTTCAAGTTTATGGGAAAAAAAAAAAAGAAATTGCTGATAGAAGAGTTAACTTATCTTCCTAACAACAAAAATGATGCAGATGTAAAGCAGACAAGTGGTAAATGTTATTTATTGACTATTTTGTGTGATAACTCGTTTAAGGGCATACAAATTAAGAAAAAAAAAAAAAAAAAAGTGTTAAAATTGTGGGGGGTTTTGCCAAATTTCCAATATTTTTACAAACAAAAAATATTGACCTAAATTTATCACTACCATAAAATACAATGGTTAACGGAAAAACATCCTAAAAAACTTTGGGATACGTTGAAGTGTTCCAGAGTTATTAGCACAAAATGACACTGGTCAGAATTGTAAAATTTGGCCTGATCAGGAAGCTGAAAACACAGCCCTCATCTCAACATTTCTGTCTCTGATTACGTGAAGAAATAAAACGACTTGTACAAGCTTACATCCACAGAAGATGTGTGGTTAGGCATCCATGATGTTTGGAATAACCTCCTTGCCGAGTTCTTTCAAAAGCTGTGTTTAAGTGCAAACTGGAAGAATTGATGCGTTCTGAAGGCAAAGTTCGGCAACACCAACTATTGATTCATTTTACAGTTCATGATTAATCACTAGCTTGTTTACTTTTATCAATAACCAAAACGAATTTGTACTTTGCAGCATTTTTCCCCACAAAGGCCCAAAACCTTTGTACAATACAGTATACCCATTTCTCTTGTTAAAGGAGGTTGTCCCCAAGTATCAAAGCAGAAAATTCACATTGGTAGGGACATGTACTGATCTATTGGGAAGAATACATGGCGGCTTGCTAAAGTATTCGCCGTCCACCCCCCTTGGGTTTTTAACTATTTTGTTACATTACAACCTGTGTTTAAATATTTTTGATCTCCAATTTGTGTGTGATCCATCAGCATTAAATAGTCTATGTTGGTGAAGTGAGAAAAATGAAAGCATAAATTACATTATTGGGATCAAAACTAAAAATTGGCCTGTGCATATGTATTCACCCCTTTTGCTATGAAGCCCATAAAAATTTCTGATGCAAGCAATTACCTACATAAGTCACAAGCTTAGATAGTACAAGGAAGTGTGTGCAAGGAAGTGTGTGCAAAGTGCCACATGGTCTGTGAACCCACAGATACGACACAGAATTTGAGAACATTAAATTGTCATACTTGAATATGTCGTCATTGGTACTGAGAGCAAGTGCTCGCTACTCCAGTTTGCATTGGGTGCTCAGGTATGCACTGAATATCGCGGGTGCTCAAGCGACATGCTCATCTCCCTGCCCTGCATGTTTCACGGGTGTTAAGACACCCCAACAAAAAAAAAAAAATCTGGGGATTCACGATACCACGTGCATACCGAAGCACCTGATGCAAACTCGAGTAGGGAGCACTTGCGCTCAGCAATAGCCGCTATATTGTCATTTGTTTTACTTTTGAAAACAACCCCAATTCTAACCCTAACCCCATCACAACCCTAGACCTAGGATCTACCACAGCTATCAAAAGGAACCTATAGGAAAAATTCCCTATTGTTGCCATGTATTGGTTAGCAGATCTCTGTGGGCGCACTGAGCGTGCACCCTACATTTATAATAATAATTTAAAAAAATAAAATAAAAGGATGACGCGGAGGACCAGGGGGATGGCGAAGGTATTTCTCTCTTCTCTGATTATGTTAGATTATAATCAGAGGAGTGAGAAATCAGACCTTTTTTTGTGACTGCCATTATTCGGTAAATAATGGCAATCACTGGACAGGGACCAACCCTGAGGTATAGCCTCATTTCTCAGCACCGCTAAAAAGCAGCGCTGAGGAATAAGTACCCTTAACTGCCACCCATTAAAAAGGCATATCTGCAATCCTTAAGGGGTTAAGCAAGAAGCACCACTAACCAAACACCATGAAGGCCAAGGAGATCTCCAAACAAGTCAGGTACAAAGTTGCTGAGACGTACAAGTCAGGGTGGGGTTATAAAAAATATCCCCATCTCTGATGATCCCCCGGAGACCCATCAAATGGAAAGAACATGGTACCACAACAAACCTGCCAAGAGACGGCCGCCCACCAAAACAACCACAATAAGACGTACGCTCCATAGAAGTGGCTTTTATGGGAGAGTGGGCAGAAAATATCGGATTACGTACCGGTAATGCTCTTTTATAGAGCCCACGACAGCACCCACTGAGAGAGGGGATCCGCCCCTGGGAACAGGAAACCTACAGAGAGATAAAAGGGGCGGCCCCCCCTCGCTCCTCAGTTGTTTTACAGAGAATAAGGAGGAACCGCCGCCAGGCTTATTAGTTCAACAGGTTCAGTTATATATACATATTTACAACTTCATAGCCTCTTACTCTATTATATACATCTCCCTACAAGACACCACGTGCAACTAAATAAAGAAAAGGGAGGGAATCGAATGGGTGCTGTCGTGGGCTCTATAAAAGAGCATTACCGGTACGTAATCCGATATTTTCTATTCGCCACGACAGCACCCACTGAGAGATTTACAGAGATTGTAGATTGGGTGGGTTAACTGAGTCAAGAACCGAAACCCCAAAGGTTAGATCAGAAGCAGCAGATAGGTCTAGTCTATAGTGCTTATAGAAGGTATTAGGCGAAGACCAAGTTGCAGCCTTACATATAAGGTGTATTGGCACGTTCGCTCTTTCTGCCCAGGAAGTCGACACGGCCCTAGTGGAGTGTGCTCCGATATGCAGAGGAGGATCTCTTCCCTTAGATTTGTACGCCAAGATTATAGCATCCCGGATCCAGCGCGACAGTGTGCACTTTGTGACTCTGGATCCTTTGTTTTTCCCCTGGAAAGACACAAAGAGAGACCTACTCTCCCTCCAGTCCCTAGTTCTTTCTATATAGGTTAGAATAGCTCTTTTAACGTCTAGGGTATGAAGCCTAGCTTCTTCTGGAGTCGAGTGGTTCTCATAAAAGGTAGGTAACAAGATCTCCTGAGACCTATGAAAACTAGTGGCTACCTTAGGGAGATAACATGGATCTGTTTTTAAAACTATTCTGTCAGAAGTCACTGATAGGAATGGAGGATCTACTGATAAGGCATGGAGATCACTCACCCTTCTGGCAGATACTAATGCCACTAGTAATATCGTTTTTAATGAGATATGCTTCAGAGAGGCTGTCTGAAGAGGCTCAAAAGGGCTTTGTGTCAATGCATCCAGGACTAACGTCAGATCCCACTGAGGAATCTGTGGTACTCTAATAGGTTTTGATCTCTCGCAAGCAGAAATAAACCTAGATATCCATCTATTGCCTGCAATATCAGAATTAAATAGAGCTCCTAGAGCCGAAATTTGGACCTTTAATGTGCTAACCGAGAGTCCCAAGTCCAGACCCTTCTGTAGAAATTCTAATATTGAGAATATAGGAACTTCCGAAGAGAGTTGTGCAGTATGGAATTCAAGAAATTTCTTCCAAATCCTAACATAAATTCTGGTAGTGGAAGGCTTTCTACTCCTCATGAGGGTATTTATTAGCCCCCTAGAGAACCCTCTAAGCTCTAGTAATTGCCTCTCAAATTCCAGACAGTCAAGTTCATTCCTTTCACTTGAGGATGTAGGAACGGCCCCTGAGATAGAAGGTCTTTGGTCTGAGGCAGAATCCAGGGGTCTGAAATTGACATCGCTCTGAGCCACGAAAACCATGGCCTCTTGGGCCAGAATGGGGCTATCAGCAGAACTCTTGCCCCTTCTTCCCTTATCTTTCTTATGACCACTGGCAGTAGATTCCATGGAGGGAATGCATAGGCTAGGTCGAATGCCCATGTTATATGGAGGGCATCGAATATGTCTGGATTGTCCTCTCTGCATAGAGAGGCGAACATCCTCACCTGACGGTTTGCTCGTGTGGAGAACAAGTCTATCTGGGGTACACCCCATTTGGCTGTTATTAACTTGAACACTTTCCTGTTGAGCATCCATTCCCCCTGATGCAGAGTGTGGCGGCTGAGGAAGTCTGCACGAAGATTGTCTATGCCTCTGATATGAACTGCCGACAAGGATAGTAGGTGACCTTCGGCTAGCTCCATGATGTCTGAAGCAACTCCCATAAGATTTTCTGACCGAGTACCTCCTTGACGGTTCAGATAGGCCACTGCGGTTGTGTTGTCGGAGAAGATCCTTGTGTGAGAGCCTCTCAGCTGAGGGAGAAAGTGGAGCAGGGAATAAAATATAGCCTTCAACTCTTTTACATTAGAGGAATTTTCAAGCTCTGCATAAGACCAGAGACCCTGGGCTACCTGATCCTGAAAGTGTGCTCCCCAGCCATCGGGACTAGCGTCCGTGGTAACGTTAGTGGATGAAGTGATAACCCATAAAACTCCCTTAGATAGATTGTCCCAATCTAACCACCATGCAAGGGAGTGTATTACATCTGACGTTAGAACGACTGTGTCATCCAGCTTTCCTTCCCTCCTAATGTCCTCTTGTAATACAAATTTCTGTAGCTGTCTAGTGTGGAATTGCGCCCATTGGACAGCGGGAAGACAGGAAGTCAGGGAACCTAATAAAGACATGGCATTCCTCAATGACATACTACGCTTACTGATGGCTATACTCACTTTATGTATTATGGTGGTCTTTTTCTCATCAGGAAGCCTACATATCTGGTCAACTGAGTCCAATAGGAGCCCCAGAAATTTCTGACATGTCACAGGCTGGAGCCTGGATTTTTCCCAGTTTATAATCCAGCCCAGTTTTTGCAAAGAAAATACTACTTCCCCCAACCTCCTCTCACACTGTAGGGAATCTCTACCTACAATCAACAGGTCATCTAGATACGGAATTACTAGTGTGTCCCTTACTCGTAGGAAGGACATTACCTCTGATAGTAATTTGGTAAAAACCCTTGGAGCCATGGATAAACCAAATGGCATAGCCCGGTATTGTAGGTGACAGACCTGCCCCTCTATAACCACTGCTACCCGGAGAAATTTTTGGTGTAACTGGTGTATGGGGAGATGGTAGTAAGCATCCTTAAGATCCAATACTACCATGTAACAATTTGGAAACAAATTTTTAATAGCTGAACGAATAGATTCCATTTTAAATGTTCTGGGTTTTATAAAGGAATTTAATTTTCTCAAATTGATTATGGTTCTGAAAGAGCCGTCCGGCTTAGAAATTAGAAATAAGGGGGAGTAGAAGCCCTTCCCTATCTGGGATGGTGGTACTTTTATTAATACGTGTTTGGATATGAGGGATCTAATTTCCGTTTCCAGGGCCTCCTGCTGAGGCCTAGATTTTAAGGATGTAAGAAGGAAGGAATCCGGAGGTGTTTGGATGAAATCTAAAGCGAGGCCTGAAGAAACTAAATTGATGGCCCACGGATTGACCGTTATTTCCTTCCATTGCTCTGCAAAGTGTAGAAGTCTAGCTCCCACTGGCAGAACCGGGTCAACGGAATTTATCCGCTGGCTTAAAGGGACGTTTATTGAATAGATTTCCTTTTTGTTTGAATTCTTTATTATTATTCCATCGGTCTTTAAAGCCTCCCTTCTTGCCGAATGGTGGCTTCCTGAACGCCCTTCTGTAAGAAGGAATAAAGGGATTAGGGAACCCCTTCTTCCTTTCACCCGCCTTAGTGAGTATTTCGTCTAACACTGTTCCGAAGAGGTACTCACCCTGACAGGGTATGGCACACAATTTGGACCTGGACTGGGCATCTCCTTTCCAGTTTTTTAGCCATAAGGCTCTACGAGCCGTGTTAGTAAGACTGGCCGTTCTGGCCGCTAGACGGAGTGAGTCAATAGAGGCATCAGAAATAAATGCTGCAGCCCCCTTAATTAAAGGAATAGCGGAGCGCAATTTTTCCCTGGAAACTCCGGCCTTAATGTTTTGGTCCAGCTGGTCGAGCCAAACTAGCATAGACCTGCTAGTAGATGTGGCTGCAATTGCAGGTTTAAAGGCAGTTACACAGGTCTCCCATGACTTTTTAAGTATTGTGTCAGATTTCCTGTCCATAGGATCTGATAATGAACCTGCATCTTCGACTGGCAGGGAGGAACGGCGGGAGGTGGATGCCACAGCCGCATCCACTTTAGGTACTTTGGACCAAGTGGTCAAGTCCTCATCATCGAAGGGGTATCTCCTTTTACATGAGACTGGCACAAACCCTTTTTGTCCTTTATTCCATTCCCGTTTAACCAGGTCCTTGATGGCCTGATTCACTGGAAATACATGGCCTTTCTTTTGCGAAAGACCAGCAAACATAGCGTCCTGAGGTGTCTGAGGTTCTTTAGACTCTGATACTCCCATAGTACCCCTCACTGACTTAATCAGACTATTTACGCTGTCTGTAGGGAAACAGACGTAATCCTCGTCATCCGAGGAGCCCGATCTTTGAGAAACGTCTGAGCTGACCTCCCCACTTTCTGCTGACGTGTCTGCTGCAGGAGAAGGCGCCTTCCTGGTTCTTTTTCCCACATTCACCGCCGGACTACTACCCAAGGACTGAAGTTCTTCCCTTATCATGAGACGAATCTCCTTCATCCCTACCGAACTCTCCTGCTGCAAGGTGTAATCTATGCAACTCTGACATAATCTTTTAATATAGGAGTCCGGCAGGGGCTCATTACACATCGCACACTGCTTGTGCCTAGATTTCTCCGTCCGCTTACCCTATAAGATAGAAGCAGGAGAAACTACCATTAGCCCCCATAAAGCCAGCTACACATTTACCCAGGAGTAAGGTTAAATACCGTCTGCCGGGTTGTACGATCAGCTTTTGGTGCAGAGCGGCCTGACTTTTTCACCGATTTCTCAGTGGAGTCACTCCTCTTTGAGTGTCCACTGCCTTTCTCTTTGGCATCACCACTAGGCAGGATTAAATCCTCCAGTGGGCGCTCGATATCCTCCTGGGACGACATGTTGCGCAACCAGGAGAGCTCTAAACTGCCTTATATAGCACCGCCTGTGCCTCACAGCTGAGAAAGCACTCCCCTTTTTTTTTTTTTTTTTATACCTGATCAACAGAGGAGATCAGCGATTATCCCAGGTGTGTGGCCCGCAGTCTCCTTCTCCAGCCGCAGATGCTTGCAGTAATTACCGGCAACCGCTGCGCCCATAGACGAGCCCAGGCTGCCCCCGCGACCCCGGAAGTTGAACCAAGCATTTCCGGGACGCCGCTGCTACTGCGCATGCGCCGGCGTCTCTGCTACACGCTGGAAGACGCTCTAGCGCTGTACCTGCAGCCCTGTTAGCTTCACTCTGGAGGGACCAGGAGGGGAACAAAAAAACCCCCGGGGAGACGCCAGCCTACCGCAGCTCCACCAGGAGCATATCTTCCTACCTGCCCCGGACCCCGGGCTGGACGAGGTAGGTGCCGCTCTGCAACATCGGTGGCCTCATACAACAGTGTCCCAGCAGGGAGACTGTTGATGGCTTCAGCAGATGAGGGGTCCACAGGATCATCCCCCCGTCTCTGTTTACCCGCTCTGGAGCCCCTGCCGCTCAGCAGAGTCGTACAGGCGGCAGTCCAGGCGGGTCTTCCTCTTGATAGCAACTCCATAGAGTCTTCTCTGTGGGTTCCCGTCTAGGAACAGGAAACCAACTGAGGAGCGAGGGGGGGCCGCCCCTTTTATCTCTCTGTAGGTTTCCTGTTCCCAGGGGCGGATCCCCTCTCTCAGTGGGTGCTGTCGTGGCGAATAGAAAAAAAGCCTTTACTTACCATTTGTGTGTGTAAGGCTTGCTTTGCGTTTGCTAAAATACATGTGGGAGACTCCCCAAATGTATGGAGAAAGGTGCTGGTCAGAGGTGACCAAAATTGAACTTTTAAACCAACAAGGTAAACGCTATATCTGGCATCAAACCAACACAGTTCATAACCCCAATAACACCATCCCCACAGTGAAACATGGTGGGGACATCAGGCTGCAGGGATGTTTTTCAGCAGCAGGGACAAGGAACATGGCCCAAGTTGAGGGGAAGGTGGATGAGGCAAAATGGAGGGATATCCTTGAGCAAAATCTGTTTCAATTTGTCAGTGATTGGAGAGTGATTTAAGTGGAAACGTGTAAATGTTTTGGAGTAGCCTAGTCAAAGCCCAGACCTTAATCCAATTCAGAATCTATGGCCAGACTTGATTACTGTTCAGAGGAAAGGAGGAGCTGGAGAATTTTGCCTTGAAAAATGAGCAAAAATCTCAGTGACAAGATGTGGAAAGCTCAGAGACTTATCAAACGCGACTTACAACTGGAATTGCCACAAAAGGAGGGTCTACAAAGTACTGACTTTAGGGGCGGGGTGGGGCGAAATGCACAAATACATTTTCAGTTATTTTGTCCTATTTGTTGTTTGCTTTGCAATAAAAAAAAATCTAATGTTCACAGTTGTAGGTATGTTATGAACATGAACTGATGCAAACCCTCATAAAAAAACAACAAAACATTGAAATTGTAGGTTGTGAGGTAGAAAGACACGGAAAATGCCAAGGGTGTGAAAGCTTTCGCAAAAGACTGCCTCTTTAGAGAAAAACAATTTGAAGATGACAGATTTCAAATGGAGAAAGGGGAAAAACAGAATAAAACCTGAATATGTGTGTTTGGGTCTCACTGACTACAGTGGCTAAAACCCATACCTCTGTACACAACCTGTGCATTTTGCAGGAAAATCATGTCGCTGTCTATGTCTGTCCTTGTGTTTTAGTATGCATTAAAGATACTGTATTTGTGAATATATTGTTTTGGTAATCCAAAACAAGCTCTCTATGACTTACTTACATCAGCTCCTTCCAGTGACTTCTTCAGCACAGCCACCACCTCTTCTTGGAAAGCAACTTCATCCACACATTTGGGACGGCTGCACAGAAACCATATGATGAATACAAGATGAAACAAAAAGCACGATATGCAATCACAATCAGGAATTCAAGCCATGTTTCTTACTGTCACAAAACTAATGTAGGTTTTGTAGTCAAATGCATTAGTCGAGTAGAGTATTAAAAGGTTTATAAAATCAAAGAAAAAGAAAAAAAAAACACACAATTACAATAAAGGATAGTGTAAAGATAATAAAATGTTACGTTAGAGTGCCCTCATATGACAACTACAAACATTACACCAAATAGAAAATGTGAAACAATTAAAAAAAAAAAAAAAAAAACACAGAAAGCAAACCAGATTACCAGCAAATCCAAAAAGACACAGGACTTTTAATAAGTACAGCAAATACTTTGTGATAACAAATCTCATGATACCGAGGTGGATGCCAACAATGGAAAAAAAAAAAAAAAATCAAAAAGTCAACCACGGGTCATTCCATATCAAGTGATCCAAATATGAATATTTTTTTTACCTTACGTCTTTAGATTTTTTTTATTTTTTGTTTTTATGAAGTACAACTTTAGTTAATTACAAATTAAAAGTTTAGAATTTTTTTCTTCATCAGTTAATTTTTTACAGATTTTTAAAGTTTTGAAAAAGCATGGATTTTGGCCTGGTATGGCTTTACATTTTTTATCATATCTCGGGCTAGAATTAAGATATAGAGGTGGGAGAGGCATCATTTTTCTCAGAACGGTACCGGCTTTCATTTGATATGTCACAAGACTGTTTCTTTATATTTTGTTTTGGAGAAATCAAATTAAAAATTTTGAGGCGCAATTCTGAAAAAAACGTATGTTTTAAAATTGTGAAAACATGCATGTGTGTTACTTGTGTCCTTGTTTATATTTGTACTGGAATTCAACTTGGGATCTATAACATTTGTATTTTTTTTTTTAAGCCTTGAATCATCTGATTTTATGTTTGTGTGAGTTTCTTCCTTTTTTCTTTTCAAATTACAACTTACTGAATTCAGCATTTATATGTATCAATAAAGAAACACAAAAAACTACTGAAGTGCCAGAATAAATACATCTTAATCATCATAACACAACTTGCTCAGCATTTTCAACCTGAATTCATTGAACAAACCAAAAGATAAAACGTGATCACATCCTCAAGTGTGGTTTTCTAAATACAGTCTGATCCTAATTATATGTTAAAAACAAGATTAAAAGAACCAATATTTCTACCACCTATTTATACATGGAACGATTTTTTTTCTACTATATCACTAAACATGTCATTTCTGAAGTGTTTAAGAAGAATAGTCCAGTAGTTAAATAAAATATGAACTAATCAAACAATTAGTAGGTTTTTACACTGGCGTCATCAATGTGTCCCTTCTAGTGGGTGAAATGTCATCTTGCCCATAAGTGCTCACTAGCAATGGCCGTTTCCTTCTGTGTCAGAGTATGCACGGCCTGTCATGGTGCTCGGCTCCACCTGAGTTTTATCTGATTTTTGTTCACTTTTACAATGTCTGATTTTCTTGGATACACAAAGGACGGTGCTGGACCAGAAGGTGCAGAAAAGTCACTTCTACGTCTTCATTTTCACAATGTTTGGAGAGTCCAGTAGCCGCCAGCGCCGATCATATTCACAGGTCACATCACCAGTTATGTCATCCATTGCCGATCTTGTGCCGCCTTCTACCACCTCATGGACGTCACTGTCTTTATTTCCACTACATGGAATGACAGTCCGGTATTGCGGAGTCCCTGTGATGGGTTCTGCTTCCTGTAACTGATGTTATAACAAACTCTCCTCCTCCTCTTCGTAGTCCTGGTTTGTACAATACATGAACTGGATGGTAAGAATATTTTTCTCCCTCCATTTGAGGAGTTGCCTGGGTGATAAGATTTGGTGTGAATACGGTCTGTGGAGGCCCGAGCTGCCGGCCTGTCTTCTGCTCTGCAGTCACTGTCTACCCCTGGTCATCCTCAGCCCTAACAAAGCTTCTCCTCTGTCCTCTCCTGCTTCTAATACTCTGTAACATAATAAATAATACCGTAATATCTAGCAATCATGGATTATTTGGTAAATCTAGACCTCACACTGTTAGACCACAAGCTGAGCAGATCTGAAATCAAGATTTTTGAACTGACACTGTAATAGTTTTATTTTTTAAAATATGATCCCATCATGATCCCATCTTGTATTTAGGTACAGAAGTGAATAGGAGCATAGCAGGCACATGTGCAGTTTTTGAAATTTTTAAATTAAACGTTTTTTTCGGAAATGCGGTTTAAAGTTTTGCGCTTGCGTTCGCATAGGTAAAATATTATCAAAGATACTCTTGTGACATATCTGGTGAAAGCCTGTACAGTTCTGAGTAGAATGGTGTTTATTTTGTTTCTCTATCTCTTTTCTAGCCTGAGTTATGGGGAGAAATGTAAAGGCAGGCAACACCGAAATTCGCACTTTTTCCGAACTTTGAAAATCAATAAAAAATTTAAAAAAAAAATCTAGCATTTTTTTTTTCTTCACATTTTGCATTCTCTGACACACTATTACCAAATAACAAAATCTCAAAAGAATTAAAAATATAGTGGTAAAAATCATTGGTTCACTTGACATGGAATGACCCCCACCTCAGATAGTGTAAAGTGTATCCTTAAGGTACCTTCACACTAAGCGACTTTACAACGATAACGATCCGTGACGTTGCAGCGTCCTGGATAGCGATATCGTTGTGTTTGACACGCAGCAGCGATCAGGATCCCGCTGTGATATCGCTGGTCGTTGCTGAAAGTTCAGAACTTTATTTGGTCGTCAGATCGGCGTGTATCGTCGTGTTTGACAGCAAAAGCAACGATACCAGCGATGTTTTACAATGGTAACCAGGGTAAATATCAGGTTACTAAGCGCAGGGCCACGCTTAGTAACCCGATATTTACCCTGGTTACCATTGTAAAAGTAAAAAAAAAAAAAAAAAAAAAAACACTACATACTCACCCTCTGATGTCTGTCACGTCCCCCGGCGTCCGCGCTGCTGCTCAGAGCTACCTGCACTGAATGTGTCAGTGCCGGCCGTAAAGCAGAGCACAGCGGTGACGTCACCGCTCTGCTGTTAGGGCCGGCGCTTACACAGTGCAGGGAAGCGGACGCCTGGGGACGCGAATGTAAGTATGTAGTGTTTGTTTTTTTACATTTAACACTGGTAACCAAAGTAAACATCGGGTTACTAAGCGCGGCCCTGCGCTTAGCAACCCGATGTTTACCCTGGTTACCCGGGGACTTCGGCATCGTTGGTCGCTGGAGAGCGGTCTGTGTGACAGCTCTCCAGCGACCAAACAGCGACGCTGCAGCGATCGGCATCGTTGTCGATATAGCTGCAGCGTCGCTTAGTGTGAAGGTACCTTTAGTGTACAAACAGATTTACATAGTGTTAATGAAATGGTAGACTCCAAATTAAGCAGTCTGGTGTAAATTACACAAAAAAAAAAAAAACACAACAACTGAAGTAATAGGAACGAATAAATCCAACAGTCTCTGAAAGACCAAAAGATTCAAGTTGAAAACCTTTATTGATAACAGTAGAGCAATTTGTTAAAGGGGTTTTAAGGTTTCTCATGAAAGTCTGCAGACATGTGAAGTGCGCACAGTGCTGCAGTTATCAATGGATGCCTCCTGCACAGCACAGCCGGCACACACTGTGTATGGAATGGGCTCAGCTCTAGAGCCCAATATAGAATGCACTGCTACATCCTACCGGGACTGTGGAGTCGGTGTCCATTCTGGTGGAGTTGGTATAAAATGGATCAACTCAGACTCCCAAAATATATAATACATTGGGTACAGACAGTAGTACAGTGCAGAATGTGCTGCAAATGTTGTCATAAGAATCTGGGAAAGTTATGAAATGTCCTATAACTGTCTGTTCTGTTCCTGATCTAAGGATCTCGGCTTTTAGCTGAGAGGAATCTGTGCTGCACTTTATGTAAATGATCAGTAGTGACCAGTGCTGTGAGGTCGGGAGTCAGGGAAATGGAGGAGTTGGAGGTTTGGCTTACCGCCTCCACAGGCTTGCATCCTACGTCAGAAAGGGCATATACAAACATTACGAAAACAGTGAAAGATTGATATAGAAAATATACCAAACAATCTTAGGAATGTTCATTCTACAAGGAGTAACACATTTTCTGGAACCAGAATATATTTAAAGGGAACCTGTCACCCCCCCAGGCGTTTGAAACCAAAATTGCCACTAAAAGAGCTGCATTCTTTCTGAGAAGGTGGCTCTTTTAGTTATTGGTGCTATAACTGCAGAAATAATCAGTTTTTTTAATTTGTCCTAAATACCTTTTCTTCAGTCCTGGAGGCAGGTCTTCCCCCCCCCTGCAGACGCCACACAGCCGTTACTCAAGTCTTCTTGGCGCCGCCTCCTCGCCGCTGTTTTCAAATCAGCCGGCGCCTGCGCTCTTTTGTCATGCCTTAGGCAGGCGCAGTGAGCGCTGCCCGTCCTCTGTCCTCATATGCAGTCTAGCTGACTGCGCCTGTGCGGCCGCCCTGCCTGTGAATCCCAGCCCCGCAGTGTCTTCTGATTTATTCTCACTGCGTTTTTTCACCCATTGACTTGAATGTGTGTTGAAAAAAGCGCAGCAAAACTGCAGGTATCATTTGCTGCTGAAAATCCAAGGACATTAGCATGGACAAAGAAAAAAAACGCACTAAAAAAACGCACCAAATACGCAACAAAAAACGCACCAAAAACACACCTAGACCTGCGTTTTTGACGCAGCTTCTTTCCTGCCAAGAAGATCAGGCTTTGCTGCAGAAAAAACGCCCTGTGTGAACTTACCCTAACTGTGTAAGGCTATGTGCCCATGTTGAAAAAATGGATGCAGAAAATTCAGCACAATTTCTAATCTCTCGGCAGGAAAAACGCAGCTGCAAAAACGTGAATTTTTGCCCTGCGCTTTTGACTGATTTGTGAAGTCAATGGTGAAAAACACAGGGCTAAAAACACACAAAATTGACATGGTGCAGATTATTTTCTGCACCAAATTTGCAAGTCACAAATAAGCAACATGTGCATGACACTTCAGGATGCTCATTCACTTTACTGGCATCAGGTTTGCTTCAGGTTCTGACAGCAAATCTGCAACGCATGAACAAGCCCTAACACATTTAGGCCATGTTCACACTTTGCGGTTTTTACCGCAGATCCGCAGCGATTTTGATGATGCGGGTCCGCAGCAGTTTCCATAGCGTTTCCATTTACATGTAAACCCTATGGAAACCGCAAACCGCTGTGCACATGCTGCGGGAAAAACCGCGCAGAAACGCAGCGGTTTAAAACCCGCAGCATGTCACTTCTTTGTGCAGAATTGCTGCGATTCTGCACCCATAGAAATGCATTGAACCGCTTACTTCCCGCATGGGGCTGTGCCCACGGTGCGGGAAGTAAGCGGTTAATGTGCGGGTGGTACCCGGGGTGGAGGAGAGGAGACTCTCCTCCAGGCCCTGGGAACCATATTTGGGGTAAAAAAAAAATAATAAAAATTAAAAATCATGTTATACTCACCTCTCAGCGCTGCACGCAGCCGGCCGGTCAGAGTTGCTGTGCGAACAGGACCTGCGGTGACGTCGCGGTCACATGACCGTGATGACGCCCGGGTCACATGACCGTGACGTCACGAAGGTCCTTCTCGGCACAGCATCTTTGGAACCGGAGCGCCGCATGCAGCGCCGAGGAGATCCGGACATCGGAGGGTGAGTATAACCAATTTTTATTATTTTTAACATTACTATTGATGCTGCATATTGCTGCATATGCAGCATCAATAGTATAGGAGTAATCCTGCAGCGGAAACCGCGGAACAAACCGCAATAAATCTGCAGGGATAACCGCAGCGGTTTTACCCTGCAGATTCATCAATTCCGCTGCGGGAGAACCCGCAGAGGGACGCCGCAAAGTGTGAACGTGGCCTTACACCATGGGCGCACAAAGCTATGGGACACGGACCAGCACTGGTAGTCTGCTCTTGCTTCCTGCGCTTCAGTCGCTTTGAACTTGTGTGTCCTCGTCTCTGGCGACATCCAGTTATATCTCTCTCCGCAGAAATGATTACAGTCTAGTTACACCAATTGTAGGAAAAAACCCTCTAAATTTAGTCATGCCACAAACGCAGAAGGCACCAAGAGTAAAACTGATTAAGTAGGTTTACAAAGCAATCAGTTTTAGATATTCCAGGCGTCTTTATTCTGATCCGCTTTAATGAAATATTCCTACCAAATCCAATCTAGTTATTAATGTTGCAGTAACTTTATCCAACTATATTGAAGGCTCTTTATTAAGGTGTACTTACTATCAAAGGTGAAATATCAGTATGAAGCAACTTGTGTGTGCCGGGTTGTTAACTACAGAAAACTACCTGCTATATAGTCCTCTGTAGTTTTTAGTTCAACCAGATTTCAGGAACCCCAGGAGGCAATTGGAGGGGAGTATAAAGGTACCGTCACATTAAGCGACGCTGCAGCGATATAGACAACGATGCCGATCGCTGCAGCGTAGCTGTTTCGTCGTTGTGTGGTCGCTGGAGAGCTGTCACACAGACAGCTCTCCAGCTACCAACGATGCCGGTCCCTGGGTAACCAGGGTAAACATCAGGTTACTAAGCGCAGGGCCGCACTTAGTAACCCGATGTTTACCCTGGTTACCAGTGTAAATGTAAAAAAAAATAAATAAAAACACTACATACTTACATTCCGGTGTCTGTCGCGTCCCCCGGCGTCCGCTTCCCTGCACTGTGTAAGCGCCGGCCCTAAAGCAGAGCGGTGACGTCACCGCTGTGCTCTGCTTTACGGCCGGCCGGCGGTGACACATTCAGTGCAGGAAGCTCTGAGCAGCAGCGCGGACGCCGGGGGACGTGACAGACATCAGAAGGTGAGTATGTACTGTTTTTTTTTTTACTTTTACAATGGTAACCAGGGTAAATATCGGGTTACTAAGCGTGGCCCTGCGCTTAGTAACCCGATATTTACCCTGGTTACCATTGTAAAACATTGCTGGCATCGTTGCTTTTGCTGTCAAACACAACGATACACGCCGATCTGACGACCAAATAAAGTTCTGGACTTCTAGCTCCGACCAACGATATCACAGCAGGATCCAGATCGCTGCTGCGTGTCAAACACAACGATATCGCTATCCAGGACGCTGCAACGTCACGGATCGCTGTCGTTAAGTTGTTCAGTGTGAAGGTACCTTAAGCTTTATTATTTTATGGAGGCCAAACATTTTGATCAAGAAGGGGTTGCCCTAGTAGAGGACAACCCCTCTAAGGTGACATGGTTGTATTGCCATCATTTTTAAGATGCATAAGAATTAGCAGCTTGTGCAAAGGTCTACACTACCATGCGCCATTTGATATTGGTTACCTGTTCTTTTGAACATTGGGAAGTGTGTCAAAAAATGTTGCAATTTGTGCAAAATGTATTTCATTATCACACTATTCTCAATCTTTTCTCTAACAGTGAGGCACGTACTACCATGCTTATCAATTTACATCAAATGTATCATTATTAAGCTTTGATAAATGTGGAGTGGCAAAGTTGAAGCATGGTCACTAAAAATGTAACGCAAATACCTACATTTATAAAAAAAAAAAAAAATGGTGTTAAGTGTCTACAGCTATGCTGTAAAACTAAAGCAAAGGAACTCAAGCAGGAGAACATAAGGGCAGATTCATTATTAGTAGTATGACTTGAATTTTTTGCAGACTATGACATGTTGGCGCAAGTTGTCACATCTAGTTTTGGACACATTTAGGCTATGTTCACAAGTTGGGTCTTTGCTGCATTTTTTTTTTTACACAAATCTTCAGCTGCATTTTACAGCACCAGCAAAAGCTATGAGATTTCAGAAATCTCACGCACACACATTGCTTTGCTTTTTTCTGACTGATTTGGAAAATTCCAAAGACATACTGATCGGAGACAGGATGATACTACCGGTTAGAGGAGGTGCTTGAAGCTGGATGTGACTGTGCTGGGAGTGCGTGATGGGAGAATGCTGAATGTGGTGGGAACCCTTGGATCTCGGTATACTGCTTTTGGGTGATTTGTGTGGAAAAGCATTGGTTATCATTATACCCATAATGGGGGCTTTGGTTGCCACTACTGTGAGGGAGGGGCAGTAGCTGGATGTGGCTCTCAAGGTCAGAAAGGTTGGGACCACTGCTCTAAGGCAACACTCACACGTTGCGTTTTTTGCTGCATTTTTCAGCAGGCAAAACCTGCTCTCTTGACAGTAAAGAAGCTGCTTACAAAAAAGTTTTGCTGCGTTATTATTGCATCTTGTGCATGCTGATAAGTTTGGTGCCACAAAAAAAAAAAAAAAAAAAACATTATGTAACTTTCTTAGGTTTTTGCACCAAAACCTGATACTTGCGTTTTTAATGCATTTTTGTAGTTACTCATTGCTTTCTATGGGTGAAAAAATGCTGAAATAAGTGACATGTTTCAGTTTGCAAAAACACAGCAGTTTTCCAATTCAGCCAGGAAAAAAAAAAATGTGTGTGCATGAGACTGTAGATTGCCTGTTTTTTGGAAAAACTGTCTAAAAGCTGGAATAGTAATAACATAAAAAGGGCAAATACTTATTTGCAGGAGATTGAGTAGGGCATTGCATTATGTTAGCACGTATCTAGCTCTAAGCACTCAGACATCAGTTTTACATATCCATACTCTATCAGTGTTTTTCAGATAGAACACATATCCATCATAGTCTGTGGGCTTCTCACAGCTACTGTATGGTACACACACAAAGAAGAAAAGAAAAAGATGACAATCTGTCTGCCTTTCGTTTAAGTTGTGGATCAAACTCACCAATGCAAGTCTATGGGTTTGTGACAACAATGGACAGTATGTGGATAATGTCATCTGTGTATTCTGCTTTAAACATTGTAATGGGTAAAAGACTGACTTTTTTTTGCTTACAAGAAAATCATTGATGTAAGGCCGGAGACACACTGCTGTGAGATACGGCCAAGTCTCGCTGGTTAAAAGCAAGCTGTGGCACCGTCACTCCGGAGCGGAGCGTGCAGCTCCATGTATTGCTATGCAGCTGCACGCTCCGCTCCGGAATGCAGGTGCCACAGCTTGCTTTTAACCAGCGAGACTCGGCCGTATCTCGCACCAGTGTGTCTCCGGCCTAATACAGACACTAACCAAACCCGGATGGAGATCTGATCCAAACACTGGGCTAATGCTGAAGTTACTAGAAGTGAATAACAGGGATCTGAACACATCAGCGCACATCTATCTGATGATGTATTCGTGTAAACGATGCTATGCTCAGAAACCTGCCATGAGATGCATCAAATATCTATTTGTTTGGGCAACACAACACCAAGAGTCCTTAACCTGGCGGTATACTTTTTGTTTTGTTTTTTTAAACCCCTTTCCGACACTGGATGTACTGGGTATACCTTGGCTACAATTTCCGTTAACAGATGACAGGCCTGAGTGGGGACTTGCTTTTTTGTGGATTGAGTTGAAGCTTTTGTGAGGGACATTTTACATGACATTTCGGATCACATTTATCCAGCAATCTACCCTGAGCACTTACATCAGGGTTTTCATCTAAATCTCCAAGTGAAGTGACAGATGAAACCCCTGAGGGATCCATTCACTATAATGAGGCAGCAGAGGTACTCTGGACTCCGTCTGGTCTCTGTTCAGCTGTGTCGTTCTTTTAAGAAGTGCATAAAACTGTTGTGGACCGCCGGATCATAGGCAGCCAGACAGCGTCCACAGTGCCTCCATCTGCCTCATAGGGAATCTTTCGCCAGAGGTTCTGTCTGAATCGCTTATTTCAAAGATTTACACAGAAACCTCGACACAAGAGCTCAGCGCAGAGAGCAGGATAAATGTGCACCAAGCCTTACTGCGATCTTTGAGAGACAGGGGAAAATAATAATAATTCAACAGCAGGTGAAGAATAGGTTTTATTTATTTTTTATGTTGTTCCTTGTGTGGTATAAGGCTACGTTCACATTTGCGGTCAGCGCCGCAGCGCCGCCGCATGCGTCATGCGCCCCTATATTTAACATGGGGGCGCATGGACATGCGTTGTGCTGCGTTTTGCGCCGCATGCGTTGGACGCAAGAAACGCTTCAAGTTGCATTTTTTTTGCGTCCAACTTTCGGCCAAAAAGGACGCATGCGGCGCAAAACGCAGCGTTTTAGCGTGCGTTTTGCCGCGTTTTTGTTTGCGTTGTGCGCTGCGGCGCCGACGCTGCGGCGCACAACGCAAATGTGAACGTAGCCTAAGTGATTAGATGACTATTCTTCGGGTTTGTGCAATTACAGCTATACCAGATGTATAGCTTTTTTTGTGTTTGGCTGCTGTCACACACTAAAAAACGCTTTTTATTGCAAAAACAAGTTTTGCATCACCATATTTTCATAACTATAATTTTTCCATATTTCGGTTGATAGTCACATGAGGGCTTATTTTTTTGCAAGAGGAGTTGAAGTTTTTATTTGTAACAATTTTAAAGCACATGATATTTTTTGATCACTTTTTATTCTGATTTTTGGGAGGCAGAATTAACAAAAACCAGCAATTCAGAAATTGTGGGTTTCTTTTTATACTGTTCCGGTTGTGGTGAAATTGTTAAAGGGAACCTGTCGACCCCCCAAGGCGTTTGTAACTAAAAGAGCCACCTTGTGCAGCACTAATGCTGCATTCTGCTAAGGTGGCTCTTTTAGTTGGGGTCCCTGCCACCACTTAAAGAATCGCTTTTATAATTTGCCCCTCATACCTGTAGTTTGTCAGGGGGGAATGTCTTTCCTCCCAGGACACAAACGCCTCCCAGCCATCAGTCATTTCCTCCTTTCCCCTGGGCGCCGCCTCCTCAGCGTTCAGTTATGTCCCCGGTGCCTGCGCTGTATTTGTTTTTCTCGGGCATGCGTACTTAGCGCTGCCCTTCCACTGACAGCACATGATGTCTTAATTCTCGTGCTTGCGTGTACTCGTGGCCCGAGATCCCGCCCCGCAGTCTCTTCTGATTTATTCACACTGCAGGGCTGGGAATCTTGGGCATGCGCAGTAGTTCTCTGCAGCTCTCCCTCATCTCCCGCCGCCTCGGACGATTCCTATGACACTGCACCGTAGGAAAGAGGCGGCCCATGCTTTCAGTGGTCGAAGGGACCCCAACAAAAAGAACCACCTTGACAGAATGCAGCATTAGTGCTGCACAAGATGTCTTTTACATACAAATGCCCGGGGGTGGGGCGACAGGTTCCCTTTAAGACAGCTTTATTCTCTTCGGGTCAGTACAATTACAGCAACTCCCCATTTATATTTTTTATATTTTGGTGCTTTTACACAAAAAATATATTTTAGAGAAAAAAAAAACAATTATTTTTGCATTGCTTTATTCTGAGAGCTATAACGTATTTTTCCACTGGAGGAGCTGTATGATGACTTGGTTTTAGCGGGACAAGATGAGGTTTTCAGAGATTTCATATTTGTCTTTTTGATCACATTTTATTCCACTTTTTGTTCAGAGGTTTGATGATAAAGCATCATTTAGTTTATTTACTAGTGCTTTATTGAAGGGGCTAACTAGCGGGACAGGTTATGACAGCGGCACCACAGGATCGCGGTGCTAGTGGTCGCTGATTGGCTGGTGGGGTCATGTGGCATGCCATCACACAAGCCCAGGTGCCACTGTGGGGCAGTATGAGGGAACACGGGAAATGAGAAGGGTGCTCAGAGTCTTCCCACTGACCCCAGTGTTAGTAATGGTCAGCAGCGCTGCAGCCAATCAGTGGCTCGGAGAGGTTCGTACTAACTACTTAGGGAAAGCCGCTGAGCTCAGTGATTGTCTGCAGCACTGGGGACAATAGGAGACACTGGGAGCAGCGGTGGAGACAAGTATCAGGGCTGGGTATATTACTGGGATCATTGGGGGCCACTGCCCTAGCAGTGAAGACCCCTGGAAGTGTCCGCTGCTTTATAGCCATTTACATGATCGGCAGAGGCTAGAAATGACAGACGTGGGGGCGACGAGGGCTGTGACTGGCAGACTGCCGGCCGGCCGCCCGGAGGTGGGACGTGCGGGAAAACTCACTATTTCTCCACCCAAGGAATTGGCTTCTGCTTCTTGCCGTCAGCGCCAGAGGTGGAGGCCGAAGTCTTCTCCTTCAGTGGCTTCGTGCTGATGGACGTCCCGCCTTTCAGAAACGCCTGCATTCTCCAGCTGTAAGGCCGCGCTGACCGCCGCACACTGCACTGCCGCTCTCAGCTTCAACTCCGGCAGCCAGCGCGCCAAAACCGCGCCAATCACTTCCCGGTCACGTGGCTGCCTGCGCCAACAACATTAGTAAACGAGTAGCCATGTGACCGGACCTACCAGTGACATCACTGAGTCATGTGACCGCCGCCGCCTTCTCCTGTCCTCCCTCAGTGTGAGTGTGTGATGTGGAGCACGAGTGTCGCATACACTGGTCTAAAGGAGAGGAGGCGGCCAAATACTCCGCCGAATACAGGCTGGGAGGCGGACAGTCACTAGAGAGAGGAAATGGGGTAACTCTCCCCTACAGACGAGACTAAATAGCTCATAATTGTAAATATAGGCTACTTTCACACTAGCGTTGTTGGCTGTACGTCGCAATGCTTTGTTTAGGAGAAAAAACTAAGGCTGCTTTCCTTACCTCCCAACTTTCGAAGAAGGGAACGAGGGACAAAGTCAGCGTCGCGCACAGCGTGCCGCAGCAAATTTTAGGCCACAACTCTGACCACACCCATTTCACAACTAGTCACGCCCCAACCACACCTATTTAGCACTTCTGATCACAATGTTTCGTAAACAATAATTATAAACAAAAAAAATATGGCCACACATGATGCTCCATACTGTATAATGGCCACACATGACGCTCCATACTGTATAATGGCCCCAAATGCTGCTGCGTAGTGTACTGGCCCCACATGATGCTCCATACAGTATAATGGGCCCACATGATGCTGCATACTGTATAATGGCCACACATGATGCTGCATACTGTATAATGACCACACGTGATGCTCCATACTGTATATTGGCCACACAGTGCTCCATACTGTATAATGGCCACACAGTGCTCCATACTGTATAATGGCCATACATGATGCGATACTGTATAATGGCCACACATGATGCTCCATACTGTATAATGGCCACATGATGCTCCATACTGTATAATAGCTACACGTGATGCTCCATACTGTATAATGGCCACACATGATGCTTCATACTGTATAATGGCTCCACATGATGCCCCATACTGTATAATGGCCACACATGACGCTCCATACTGTATAATGGCCCCAAATGCTGCTGCGTAGTGTACTGGCCCCACATGATGCTCCATACAGTATAATGGGCCCACATGATGCTGCATACTGTATAATGGCCACACATGATGCTGCATACTGTATAATGACCACACGTGATGCTCCATACTGTATATTGGCCACACAGTGCTCCATACTGTATAATGGCCACACAGTGCTCCATACTGTATAATGGCCATACATGATGCGATACTGTATAATGGCCACACATGATGCTCCATACTGTATAATGGCCACATGATGCTCCATACTGTATAATAGCTACACGTGATGCTCCATACTGTATAATGGCCACACATGATGCTTCATACTGTATAATGGCTCCACATGATGCCCCATACTGTATAATGGCCACACATGATGCTCCATACTGTATAATGGCTCCACATGATGCTCCATACTGTATAGTGGCCACACATGATGCTCCATACTGTATAATGGCTCCACATGATGCTCCATACTGTATAATGGCCACACATGATGCTTCTTACTGTATAATGGCTCCACATGATGCTCCATACTGTATAATGGCCACACAGTGCCCCATACTGTATAATGGCCACACATAATGCTCCATACTGTATAATGGCCACATTATGCTCCATACTGTATAATGGCCACACATGATGCTCCATACTGTATAATGGCCCCAAATGATGCTGCGTACAGTGTACTGGCCCCACGTGATGCTCCATACAGTATAATGGGCCCACATGATGCTGCATACTCTCTGCCTCTCTTGAGGAAGGACTATCCGAAACGCGCGTCGGGAGGTGGGGGACGCCGCATCACATACCCGGTCAATACTGTCATCAGGTATGCTACTGGTCCGCTGTGCTTTTGCCCGCTGCTACTTATTTTCCCACTGTTGGGTTATCTTGTGTATATATATATATGTATGAGCAGGGGACTCTCTTGGGCTCTTATGGACTAGTATACCTTTACTTGAAGGTTATGAGTTGCTGTGTCCCTCTTGTATGTGCAATTTGAGGGCTGGTTGTTTACCCCTCGTCATTTTAGCCTTTTTTGTATATGGTTGTATTTCAATAAAGCTTATATTCTTTTTTACTCTGGACTAGTACACCTTCTTTTTGTGGTTGTATACTGTATAATGGCCACACATGATGCTCCTTACTGTATAATGGCCACACAGTGCTCCACACTGTATAATGGCCACACAGTGCTCCATGCTGTATAATGACCACACATAATGCTCCATACTGTATAATGGCCACATGATGCTCCATACTGTATAATGGCCACATTATGCTCCATACTGTATAATGGCCACACATGATGCTCCATACTGTATATTGGCCACACAGTGCCCCATACTGTATAATGGCCACACATGATGCTCCATACTGTATAATGGCTCCACATGATGCTCCATACTGTATATTGGCCACACAGTGCTCCATACTGTATAATGGCCACACAGTTCTCCATACTGTATAATGGCCACACAGTGCTCCATACTGTATAATGGCCACACATGATGCTCCATACTGTATAATGGCCACACATGATGTCCCATACTGTATAATGGCCACATGATGCTCCATACTGTATAATGGCCACATGATGCTCCATACTGTATAATGGCCACACATGATGCTCCATACTGTATAATGGCCATTGGCCACATTATGCTCCATACTGTATAATAGCCCCACATGATGCTTCGTACTGTATAATGGCCACACATGATGCTGCGTACTGTATAATGGCCAAACATGATGCTCCATACTGTATAATGGCCACACATGATGCTCCTTACTGTATAATGGCTCCACATGATGCTCCATACTGTATAATGGCCACACAGTGCCCCATACTGTATAATGGCCACACATAATGCTCAATACTGTATAATGGCCCCACATGATGCTGTGTACGGTATACTTGCCCCACGTGATGGTCCATACAGTATAGTGGCCCCACATGATGCTTTGTACAGTATAATGGCCCCATACGTTGCTGGGTACAGTATAATAGCCACACATAATGCTGGGTACAGTATAATGGCCCCTCACAATGCTCCATACAGTATAATGGCCCCACACAATGCTGGGTGCAGTATAATGGCCACACATGGTTACCCCACCCCCATCATTGCCTTCTCCATCACTACACACACACACCTTTCACCGCGCTCCCTCGCAGCAGCCGGCAGCTTCCACTCCCACGGAGCTGAATGGTGTCATCCAGCTGCGCCGCTGACTGCTCACGTCGCTGCAGCTGTGATACGCCACTGATAAAGACCTCCTGTGCCAGTCAGTGTCAGAGCGAGGAGCAATATCTGCTCCGATCCGACACAGCCAGCGTCCGCTCCGTACACCTCGTACACATGCGACTCCGCTCCATACACCTCGTACACACACGACTCCGCTCCATACACCTTGCACATGCGGCTCCGCTCCGCACACCTCATACACACACGGCTCCGCTCCGTACACCTCATACACACATGGCTCCTCCCCATACACCTCGCACACACACGGCTCCACTCCATACACTTCGTACACACACGGCTCTGCTCCATACACCTTATACACACACGGCTCCGCTCCGTACACCTCATTACACACACACGGTTCCTCTCCATACATCTCGTACACACACGGCTCCACTCCATACACCTCGTACACACATGGCTCCGCTCCATACACCTCGTACACACACGACTGCGCTCCATACACCTTGCACATGCGGCTCCGCTCCGTACACCTCGTACACACACAGCTCCGCTCCGTACACCTCATACACACACACGGCTCCACTCCGAACACCTCGCACACACATGGCTCCACTCCGTACACACACGGCTCCGCTCCATACACATTGCACACGCTGCTCCGCTCCGTATACCTTGCACACACGGCTCCGCTCCGTACACTTCATACACACATGGCTCCGCTCCATACATCTCGTACACACACGGCACCACTCCGTACACCTCGTACACTCACGGCTCCGCTCCATACACATTGCACATGCTGCTCCGCTCCGTATACCTTGCACACACATGGCTCTGCTCTGTACACCTCATACACATACGTTTCCTCTCCATCTCGTACACACACTGCTCCACTCCGTACACCTCGTACACACACAGCTCCGCTCCGTACACATTGCACACGCTGCTCCGCTCCGTATACCTTGCACACATGGCTCCGCTCTGTACACCTCATACACACATGGCTCCGCTCCGTACATCTCGTACGCACACGGCACCACTCCGTACACTCACGGCTCCGCTCCATACACATTGCACACGCTGCTCCGCTCAGTATACCTTGCACACACACGGCTCCGCTTCGTACACCTCATACACATAAGGCTCCTCTCCATACATCTCGTACACACATGGCACCACTTCGTACACACACGGCTCCTCTCCATACACCTCATACACACACGGCTCCACTCCGTACACCTCGTACACACACAGCTCCGCTCCATACACATTGCAGACGCTGCTCCGTATACCTTGCACACACATGGCTCCTCTCCATACACCTCATACACACACGGCTCCTCCCCATACACCTCATACACACACGGCTCCTCCCCATACACCTCGTACACACACGGCTCCACTTCGTACACACACACGGCTCCGCTCCGTACACCTCGTACACACACAGCTCCGCTCCATACACATTGCAGACGCTGCTCCGTATACCTTGCACACACATGGCTCCTCTCCATACACCTCATACACACACGGCTCCTCCCCATACACCTCATACACACACGGCTCCTCCCCATACACCTCGTACACACACGGCTCCACTTCGTACACACACACGGCTCCGCTCCGTACACCTCATACACACACGGCTCCTCTCCATACATCTTGTACACACACGGCTCCGCTCCATACACCTTGTACACACACGGCTCTGCTCCATACACAGGGGCCACGCAGTATATAACACAGCCCAAACAGTATACAACACAGCCCACGTACTATATAACACAGCCCATGCAGTATATAGTAGCCACGCAGTATCTAACACAGGCGACGTAGAAAACCCTTTCAAAGATTGGCTGTAAAAACAGTCAATATATAGTTTTCCCTAGTTTCCAGTAGTCAATCACATTTAGGAGACTCCCATTTTTTGGCAGGGAAAACGGATCCATTTACGCCTATGCAGCATCAATAGTAAAAAGATCTAATGTTAAAAATAATTTAAAAAAAAACCCCTGCTATTCTCACCTTCCGTCGTTCGACAATGCGCTCGCGCCTGCCGCCATCTTCCGTTCCCAGAGATGCATTGCAAAATTACCCAGAAGACTTAGCGGTCTCGCGAGACCGCTAAGTCATCTGGGTAATTTCGCAATGCATCCTGGGAACGGAAGATGGCGGCAGCCGCGCGCGCAATGCCAGAGCTTCGCTGGATCCCGGCGGGTGAGTATATAACTATTTTTTATTTTAATTATTTTTTTTAACAGGGATATGGTGCCCACACTGCTAAATACTACGTGGGCTGTGTTACATACTGTGTGGCTGCTATATACTACATGGGCAGAGTTATATACTGCGTGGGCTGTGCTATATGCTACATCGCCTGTGTGCCTGTGTTATATAATGCGTGGCTGCTATATACTGCGTGGGCTGTGCTATATACTACGTGCTCTGTGTTATATACTGCGTGGCCTGTGTTATATACTACGTCGCCTGTGTTATATACTACGTCGCCTGTGTTAGATACTGCGTGGCTGCTATATACTGCATGGGCTGTGTTATATAGTACGTGGGCTGTGTTGTATACTGTTTGGGCTGTGTTATATGCTGCGTGGCCCCTGTTATATACTGCGTGGCCTGTATTAACGCATCAGGTATTCTACAATATGTATGTATATAGCAGCCACATAGTATATAGCACAGGCCACGTAGTATTTGTCTGCTATATACTACATGGCTCCTATATACTACATGGCCTGTGCTATATACTATGTGGCTGCTGTATACATACATACATATTCTAGAAGACCCGATGCGTTAGAATCGGGCCACCATCCAGTGCACAATATATATCAACTACAGAGCTAATACATGAGCAATAAACTGCTGATTCATGCCCGAAACATAGCTAATATATGTGCAGTACATACCCAATATATGGCCAATAAATAATACATGTGCAAAATAGGCTCCATAATCTGTCTCCCCCATATACAGGTGCTTCTCACAAAATTAGAATATAATAAAAAAGTAAATTTCAATTCTTCAATATAATAAGTGTAACTCACATATAGTAATTTAGTCATTACAGAGTGATCTATTTCAAGTGTTCATTTCTGTTAATGTTGATGATTATGGCTTACAGCCAGGTACGGACTGGGGCTAAAATTCAGCCCTGGCATTTGAAATCATACAGGCCCATGGTGTCCCCGCCCCTGAGCACCAGATGGGCATATATTACTAATATTACCCTGGATGGAGGAAAGCAAGATTTACTACAAGACCAATATTTCTAATGATACCTGTGGCCTGCTGGGGTAAGTGACGGAGTTAGCGACCTTGTGCTTCGTCACAACTCTTAGCAGTAAGGATGTCTTGAGAACATAGATTTTGCTATCAACGTAGCAGACAAGGCAGCCCACAACTAGACAGGCCCTGCTGGCATTTGCCAGATGGCCAGTCCGGCAATGATTACAGCCAATGAAAACCCATAAGTCATTATCTCAGTAAATTAGAATAATTAACAAAAAAACACCTGCAAAAGCTTCCTAAGTGTTTTAAAAGGACCTTCGTCTGTTTCAATAGGCTCCACAATCATGGGGAAGTCTGCTGACTTGACAGATGTCCAGAAGGCAGACATTGATACACTCCACAAGGAGGGTAAGCCACAAAAGGTCATTGCTAAAGAAACTGGCTGTTCACAGAGTGCTGTATCCAAGCATATTAATGGAAAGTAGAGTTGAAGGAAAAAGTGTGGTAGAAAAAGGTGCAGAAGCAACCGGGATAACCGCAGCCTTGAAAGGATTGTTAAGAAAAGGCTATTTAAAAATTTGAGGGAGATACACAAGGAGTGAACTGCTGCTGGAATCATTGCTTCAAGAGCCACCACACACAGACCTATTCAGGACATGGGCTACAAGTGTCGCATTCCTTGTGTCAGGCCACTGTTGACCAATAGACAATGCCAGAAGCGTCTTACTTGCCAAGGAGAAAAAGAACTGGTGTAACGCCCACAGGGCGTAGGGAAATATAGTGGACTCACTAGACCACTGATGAAGCAGTGGTAGCTGTATACCCGGTACACAAGAGACAGGAGAATGTGCTTCCAAAAAGCAAAGGTATTTATTTAAATGAAAAACAAACAGAAAGAGGTGCCTGAGAGAAGAACCCTTCTGGACCACAACACAGAACCATGTAGTGGAGCACCGGGCAAGGTGTACCCCTATACAGGGATTCCCCCGTCACAACACCAGATGGCCAAAATGCCGCAGTACCCGGACCAGAGGGACGACCCGTACAGACCGTATAAACAAGATGGTGGAACTCAGGCTCAGTCAATGAAGAGGATCCTGGAAGCTCTGTGAAGTTTTTGGAAAGGCTGATCCAGCCGGCAGCCAAATCTGGATGGTTCAGTGAGGAGCAGCTTAGCCAGCCTGAAGTGGAAACCGGAGAGTCCAGGAGGATCCAGAATAGAGAACTGCCAGCGGAGGATACTGAGGAGACAGAGGGATTAGCAACCAAAATTAAAACTATACAGAGCAGAGCACAGCAGAGTGTGGCCTGGGCAGAAGGCCACAAACAATGGAATGAACACATTGCCCAAGCACCTCCCTAAAGGTACCGTCACACTAGGCGATATCGCCAGCGATCCGTGACGTTGCAGCGACCTGGATAGCGATATCGCTGTATTTGACACGCAGCAGCGATCTGGATCCCGCTGTGAAATTGCTGGTCGCTGCTAGAAGGTCTGCACTTTATTTGGTCGCTAGGTCGCCGTGTATCGCCGTGTTTGACAGCAAAAGCAAGGATACCAGCGATATTTTACACTGGTAACCAGGGTAAACATCGGGTTACTAAGCGCAGGGCCGCGCTTAGTTACCCGATGTTTACCCTGGTTACCAGCGTAAAAGTTAAAAAAAACAAACAGCACATACTCACCAGCGCGTCCCCCAGCCTCTGCTTCCTGACACTGACTGAGCGCCGGCCCTAAACTGAAAGTGAAAGCACAGCGGTGACGTCACCGCTGTGCTGTTAGGGCCGGAGCTCAGTCAGTGTCAGGAAGCAGAGGCTGGGGGACGCGCTGGTGAGTATGTGCTGTTTGTTTTTTTAACTTTTACGCTGGTAACCAGGGTAAACATCGGGTTACTAAGCGCGGCCCTGCGCTTAGCAACCCGATGCTTACCCTGGTTACCCGGGGACCTCGGCATCGTTGGTCGCTGGAGAGCGGTCTGTGTGACAGCTCTCCAGCGACCAAACAGCGACGCTGCAGCGATCGGCATCGCTGTCGCTATCGCTGCAGCGTCGCTTAATGTGACGGTACCTTTAAGGGGAGGGTGCTTTTTATACACAGAGCATCACAACACAGACAGCCCTAATAACGAACAGGTGTCCTGCTGTTTCAAGTATGTGCAGGAAGCAGGGCGCGGCTCCTAAGAGCATTTCCAGGAGACCTGCCAAGAGGATGCAGGTTCCTAGCAGAGAAAGAAGCCGCTGATCGTCTGGAGCCACGGACAGGGTGAGTAAGGGTGTGTGATAGGCGCCGGTCTCCCTGCACAGCGGAGACTGGGCCTGCGGCTGAGGGCATGACAGTACCCCCCCTCTTATGCCCCCCCTTCTTCAAACCTGTCAGGAACCTTCTAAGAAGAACTGGGGCATTAATGTTCTCCTCAGGCTCCCAGGATCTCTCCTCAGGACCGTATCCCTTCCAGTCAACCAGAAAGAGTGACCTGCCCCCTCTTTTCTTCATGGCCAGGATGTCCTTCACTTCATAAACATCCTCGGAACTGACAGGAGAAGGAAAATTACCTGGATCCTGGGTGAAGCGGCTGAGAACAACTGGTTTTAGCAGGGAAACATGGAAAGAGTTATGGATCCGTAAGGAAGCAGGCAATTTCAAACGATAGCACACATCGTTGATTTGGTGGAGTACTTCAAAAGGACCAATGAAACGAGGAGCCAGCTTATAAGAAGGGACTTTAAGTCGGATGTGCCTGGAAGACAGCCATACCTTATCTCCGGGATGGAAAGGTGGAGGATCCAGACGTCTCTTATCCGCATGTTCCTTGGTTCGAACCGATGCCTGCTCCAGCGAGGTCCTCGTCTCAGTCCAGACTTTTGTGAAGTCCTTGGCCAGGGACTCAGCTGCAGGATTGCCGGAAGCAAGAGGCAGTGGAGTCGGGATCTTAGGATGCTGTCCGTAAACAATGAAAAATGGGGAGTTAGAGGAGGACTCACCGACATGATTATTGTAGGAAAACTCAGCCCATGGCAGCAGGTCGGCCCAGTCGCTGTGGTGACCATTCACGAAGTGTCGCAGATAGTTGGTGAGGACTTGATTCACTCTCTCCACTTGGCCATTAGATTGTGGGTGATAGGCCGAGGAGAAGTCCAGGGTGACATCCAACAGTTTACAGAGGGATCGCCAGAATCGGGAAATGAATTGGACTCCTCTATCGGAAACAATGTGAAGTGGAAGTCCGTGAAGACGAAGGACATGCTGGATGAAGAGCTCTGCGAGTTTAGGAGCGGAAGGAAGACCAGACAGTGGAGTGAAATGTCCCATCTTGGAGAACCGGTCTATAACAACCCAGATTACTGTACAACCAGATGATGCTGGCAGATCTGTGATGAAATCCATGGCAATGTGTTGCCAGGGAGCAGACGGAATCGGGAGCGGAAGGAGGTGACCGGCTGGCAGTTTCTTGGGTGTTTTATTACGAGCACAGGAGGGACAGGCTGCAACAAAGTTCAGAACGTCTTGGCGCAAGGTGGACCACCAGTAGTGTCGAGAAATTAGTTGTAACGTCTTCTTTTGACCAGCGTGTCCGGCAAGCTTAGAAGAATGACCCCAGCGCAGAACTCGCTTCTTGTCTCTTTCAGTTACAAGGGTCTTACCGGGAGGGAGCTGCGACAGCCTGACTGGAGCCACCGTGATCATCTTGGACGGTTCAATAATATGTTGAAGCTCCTCTTCAAGGTCGTCTGACACGAAGGACCTGGAAAGCGCATCTGCTTTGATATTCTTCTCTGCAGGACGGAAATGGAGAGAGAAATTGAACCGAGCAAAGAATAATGACCAACGAGCCTGGCGAGGATTGAGCCTTTGAGCAGACTGAAGATAGGACAGATTCTTATGATCAGTGTAAATGATGACTGGATGAACTGCGCCTTCAAGCAGATATCGCCATTCCTCTAAAGCTAGCTTAATTGCCAGTAACTCTCTATCGCCAATTGAGTAGTTACGCTCACAGGGTGAAAATGCCTTGGAGAAGAAACCACAGGTCACCATCTTACCGGTAGGCAGTTTTTGTGTGAGGACTGCTCCGGCTCCGGATGACGAGGCATCCACTTCAAGAAAAAACTGTTTGTTGACCATAGGCCGATGAAGAGCTGGTGCGGTTGAGAAGGCTTGTTTGAGAGAGGCGAAAGCTGATTCGGCCTCAGGAGGCCAATCCTTAGGTTTGGCACCTTTACAAGTCAGGGCAGTGAGTGGTCTTACCAGAGAGGAGAATTGGGGAATGAATTGCCGATAGTAGTTGGCGAATCCAAGGAACCGCTGAATGGCCTTGATTCCTTCAGGTTTTGGCCACTTTAAAACGGCAGAGACCTTCTCTGGATCCATCTCGAGACCTGTATCGGAAATAATATAGCCAAGAAAGGGTAAAGACCTCCGTTCAAACAGACATTTCTCAAACTTTGCGTAGAGACGATTCTCCCTCAATCTTTGAAGAACGAGACGAACATTCCTCCTGTGAGTTGGTAAGTCAGGAGAAAACACCAGGATGTCATCCAGGTAGACCACCACACAAACATAGAGCAGGTCACGGAATACATCATTGACAAACTCCTGGAAGACGGCGGGTGCATTGCTTAACCCGAAAGGCATGACCAGATATTCGTAGTGACCATCACGCGTGTTGAAGGCGGTTTTCCACTCATCCCCGGATCGTATCCTGATGAGGTTGTAAGCCCCACGGAGATCCAACTTGGTGAAGATCCTGGAACCTCGAAGTCGATCAAAGAGCTCTGGAATTAAGGGAAGAGGGTATCTGTTTTTTACCGTAATTAGGTTGAGACCACGGTAGTCGATGCATGGGCGAAGAGACCCATCTTTCTTCTTGACGAAGAAGAACCCAGCTCCAGCTGGGGAGGAGGATTTCTGGATAAACCCTCGAGCCAAATTCTCCTTGATGTAATCGGACATGGCTTGAGTCTCAGTAGGAGAAAGAGGGTAGATCCTACCTCGAGGCGGAGTAGATCCAGGGATTAGATCGATGGGGCAATCGTAAGGCCTGTGCGGTGGAAGTGTCTCGGCTTCCCTCTTGTTGAATACATCTGCGAAGGACCAGTAGGCAGACGGTAACCCAGGTAAAGCTGCCGGAGGCCGTGGGGTAGAACCAGGCCGTACTGATTTGAGGCAGTGTTCGTGACAAGACTGACCCCATCGAAGGACATCTCCAGACCGCCAATCCAGGACAGGTTCATGGAGGCGCAGCCACGGAAGACCTAGAAGGAATGGTGGAGAAAGATTCGGTAACACATAGAAGGAAATTTTCTCCCTGTGGAGTGCCCAGATTAGAAGCTCGACTTCTTCGGTGATACCGATAATGGCATCTTTCAGGGGTCTACCATCTACGGAGGTGATGCGCCAGGGCCGCTGCAGTGGAACAATAGGAATCCCGAATCGCCTGGCCACAGCTTCCTGGATGAAATTTCCACCAGATCCTGAGTCCAGATAGGCCGTCTCGGAGAACCGCACCTTCCCGAAGACCACCTGTATGGATATGGTTAGCGGGAGAGAAGAGTCATTCTCATCTAGGGAGGTCTCCCTTACCTGTCCTAGGCGGACGAGTTTTTCTGACCTCTCAGGTCCACTGCATTGACCGGAAGTGGAGCGTCCACTGTAACGATATGGATTCCTGGAGGGAATCTCCTCCTGCTGATTCCTCTTCACCTTTACGCGGTCAAGCTCCACGGGCTCATCCTTAAAGACCGGAGCAGGACAAGGCGGAAACCGAGGTTTCGGTGAAGAAGATGCTGGATGAGGAAATTGCTTCTCGAGAAGCCTCTCTCTGGAGCGCTGCTGAAGACGCAGGTCAATCCGAATGGCAAGGGATATGAGATCATCCAGGGTTTCGGGTAGGTCCCTGCCTGCCAATTCATCCTTGATTCTTCCAGATAACCCACGCCGGAAGACTCCGACCAGGGGCTCATTGGTCCACTGGAGCTCCGAAGCCAAGGTGCGGAAACGGATGGCATACTGACCGACAGAGAGAGAGCCCTGTTGCAAATCGAAGAGAGACTCCATGGCAGATGTGGCACGACCAGGCTCATCGAATATCTTGCGGAACGTGACCAAGAATACCTGCAGATTAGACACGATGGGATCATTCCGCTCCATTAGGGGGTTGAACCAAGCTAAAGCCTCTCCCTCCAGATGAGAGGCAAGGAAAGCCACCTTGGCCATGTCTGTCTGAAAATGCTGAGGCAAAAAATGAAAATGCAGCAAGCATAAGTTGAGAAATCCTCTGCATAACTTGGGGTCACCATAGTAACGAGGAGGTTTGCAAAGACGAGGACAGGGTCTCATGGTGGGTTCAACCGTCGGATGCTGTACCTTAGTTAACCGATCATCCACAGAGGTCATGAAGTCCAACAAGCGGGTCTGCGTCTCATGTTGGCGATTGAATTCCAGACGGAGCTCTGCTAGCTGGGTCACGTTAGTGGACTCGGCAGCCTGTAGGGTGGATAAGCGGGTATCCAGAGTTTGCATGAATGCAATTAGCTGATCCTGACTCTGACAAAGCGTAGCCAACTCTCTCTGGACTGAGTATCGGGTATCAGCGGAGTCCATGGCTTGGGCAAACTGTAACGCCCACAGGGCGTAGGGAAATATAGTGGACTCACTAGACCACTGATGAAGCAGTGGTAGCTGTATACCCGGTACACAAGAGACAGGAGAATGTGCTTCCAAAAAGCAAAGGTATTTATTTAAATGAAAAACAAACAGAAAGAGGTGCCTGAGAGAAGAACCCTTCTGGACCACAACACAGAACCATGTAGTGGAGCACCGGGCAAGGTGTACCCCTATACAGGGATTCCCCCGTCACAACACCAGATGGCCAAAATGCCGCAGTACCCGGACCAGAGGGACGACCCGTACAGACCGTATAAACAAGATGGTGGAACTCAGGCTCAGTCAATGAAGAGGATCCTGGAAGCTCTGTGAAGTTTTTGGAAAGGCTGATCCAGCCGGCAGCCAAATCTGGATGGTTCAGTGAGGAGCAGCTTAGCCAGCCTGAAGTGGAAACCGGAGAGTCCAGGAGGATCCAGAATAGAGAACTGCCAGCGGAGGATACTGAGGAGACAGAGGGATTAGCAACCAAAATTAAAACTATACAGAGCAGAGCACAGCAGAGTGTGGCCTGGGCAGAAGGCCACAAACAATGGAATGAACACATTGCCCAAGCACCTCCCTTAAGGGGAGGGTGCTTTTTATACACAGAGCATCACAACACAGACAGCCCTAATAACGAACAGGTGTCCTGCTGTTTCAAGTATGTGCAGGAAGCAGGGCGCGGCTCCTAAGAGCATTTCCAGGAGACCTGCCAAGAGGATGCAGGTTCCTAGCAGAGAAAGAAGCCGCTGATCGTCTGGAGCCACGGACAGGGTGAGTAAGGGTGTGTGATAGGCGCCGGTCTCCCTGCACAGCGGAGACTGGGCCTGCGGCTGAGGGCATGACAACTGGACTGTTGCTCAGTGGTCCAAGGTGTTGTTTTCAGATTAAAGTGAATTTTGCATTTCATTTGGAAATCAAGGTCCCAGAGTCTGGAGGAAGAGTGGATAGGCCACAATCCAAGCTGCTTGAGATCTAGTGTGAAGTTTCCACAATCAGTGATGGTTTGGGGAGCCATGTCATCTGCTGGCGTAGGTCTGCTGTGTTTTATCAAGACCAAAGTCAGTGCAGCCGTCTACTAGGAAATTTTAGAGCACTTCATGCTTCCCTCTGCTGACAAGCTTTATGAAGATGGAAATTTTATTCTCCAGCAGGACTTGGCACCTGTCCACACTGCCAAAATACCAATACCTGGTTTAAAAACAACAGTATCACTGTGCTTGATTGGCCAGCAAACTCGCCTGACCTTAACCCCATAGAGAATCTATGGGGTATTGTCAAGAAGAAGATGAGAAACACCAGACCCAACACTGCAGACGAGATGAAGGCTGCTTTCAAAGCAACCTGGGCTTCCATAACACCTCAGCAATGCCACAGGCTAGTCGCCTCCATGCCACTCCGCATTGATGCAGTAATTGATGCAAATGGAGCTCAGACCAAATATTGAGTGCTTTTACTGAACATACATTTCAGAAGGCCAACATTTCAGATTTTAAAATCATTTTTAAAGCCGGTGTTATAAAGTATTCTAATTTACTGAGGTAATGACTTTAGTGTGTTCATTGGCTGTAAGCCATAATGATCAACATTAACAGAAATAAACACGAGAAATAGAACACTCTGTTTGTAATGACTCTATATAATATATGAGTTTCACTTTTTGTATTGAAGAAGTGAAATAAATTAACTTTTTTACTATATTCTAATTTTGTGAGACGTACCTCTGTCTCCTAAATAATCCCCAGATACCTTCCTACACATACCCGCCTGTCCTCCCAAGACCTCTTCCTCTCCTCAACACTGATATGTTGCTCACCCAGTCACCTCTAAGACTTCTCCCGAGTGTCCTGCATCCTTTGGAACTCTGTGCCCCAACACATCCGATTTGCTGCCATACTCAGAACCTTCAGACAGAACTTAAAAACCCATCTCTTCAAGAAAGCTTACAGCCTGCAATGACCCCACTGCCACCTCACCACCACCAGAGCTGCAGCATTCTCCCTAACCTACTGTCTCCTTCTCCATTACCCTGTAGATTGTAAGCCCACAAGGGCAGGACCCTCTCCCATCTGTACCAGTCTGTCATTGTTAGTTTGTTCATATTTTATGTTTTTGTATGTATGCAACCGCTTCTCATGTACAGCATCATGGAATCAATGGTACTCTAAAAATAAATAATATCAAATACATGCTCGGTACATGCCCAATATATATATATATATATATATATATATATATATATATATATATATAGTTCAAAATGGATAAAGATAACCGAAACGTCGCCACGCCGTTCAGGCATTAAAGCCCTTTTTTTTCTATTTTTTTTGTGCTGTCTTTCTTTTTTTCATCTATATATATATATATATATATATATATATATATATATATATAATACATGCAGTACCCAATATATGTGCTACGCTCGCGCCCTTGGGTGGCGTGAGCGAAGGGATTGTGGCCCCACTGTGCCACAACCAGACTACCCTGGAAGGGGCGTGACTAAGGCTACTTTCATGCTAGCGTTAACTGCATTACGTCTCAAAACGTCTTTTTTCATAAAAAACGCATCCAGCAAAAGTTTTTGCTGGATGCGTTTTTTCCTGCAGGATGACATCAAGTGACCTACAAAAAGGAATGACAAATGGCAGCTGGGGAGAAGTGCATGGCAAGAACAGTTCATAACAGGCTCCTAGAGGCAGGACTCAAGTCATGTAAAGCTAGAAAAAAGCCTTTCATCAATGAGAAGCACAGGAGAGCCAGGCTGAAATTTGCCAAAGACCATAAGGATTGGACCTTAGAGGACTGGAGTAAGGTAATCTTCTCTGATGAGTCAAATTTTTAGCTTTGCCCAACAACTGGTCGTCTAATTGTTAGACGGAGACCTGGAGAGGCGTACAAGCCACTGTGAAATTTGGTGGAGGATCGGTGATGATCTGGGGGTGCTTCAACACGGCTGTAATTGGGCAGGTTAATCTTTGCGAAGGACCAATCAAGCCACATACAAGGTTATCCTGGAAAAACAGTTGATTCCTTCTGCTCAGGCAATGTTCCCCAACTCTGAGGACTGTTTTTTTCAGCAGGACAATGCGCCATGCCACACAGCTAGAATAATCAAGGTGTGGATGAAGGACCACCACATCAAATCCCTGTCATGGCCAGCCCAATCTCCAGACCTGAACCCCATTGAAAACCTCTGGAATGTAATCAAGAGGAAGATGGATAGTCACAAGCCATCAGACAAAGTAGAACTGCTTAAACTTTGGTACCAGGAGTGACAGAAGGTCACCCAAAAGCAGTGTGAAAGACTGATGGAAAGCATGCCAAGACGCATGAAAGCTGTGATTAAAAATCATGGTTATTCCACAAAATATTGATTTCTGAACTCTTCCCAAGTTAAAACAATAGTATTGTTGTTTCTAAATTATTATGAACTTGTTTTGTTTTTTTGCATTATTTGAGGTCTGCAAGCAGTGCATTTTTTTGTTATTTTGACCATTTCTCATTTTCAGAAAATAAATACAAAATTTATTGCTTGGAACTTTAGACATGTTGTCAGTAGTTTATAGACTAAAAAAACAATTTACATTGTACTCAAAAATATACCAATAAAGAGAAAAAAAATGACAATTTTGCAGGGGTCTCTTACTTTTTGCCAGAACTGTAGTATAACAGGGTCTGTTGGGGGTCATAATAGAGTATATAAGGGGCTGTGGGGGCCATAACACAGTATTATATGGGGCCATAGTACAGTATATAAGGGGCTGTTGGGCCCTAATACACTATATACAGGGCTATGGGGTCGTAATACAGTATACAAGGGGTTGTCGGGGTCATAATGCAGTATATAAGCTGTTGGGGCCACAATAGAGTAGGAATAGGGCTGTGGGGACAGTAATACAGTATATACAGGGCTGTGGGGACCATCATACAAGTTATAAAGTGAGCTGTGGGAATATCATACAGTATATAGGGAGCATGTGGTGGCACTCAGCATATTATTCGTTTTAAATAGGTGCATTATTAGCTTTGATTGGGGCTTTCAGGGGCATTGTTACCTTTTTGGGCGTGTGGTATTATTACTTAAAGGGGACACTGTTGCTTGAAGGTGGGACTTGGGATATTATAACTTTCAAGGTAACATATTGGGAATTATAACTTGCTATGTACCACAGTGAGGGCACTGCTACTTTCTATGGGACAGTTGTTTTTAGAGGCTAACTCTATCTGGCATGCTGTCTTCGTAGAATTAATTGGTGGAGGGGTAATCATAGTAATGACAATTTTTAAAGTATTAAGGTCGCTGTTCTGCACCAGAAGAGCAGGCAGCATGGGGAGGATGTGCAAGTTAGGAATAGATAGAAATGGTGCTGGAAATATAAGAAGTCAAATGTGACTTTATTGTAATCTCTGCAGACGAGTGGTGGCTGGAGATGACGTCTTGTTGGTCTGAGCCAGATGGAAAAGAAGGAAAAAGTGAACGACTGCATCAGAAAGAACAACAGCTGTAAAGCCTTATACTATATATACAGTGCCTACAAGTAGTATTCAACCCCCTGCAGATTTAGCAGGTTTAATAAGATGCAAATAAGTTAGAGCCTTCAAACTTCAAACAAGAGCAGGATTTATTAACAGATGCATAAATCTTACAAACCAAAAAGTTTTGTTGCTCAGTTAAATTTTTATAAATTTTAAACATAAAAGTGTGGGTCAATTATTATTCAACCCCTAGGTTTAATATTTTGTGGAATAACCTTTGTTTGCAATTACAGCTAATAATCGTCTTTTATAAGACCTGATCAGGCCGGCACAGGTCTCTGGAGTTATCTTGGCCCACTCCTCCATGCAGATCTTCTCCAAGTTATCTAGGTTTTTTGGGTGTCTCATGTGGACTTTAATCTTGAGCTCCTTCCACAAGTTTTCAATTGTGTTAAGGTCGGGAGACTGACTAGGCCACTGCAACACCTTGATTTTTTGCCTCTTGAACCAGGCCTTGGTTTTCTTGGCTGTGTGCTTTGGGTCGTTGTCTTGTTGGAAGATGAAATGACGACCCATCTTAAGATCCTTGATGGAAGAGCGGAGGTTCTTGGCCAAAATCTCCAGGTAGCCCGTGCTATCCATCTTCCCATGGATGCGGACCAGATGGCCAGGCCCCTTGGCTGAGAAACAGCCCCACAGCATGATGCTGCCACCACCATGCTTGACTGTAGGGATGGTATTCTTGGGGTTGTATGCAGTGCCATCCAGTCCAAACGTCACGTGTGTGGTTGGCAGCAAAGATCTCGATCTTGGTCTCATCAGACCAGAGAACCTTGAACCAGTCAGTCTCAGAGTCCTCCAAGTGATCATGAGCAAACTGTAGACGAGCCTTGACATGACGCTTTGAAAGTAAAGGTATCTTACGGGCTCGTCTGGAACGGAGACCATTGCAGTGGAGTACGTTACTTATGGTATTGACTGAAACCAATGTCCCCACTGCCATGAGATCTTCCCGGAGCTCCTTCCTTGTTGTCCTTGGGTTAGCCTTGACTCTTTGGACAAGCCTGGCCTCGGTACGGGAGGAAACTTTCAAAGGCTGTCCAGGCCGTGGAAGGCTAACAGTAGTTCCATAAGCCTTCCACTTCCGGATGATGCTCCCAACAGTGGAGACAGGTAGGCCCAACTCCTTGGAAAGGGTTTTGTACCCCTTGCCAGCCTTGTGACCCTCCACGATCTTGTCTCTGATGGCCTTGGAATGCTCCTTTGTCTTTCCCATGTTGACCATGTTTGAGTGCTGTTCACAAGTTTGGGGAGGGTCTTAAATAGTCAGAAAAGGCTGGAAAAAAGAGATAATTAAACCAAACATGTGAAGCTCATTGTTCTTTGTGCCTGAACTACTTCTTAATACTTAGGGGAACCAAACAGAATTCTGGTGGGTTGAGGGGTTGAATAATAAATGACCCTCTGAAAAGACTTTTCACAATTTAAAAAAAAAATAAACAAAGAAATAACATTCTTTTTTGCTGCAGTGCATTTCACACTTCCAGGCTGATCTACAGTCCAAATGTCACAATGCCAAGTTAATTCCAAATGTGTAAACCTGCTAAATCTGCAGGGGGTTGAATACTACTTGTAGGCACTGTATCTGTACTGTACTCTCTGTAATATAGTCAGCAGGACTGGTATCCATCACTATATGGTGGTAGTGCAGCGCCCCAGGGTCCTGCTCGTTGCAGTAATATCATTCTCCTCTAGGGGGGAGTGATGTTACGTTTGGAGGCAATAAAGGAAATCTCTTTACCAGGTATCATAAACATACAACACATTTCAAACTCCAGTCCACCAGGGGGAGCTATGCTCCTACTTATTAGGGCACTCTTCACTCTTAGGCAAAACTGATGGCCTGGAGAGGAAGTTAGGCAGTTGCTGTCTGAGTTTTGCTCAGGTAGTTGGTCCCTGACAGTGATCCAGACAGAAGGTCACAGAGCTGCGCCTGCCCCACGTGCGGCCGTTCCTAAGGACACGAAAGTAAACTGTCTTGTAGAGAGGGTGAGAAAAGAAGTCATAGCAAAAGGAGTGGAAACCAGAAGGAGTTCTGCCCTGCACAGGCTGCCTCCTTCTGAGGCGCAGAATCCCGGTAGCTGGAACACTGAGGGAGCAACCGTCCTTTATGCCTTGCTCCAGAGACCGGCAGGACAGCTAATTTTACGTTACTGATCTGCCCCATACCTAGGAGGCAAGGTGGTACCCACGAGAGGCCGGGGCATGATAGAGTCCCTGTAAAAAGCCTCAAGCCACCGGTCATATGGGTTTGTCCTATCCATCTGGGGGACAGAGAGAGAGAGAGAGACATAACATCTACAACATCTGTGAGGACCTTATGAGAGGCTCAGCAATAAGGTACTACAACACCATGGCGCTAGAGAAAGGCTACTGATTTCTACCTGGATAAGGGGACTTTGGATTTGCCTCCAAACCGGCCGGACTCTGCCTGCACTGTGATCTGTGCTCTGGACTGTGGATCCTGAAGCCTTCAGTAAAAAGGTAAAGAGACTGCAACCTTGTGTCCTCGTTCTTCACTGCGCCTCTCACCATCCACCATCTACACACTGGGAAGCCCTGGGGATACACTTCACCTGTGGGAAGGTATACCATCTAGCTGCAATAACATCACCCCAGCGGACCCCTTAAAAGCAGCGTCAGTCACCCTGACCGAATACCACAGGTGGCATCACGAACACTTCCCCTTTAAAGACCTTTCCCTTTTACACGGGCGTCCCTAGGGCCACGGACCAGGTCAGCCACTGTGACATCCCCCCTGTGAACCAAAGGACCCGATACAGAGTACTGTTGTGATTTTGCTTTTTGCTCCCTCTAGTGGTCATTAGTGATTTGACTCTGGAGCTTCTGTCTTTTCCTATATCCTCACCTGGGCCGTTAGTTCAGGGGCGTTGCTATATAAGCTCCCTGGACCTTCAGTTCTATGCCTGGCATCGTTGAAATCAGAGCTAATCTGTTGTGCTCTTGTCCTATGATCCTGGTTCCTGTATTTCAAGCTAAGTCTGCTTTTTTGCTTTTTGCTTTTGTTTTGTTTGGTATTTTTGTCCAGCTTGTTCCAATCTGTATCCTGACCTTTGCTGGAAGCTCTAGGGGGCTGGTGTTCTCCCCCCGGACCGTTAGACGGTTCGGGGGTTCTTGAATCTCCAGCGTGGATTTTTATAGGGTTTTTGTTGACCAGATAAGTTATCTTGCTATATTCTGCTATTAGTAAGCTGGCCTCTCTTTGCTGAACCTGGTTCATTTCTGTGTTTGTCATTTCCTCTTACCTCACCGTTATTATTTGTGGGGGGCTTGTATCTTGCTTTGGGGTCCCTTTCTCTGGAGGCAAGAGAGGTCTTTGTTTTCTTCTCCTAGGGGTAGTTAGATTCTCCGGCTGGCGCGAGTCATCTAGCGATCACCGTAGGCATGATCCCCGGCTACTTCTAGTGTTGGCGTTAGGAGTAGCTATTTGGTCAACCCAGTTACCACAGCCCTATGAGCTGGATTTTTGAATCTCGCAGACTTACACGTTCCTCTGAGACCCTGTCCACTGGGGTCATAACAGTATGCCAGGCCAGTATTAAATGTTTAATGCATTGCAGAAGTGGGATTATAAGAAAGAAAATTTTGAGTTTTTTTTTTTCCCTCTCTCTCATTTTTTTTTTTTTTTTTTTCTTTTCCCCTTTACCTCAGAGTGGCTTAAGCTTGCTGCAGACATGAATGTCCAGACCTTGATTACAAGTGTGGACCAGCTTGCTGCTCGTGTGCAGAGTATACAAGATTATGTTATCAGAAATCCTAGGTCTGAACCCAAGATTCCGATTCCTGAACTGTTTTCAGGAGACCGATTTAAGTTTAGGAATTTCAGGAATAATTGTAAATTGTTTTTGTCCCTGAAACCTTGTTCGTCTGGAGACTCTGCTCAACAAGTTAAAATTGTTATTTCATTCTTACGGGGTGACCCTCAGGATTGGGCTTTTTCGTTGGCGCCAGGAGATCCGGCATTGGCTGATATTGATGCGTTTTTTCTGGCGCTCGGTTTACTTTATGAGGAACCCAATCTTGAGATTCAGGCAGAGAAAGCCTTGCTGGCTATGTCTCAGGGCCAGGACGAGGCTGAGGTGTATTGCCAAAAATTTCGGAAATGGTCCGTGCTGACACATTGGAACGAGTGTGCACTGGCCGCTAATTTTAGAAATGGCCTTTCTGAGGCCATTAAGAATGTTATGGTGGGTTTTCCCATTCCCACAGGTCTGAATGATACCATGTCCCTGGCTATTCAAATTGACCGGCGGTTGCGGGAGCGCAAAACCGCAAATTCCCTCATGTTGTTGTCTGAACAGACACCTGATGTGATGCAATGTGATAGAAAAACCGCAAATTCCCTCATGGTGTTGTCTGAACGGACACCTGATTTGATGCAATGTGATAGAATCCTGACTAGAAATGAGAGGAAAATTCATAGACGCCGGAATGGCTTGTGCTACTACTGTGGTGATTCTACACATATTATCTCAGCATGCTCTAAACGTATATCTAAGGTTGTTAGTCCTGTCACCGTTGGTAATTTGCATCCTAAGTTTATTCTGTCTGTAACTTTGATTTGCTCACTGTCATCTTATCCTGTCATGGCGTTTGTAGATTCAGGTGCTGCCCTGAGTCTTATGGATCTCTCATTTGCTAAGCGCTGTGGTTTTATTCTTGAACCATTAGAAAATCCTATCCCTCTTAGGGGTATTGATGCTACGCCATTAGCAGAAAATAAACCGCAGTATTGGACACAGGTTACCATGTGCATGACTCCTGAACACCGCGAGGTGATACGTTTTCTCGTTCTACATAAAATGCATGATTTGGTTGTTTTGGGGCTGCCATGGTTACAGACCCATAATCCAGTCCTTGACTGGAAGGCTATGTCAGTGTCTAGTTGGGGCTGTCGTGGTATTCATGAGGATTCCCTGCCTGTGTCTATTGCTTCTTCTACGCCTTCGGAAGTTCCGGAGTATTTGTCTGATTATCAGGATGTCTTTAGCGAGTCCAGGTCCAGTGCATTGCCTCCTCATAGGGAATGTGACTGTGCAATAGATTTGATTCCAGGCAGTAAATTTCCTAAGGGAAGACTTTTTAATCTGTCGATACCTGAACATACCGCTATGCGTTCATATATCAAGGAGTCTCTGGAGAAAGGACACATCCGTCCGTCTTCTTCCCCTCTTGGTGCGGGATTCTTTTTTGTGGCTAAAAAGGACGGATCTTTGAGGCCTTGTATTGACTATCGGCTTTTAAATAAGATCACTGTCAAATTTCAGTATCCTTTGCCGCTGTTGTCTGACTTGTTTGCCCGGATTAAAGGTGCCAAGTGGTTTACCAAGATAGACCTTCGTGGTGCGTACAATCTTGTGCGCATTAAGCAAGGAGATGAATGGAAAACCGCATTCAATACGCCCGAAGGTCATTTTGAGTACTTGGTGATGCCTTTTGGGCTCTCTAATGCCCCTTCAGTTTTTCAGTCCTTTATGCATGACATTTTCCGGAACTATCTGGATAAATTTTTGATCGTTTATCTGGATGATATTCTGGTTTTTTCTGATAATTGGGACTCGCATGTGGAGCAGGTCAGGATGGTCTTTAAAATTTTGCGTGAAAATTCTTTGTTTGTCAAGGGCTCAAAGTGTCTTTTTGGTGTACAGAAGGTTCCCTTTTTGGGGTTCATTTTTTCCCCTTCTGCTGTGGAGATGGACCCAGTCAAGGTCCGAGCTATTCTTGATTGGACTCAGCCCTCGTCAGTTAAGAGTCTTCAGAAGTTCTTGGGTTTCGCTAACTTCTACCGTCGTTTTTTCGCTAACTTTTCTAGCATTGTGAAACCTTTGACGGATATGACCAAGAAGGGCTCCGATGTGGTTAATTGGGCTCCTGCTGCCGTGGAGGCTTTCCAGGAGTTGAAACGTCGGTTTACTTCGGCGCCTGTTTTGTGCCAGCCTGATGTCTCGCTTCCCTTTCAGGTTGAGGTGGATGCTTCAGAGATTGGAGCAGGGGCCGTTTTGTCGCAGAGAGGCCCTGATTGCTCTGTTATGAGACCTTGCGCCTTTTTCTCTAGGAAGTTTTCGCCTGCGGAGCGAAATTATGATGTGGGCAATCGGGAGTTGTTGGCCATGAAATGGGCATTTGAGGAGTGGCGTCATTGGCTCGAGGGTGCTAAGCATCGTGTGGTGGTCTTGACTGATCACAAAAATCTGATGTATCTCGAGTCTGCTAAACGCCTGAATCCTAGACAGGCCCGCTGGTCATTGTTTTTCTCCCGTTTTGACTTTGTTGTCTCGTTTTTACCAGGTTCAAAAAATGTGAAGGCCGATGCTCTTTCCAGGAGCTTTGTGCCTGATGCTCCTGGAGTCGCTGAACCTGTTGGTATTCTTAAGGATGGTATTATCTTGTCAGCTATTTCTCCTGATCTGCGACGTGTGTTGCAGAGATTTCAGGCTGATAGGCCTGATTCTTGTCCACCTGACAGACTGTTTGTGCCTGATAAGTGGACCAGCAGAGTCATTTCCGAGGTTCATTCCTCGGTGTTGGCAGGTCACCCAGGAATTTTTGGCACCAGAGATCTGGTGGCCAGATCCTTTTGGTGGCCTTCCTTGTCTAGGGATGTGCGGTCATTTGTACAGTCCTGTGGGACTTGTGCTCAAGCTAAGCCTTGCTGTTCTCGTGCCAGCGGGTTGCTCTTGCCCTTGCCTGTCCCTAAGAGACCTTGGACACATATCTCCATGGATTTAATTTCTGATCTTCCGGTGTCTCAAGGCATGTCTGTTATCTGGGTGATATGTGATCGCTTCTCCAAGATGGTCCATTTGGTTCCTTTGCCTAAGCTGCCTTCCTCTTCCGATCTGGTTCCTGTGTTTTTCCAGAACGTGGTTCGTTTGCACGGCATCCCTGAGAATATTGTGTCAGACAGAGGATCCCAGTTCGTTTCCAGATTCTGGCGATCCTTTTGTAGTAGGATGGGCATTGACTTGTCGTTTTCATCTGCTTTCCATCCTCAGACTAATGGACAGACGGAGCGAACTAATCAGACTTTGGAGGCTTATTTGAGGTGTTTTGTCTCTGCTGATCAGGACGATTGGGTGACCTTCTTGCCGTTGGCTGAGTTTGCCCTTAATAATCGGGCTAGTTCCGCCACCTTGGTTTCGCCGTTTTTCTGCAACTCTGGTTTCCACCCTCGTTTTTCTTCGGGTCATGTGGAACCTTCTGACTGCCCTGGGGTGGATTCTGTGGTGGATAGGTTGCAGCAGATCTGGAATCTTGTGGTGGACAACTTGAAGTTGTCACAGGAGAGGGCTCAGCGCTTTGCCAACCGCCGCCGCGGTGTGGGTCCCCGACTACGTGTTGGGGATTTGGTGTGGCTTTCTTCCCGCTTTGTTCCTATGAAGGTTTCCTCTCCCAAATTTAAACCTCGTTTTATTGGTCCTTACAAGATATTGGAAATCCTTAATCCTGTATCCTTTCGCCTGGATCTTCCTGTGTCGTTTGCTATCCACAACGTATTTCATAGGTCCTTGTTGCGGCGGTACGTTGTGCCTGTGGTTCCTTCTGCTGAGCCTCCTGCTCCGGTGTTGGTTGAGGGCGAGTTGGAGTACGTGGTGGAGAAGATCTTGGATTCTCGTCTCTCCAGGCGGAGGCTTCAGTACCTGGTCAAGTGGAAGGGATATGGTCAGGAAGATAATTCCTGGGTGGTCGCCTCTGATGTTCATGCGGCCGATTTAGTTCGTGCCTTTCACGCCGCTCGTCCTGATCGCCCTGGTGGTCGTGGTGAGGGTTCGGTGACCCCTCACTAAGGGGGGGGTACTGTTGTGATTTTGCTTTTTGCTCCCTCTAGTGGTCATTAGTGATTTGACTCTGGAGCTTCTGTCTTTTCCTATATCCTCACCTGGGCCGTTAGTTCAGGGGCGTTGCTATATAAGCTCCCTGGACCTTCAGTTCTATGCCTGGCATCGTTGAAATCAGAGCTAATCTGTTGTGCTCTTGTCCTATGATCCTGGTTCCTGTATTTCAAGCTAAGTCTGCTTTTTTGCTTTTTGCTTTTGTTTTGTTTGGTATTTTTGTCCAGCTTGTTCCAATCTGTATCCTGACCTTTGCTGGAAGCTCTAGGGGGCTGGTGTTCTCCCCCCGGACCGTTAGACGGTTCGGGGGTTCTTGAATCTCCAGCGTGGATTTTTATAGGGTTTTTGTTGACCAGATAAGTTATCTTGCTATATTCTGCTATTAGTAAGCTGGCCTCTCTTTGCTGAACCTGGTTCATTTCTGTGTTTGTCATTTCCTCTTACCTCACCGTTATTATTTGTGGGGGGCTTGTATCTTGCTTTGGGGTCCCTTTCTCTGGAGGCAAGAGAGGTCTTTGTTTTCTTCTCCTAGGGGTAGTTAGATTCTCCGGCTGGCGCGAGTCATCTAGCGATCACCGTAGGCATGATCCCCGGCTACTTCTAGTGTTGGCGTTAGGAGTAGCTATTTGGTCAACCCAGTTACCACAGCCCTATGAGCTGGATTTTTGAATCTCGCAGACTTACACGTTCCTCTGAGACCCTGTCCACTGGGGTCATAACAGAGTACCCTGCCGCCCTGGGGGCGCTCCAGTAACATCAGTCTTTTTAATAGCGTTTTTTTAATTTAATAACAGCCTTATGCATCTCAGTCATTATGAAGCGGTAGGTGTATGTCAATATTGGCAGTATTGGTCTTTGTATATTATGTTTTGTTATGCAGAGTTAATGGTCATATATAATACTAGCTATTGAACCCGTTCTACGCCCGGGTGGCGAGCATTTATATTGGTATATGGTCTCCATCCGGGTATGTGCTTCTCCCATCTTGCTCTCCCATCCTGTCATGTGCTGCTCCATCATGCGCCCCCATCCTGTCATGTGCTGCTCCACCGTGTCATGTGCTGCTCCATCCTGCGCCCCCATCCTGTCATGTGCTGCTCCACCGTGTCATGTGCTGCTCCATCCTGCATCCCCATCCTGTCATGTGCTGCTCCACCGTGTCATGTGCTGCTCCATGCTGCATCCCCATCCTGTCATGTGCTCCCATCCTGCGCCCCCATCCTATCACGTGCTGCTCCATCCTGCGCCCCATAGTGCGGGCGGCTGTGCTGAGTGCGGGCGGCTGTATGTGGCTGTGCTGAGTGCGGGCGGCTGTATGTGGCGCGGCTGTGCATGGCTGTGCTGGGTGTGGGCGGCTGTGCGTGGCTGGGCTGGGTGCGGCGGCTGTGGACGGCTGTGCTGGGTGCAGCGGCTGTGCGTGGCTGTAGGCGGCTGTGCGTGGCTGTGCTGGGTGCGGCGGCTGTGCTCGGTGCGGCGGCTGTGCTGGGTGCGGCAGCTGTGCGTGGCTGTGGTGGGTGCGGCGGCTGTGGGTGGCTGTGCTGGGTGCGGCGGCTGTGCTGGGTGCGGTGGCTGTAGGTGGCTGTGCGTGGCTGTGGGCGGCTGTGCGTGGCTGTGGGCGGCTGTGCGTGGCTGTGCTGGGTGCGGCGGCTGTGCTGGGTGCGGCGGCTGTGCGTGGCTGTGCTGGGTGCGGCGGCTGTGCTGGGTGCGGCGGCTGTGCGTGGCTGTGCTGGGTGCGGCGGCTGTGCGTGGCTGTGCTGGGTGCGGTGGCTGTGCTGGGTGCGGTGGCTGTGGTGGGTGCGGCGGCTGTGGTTGGCTGTGCTGGGTGCGGCGGCTATGGACGGCTGTGCTGGGTGCGGTGGCTGTGCGTGGCTGTAGGCGGCTGTGCGTGGCTGTAGGCGGCTGTGCGTGGCTGTGGGCGGCTGTGCGTGGCTGTGCTCGGTGCGGCGGCTGTGCTGGGTGCGGCGGCTGTGCGTGGCTGTGGTGGGTGCGGCGGCTGTGGGTGGCTGTGCTGGGTGCGGTGGCTGTGCGTGGCTGTAGGCGGCTGTGCGTGGCTGTGGGCGGCTGTGCGTGGCTGTGCTGGGTGCGGCGGCTGTGCTGGGTGCGGCGGCTGTGCGTGGCTGTGCTGGGTGCGGCGGCTGTGCTGGGTGCGGTGGCTGTGCTGGGTGCGGTGGCTGTGGTGGGTGCGGCGGCTGTGGTTGGCTGTGCTGGGTGCGGCGGCTATGGACAGCTGTGCTGGGTGCGGTGGCTGTGCGTGGCTGTAGGCGGCTGTGCGTGGCTGTGGGCGGCTGTGCGTGGCTGTGGGCGGCTGTGCGTGGCTGCTGGGTGCGGCGGCTGTGCTGGGTGCGGCGGCTGTGGTGGGTGCGGCGGCTGTGGGTGGCTGTGCTGGGTGCGGCGGCTGTGCTGGGTGCGGTGGCTGTGCGTGGCTGTAGGCGGCTGTGCGTGGCTGTGCTGGGTGCGGCGGCTGTGCTGGGTGCGGCGGCTGTGCGTGGCTGTGCTGGGTGCGGTGGCTGTGCTGGGTGCGGTGGCTGTGGTGGGTGCGGCGGCTGTGGGTGGCTGTGCTGGGTGCGGCGGCTATGGACGGCTGTGCTGGGTGCGGTGGCTGTGCGTGGCTGTAGGCGGCTGTGCGTGGCTGTGCTGCGTGCGGCGGCTGTGCTGGGTGCGGCGGCTGTGCTGGCTGTGGTGGCTGCGGCGGCTGTGGGTGGCTGTGCTGGGTGCGGCGGCTGTGGACGGCTGTGCTGGGTGCGGTGGCTGTGCGTGGCTGTAGGCGGCTGTGCGTGGCTGTGGGCGGCTGTGCGTGGCTGTGCTGGGTGCGGCGGCTGTGCTGGGTGCGGCGGCTGTGCGTGGCTGTGCTGGGTGCGGTGGCTGTGCTGGGTGCAGTGGCTGTGGGTGGCTGTGCTGGGTGCGGCGGCTGTGGACGGCTGTGCTGGGTGCGGTGGCTGTGCGTGGCTGTAGGCGGCTGTGCGTTGCTGTGGGCGGCTGTGCGTGGCTGTGGGCGGCTGTGCGTGGCTGTGCTGGGTGCGGCGGCTGTGCTGGGTGCGGTGGCTGTGCTGGGTGCGGCGGCTGTGGGTGGCTGTGCTGGGTGCGGCGGCTGTGGATGGCTGTGCTGGGTGCGGTGGCTGTGCTGGGTGCGGTGGCTGTGCTGGGTGCGGTGGCTGTGCTGGGTGCGTCGGCTGTGGACGGCTGTGCTGGGTGCGGCGGCTGTCGCCACCTGGATTCACTTCCGCCGCCATTTTCTTGGTCCTGCTCCCAGAATCGGCGCCTGCGCAGTCCGCGCTTTCCGGCGCCATTTTCTTGAAGACACACTGCAATGTGTCTTCAAGAAAATGGCGCCGGAAAGCGCGGACTGCGCAGGTGCCGATTCCGGGAGCAGGACCAAGAAAATGGCGGCGGAAATGAATCAGGTGGTGTAAGTAACAAATAGCTGTGGCATGAAGTGCCACAGCCTCATGGCACAGCAATTTGTTACTTGCGCTACCTCATTCATTTCCGGAGCCATTTTCTGTGTCCTCCTGGTGCCGGAATCAGCGCCTGCGCAGTCCGCGCTTTCCGGCGCCATTTTCTTGAAGACACACTGCAATGTGTCTTCAAGAAAATGGCGCCGGAAAGCGCGGACTGCGCAGGCGCCGATTCCGGGAGCAGGGGGACATTCATGGCCCGGAATCGCGTCGGTGGAACGGGACAGGTAAGTATACTCACCCTCCGCCTCCCGGCTCGTCCCTGCTTCTCCGTTGGAGATCGCGGTGTGCGTTCAGCGCTTACGCATACCGCGATCTCCTGGGAGCGTCGCTCTGTGGGGTCCAGACTGCGCCGGCGCTTGCGCTTGCGCAGTCTATAAAGGCTTCGGACAGAGTGACACTCCCAGCGTTATATTATAGATTATGTACTAACTGTGTAGCGGTAATTTCAGGGGACATTGTGTAGCGGTATTATTTTGACCTTGTATAGTAGTAAGTTTAATAAATGTCAGGACTCTGAACATTTTTTTACCTTTTATGCATTACTGCCCTTTTCCAAGATGACGTCTTTGGTCTCATGTGCACTGTGTCTTCCTGCTATAAAACTCCACCCCAGCCTTCAGTCTGTGCTAGAGTGTTCTGCCTTGCATCCAGCTCCTGACTCTGATTACTCCCTGGCTATACACCTGCTCCTGTGAACCTGTGTGGTGATCCTGCTACTCTGCAGTAGCAGCAAGGTAGTAGTATTAAATAAAAAATAACTTTTAATAAATATCTTAAAAGAGGACTCAAGGACTTTAAGATATTTATTAAAAGTTATTTTTTATTTAATACTACTACCTTGCTGCTACTGCTAACTATTGGGATTGGTAGTTTTTTGTGATAGATCCTGCTACTCTGCTCTGAGTTCCTGCTGCATACATCAGTTTCCAGTAATCCTCCTTCATCTGCTGCTCGTGTTTACTTCCATCTGCATTTGCTGGACATGTAAGCTGTTGCTGCTCTGCAAAAACCTGAGACTATTACCCAGGCCTCCCTGGTTGAGATAAGATATTATTTGAACTGCCTTATAAGCATATCTATCTGTGTTTTGGACTAAGCAAGGACTTATTCGTGTCAAGTATCCTCAAGAATAATTGTGCTTCATAGACTTTCTGCGTGATTGCATTTTCCTCTGAAGTTTCCTATAGACTGCTAAGCTGCGTTTAATATTTACACCAAGTGTTGTGAACTTGAGTTTCTCTCTGCACCTGTTTGAATCACCGTGTGATAATATAGGCTTTACCACTTATAAAACTGTGTCCTGTAGTTGTCTTGTTCCATGCAAAGAGTCTCCTGAGTTATCCCCTATAATTATTACAATAATATTGTTTTTTGTATAGTGTGTTTTAGGGTTAGCAACAGTGGTATACTGTAATTATATGTGTATAGATCCTCTCTTAATTGGCGGAGAGGTCATATGAGGAGACATGTACTTTTGGGCTTGGGCCTTTGATATTTTCGGACCCTAGCAATGCCCTTGCCCAGTACATATCCAATGTATACCCAACACAAAGCTAATAAATGCTCAGTATATACCCAATAAATAGCTACTATATGAACAGTACATACCCAATATGTGACCAATGCATAGCTAATAAATGCCCTGTACATACTGTAGTGATGAGGCAGTGACCCAGCAAAGTTCAAAGCAAAAGTCTCTTTACAGGGAACCTGACACCCCCCCCCCCCCTCCCAGGGCGTTTTAAGTAAAAGAGCCACCTTCAGCACTAAGGCTGCATTCAGTGAAGGTTGCTGTTATGTTTAGCATCCCTAGGAATGCTGAAATAATCTCTTTTATAAATTTGGCGCCATACCTCTACTGAGTCAGGGAGATGATGATTTCTCCCTGACTCAAGCGCCTCGCAGCCATCCATCATCCCACCGGGTGCTGCCTCCTCTCTGTCGTGACGCCACCGGCGCCTTCGTGTAGCTGAGACCCCAGATCCCTCCCCGCAGTGTGTTATGACGTATTCACACTGTGCGGCTGGGAATCTGGCGCCTGCGCAGTGGAGCGGGTCACCGTGCTCCATTGAAGATAGTGCCGAAGTCTCGTGAGATTTGTGAAGTAAGAGGTATGGTGCCAAATTTATAAAAGTGATTATTTCAGCATCCTAGGGATTCTAAACATAAGAGCCACCTTCACAGAATGCAGCCTTAGTGCTACTGAAGGTGGCTCTTTTACTTAAAAACGCCCTGGGGGGTGACAGGTTCCCTTTAATGTTTAACTCACAAATAATGCACAGCACACGACATCCTCTGGATCGCAGCTGGGAACCATATCCTCCTGTTTACAGCCAATAAACACGCCAGTCCACCTCCGAGACCAGATGCTGTGGGCGACTGCACCGCTGTGTATACTCTGGGTGTCAGACCTCTCAGCTCCCTTGGCTGTTTGGCTCCAATTGCCCGTGTTGTCTCACACAGGTGGAGCTCTGCAGAGCTGACTGCTCTGCACTCTAGCAAACACCAAACTGACTCTGGCCCTGACACACCCAAACTCTTTACTGCAAGGATTTTAACTAGAATCAGTGGCCATGGGCCACATGGAAAACCCAGGCCGGGAACGAAACGGACTGCCACACAACCATCCTGCAGTTTGTTTCAAAACAAAAATGCTCAGAGCAGGTTTTCCCTAAATCTGCCCTAGACACATAGCCCAGGACCAATACTCACTTTTATTCTGCATTGCAATCACAGCTACACCTGTCCTGCAATGCACTCCCATGGCCTCAATACGCCTCTGTGCGTATCCTGTGGGGAACACACAGTGACCCTCACATGTAACACCAGTTACTGCCTCACAATACCCAATATATGACCAATACATAGTTATTACATGCCCAGTACATACCCAATTTATGACCAATGCATAGCTGATACAAATATCCAATATACTGTATGACCAATACATAGTTAACACATGACCAGTACATACATAATATATGCCCAATACCAAGGGGTAACAACCACGGTCTTAAAGACTGCGATCAGGCCCATGCAGGTAAAGAATCCGCTAATGGCATCACAAACTGCAACTGGATGTGCATCCTGTGCAGCTGAAGTGTATAGCAGCGCATAGACCTCTGCACGGCAATACATACTGCTGTTCCATCAAAGGCCTAATACAAATAGAGAACAAAACCAGTACATCCAAGCTAGTGTGAACAGGCGCCAACCAAAAAAAATATAAGTTGAAAAATGATAAAGGTTACACCATTATTTAAGAATGATTACTCTAGAACATTGAAAATGCATTACTGCCATAGAAAATAGGAAAAAAGCGCTATATAATGTACACATGAAATATTTATCTGAAAAAATTGCTATGAAAAAGGAAGGTACTTTGCGCATAAATTGGCAAATGTATATGAGCCCAATTGCCACGTCAAGGCGTCCTTCGTAATTGGGTCCCTGTCCTGTTTTGTCACCTCTCCTGGGCAAAAAAGCCTACAATTTATGAGTCAGGAGTGGACCAGCTAATTACTTAAAATCACCTGTCGCTATTGGGAATGGGAGTGCACATGTCCGAAAAGGCTTAATACAAATAGAGAAAAAGACCAGCACATCCAAGCTAGTGTGAACAGGCGCCAAGCAAAAAAACATATAAGTTGAAAAACGATAAAGGTTGCACCATTATTTACCAAGAATTATTACTCTAGAACATCGAAAATGCATTACTGCCATAGAAAATAGGAAAATAGCGCTAAATAATGTACACATGAAATATTTATCTGCAAAAATTGCTATTAAAAAAGGAAGGTACTTCGTGCTTAAATTGGCCAATGTATGTGAGCCCAATTGCCATGTTAAGGCGTCCTTCATAATTGGGTCCCTGTCCTGTTTTGTCACCTCTCCTGGGCAAAAAAAGTCTACAATTTATGGGTCAGGAGTGGACCAGCTAACTACTCCCCCGGAAGAAGGCACATGGCCGAAACGTACGTTGGGGCAGGTGGCACCACAGAGTGTCAGGTACCATTAAGGTAATTATTATCTCTTGCTATTTTTTCTTTGCTCAGCACCGCTTTCCTGAGATGTGGTTTACAGCCCTCTTGGATACTTCTCGCACTTTACGGTCTGGTTAATGATTTCCAAGGCTATTAGTAGATATGTCATATTGTTATCATGTATGTGCAATATTTGAGCTAAAGTGTTTATTTTTATATACCTTTTGGCTACTTGCCCTGTTTGTGGTTCCATCCCTTTCTTGGTTTACCGCTGTCACATTCCTATGTACTACTAGTTTTATGATTTTACTTATTGTTATCAATAAAGTTTCTATTTTTTACTACTTGGATCTTTTTGGTGCTTGCTCCTATATGATCTTTATACAATTTGGTACTGAACCTGCTCTACCCATCTTTGTTAATTCACATTGGTTGTGGGTGTTGGCCTTCTTATAGGTTATACTATACTGTGTGTGAGGGGACTGCACTATACTGTGTGTGTAGGGGTGGCATTATACTGTGAGTGGAGGGAGCTGCATTATACTGTGTGGGGGGCTGCATTATACTGTGTGTGGCTTCATTATACTCTGAGGGGTCTGAATTATACTCTGTGTGGGGGTGCATTATAATCTGGGGGGCTGCATTATACTGTGTGTGCGGAGCTGCAGTATACTCCGAGGAGGGCTGCATTGTACTCTGAGTGGGGCTGCATTATGCTCTGAGCGGACTACATTATACTCAGGGGGGCTGCATTATACTCGGAGGAGTCTACATTATACTCTGAAGAGGTTGCATTATACTGTGTGTGTGGGGGGCTGCACTGTACTCTGAGGGGGCTGCATTATATTCTATGAGGGGACTACATTATACTCTATGAGGGGACTGCATTATACTCTCAGGGGGCTGCATTATACTCTGAGGAGGGCTGCATTATGCTCTGAGGGGACTACATTATACTCTGAGGGGGCTGCAGTATACTGTGAGGAGGCTGCATTATACTCTGAGGGGGGCTGCATTATGCTCTGAGGGGACCGCAGTATACTCTGAGGGGGCTGCAGTATACTGTGAGGGGGCTGCATTATACTCTGTGAGGGGTTGCATTATGCTCTGAGGGGACTACATTATACTCTGAGGGGTGTTAGGGCTAGCGGAACGCACCAAATAATTAGAAAGATAGTGTAAGGTGTGTTCGCAGCCCGGGGTCCACCGCGCAGAGATGGAACCTGCTGCTAAGTAATGACGGACTATATGGCGGTATAATAAAGATTCACACATGGGTTAACTTCACCCAGTATGAAGAAAGTGAACCCTGTTGCGTCACAGGGCCGCGGTACCGCACAAAGAGCGCAAGCAAGGAGACACAACTCTACCCCAAGACTCGGGATAGAGTACAACTAGACCTCTTGCGGTTGACACCGCAACTGGGGTGTCAGAGTAACAGAAATAATAATTAAGATGCACGAGAGTGCGTGCAGTGCCGCACTGGCGGACGCCACTAACCACCCAGACTTGGGTTAGGAAAGCACTGTGATAGCGCACGGCGCTGCACTGGCGGTCACAGCAAATAGACACTGTTTCGTGTGTTCTAGTGCTCATAACAAGTCGGGCGCTAGATAGAAATCATCCACCTTTCGCAAGCAGTCAAACACAAGGGAGGGGATAATTAAAGAGCGACTTTCTCTCATCAACACACACACGTTCCCAAGTGTTCCCGAGCGGCCATGCGAACCTTTTATAGCGCCAGTGCTACAAGACCTTTCAGATGGACCAATAGGAGCCGCAAAAGGACCTGAGCATGTGACCCCCAGCCTCCAATTGGAGGTCGACCCGTGGGCATGCTCAATATGTGAAAAGCAGGACTTCGTCCCAGAAAGTTCTGCTCACTGCTGAACATTGCTGGCTACAGGGACAGAGCCTGGAAGGGCAGTAGTAATCAGTCGTCCAGTATCAGCCTGAGCTAGATGCTGGGACCGATTTCTCTGCTGAGCAGACTCCACTGCGGCTGGAGAAGAATGGGAGACCGCAGCAGAGATGGTTTGAGATTCCCCCTGTGCAGAGGCGGGAACTTGACACCTAACAAGGGAGCTGCATTATACTCTATGAGGGGTGCTGCTCTATATGAGACCTGCATTATACTGTATCAAGGACTATCTGGACCCATCATTCTTCCTCAGCTGGTGTAAAGAGGCTGGGAAACAAGCATTGAACTACTTCAATATTGTCAATCACGCTTGTTTAAGTGGCCTGAACTCAGAAAATGTAAATACAATAGAAATGTTTCTGTGTGATGGTCCAATATGTGAGTATTTGGGGCCCCACTTTGTCTGAAACCAGCCCTGGATATGATGGCACTACAACTGCATAGTGTGAAGGTGGAGAGTAGAAAGAAAAATACATGTTGACTACAGTGAAACATAGTGGTGGCCAGGGCCGGACTGGCCATCGGGCACTTCTGGCAAATGCCAGAATGGCCGGTCCCTCTAATGGGCCGCTCGATCACCTCCACTCCCTCTTCAGCGTGCATGTCTGGCAGGCGCAGCATTAGCTTGCCTGCACACACAATCACGCTGCACTGATGAAACCAGCAGGACCAGGAAAGGGGCGGCACTGTGCTGTTCTGTGCCGCCCCTTGGCTCTGCTGATTTCAATTCTGCAGCGCGATCATGCACAGGGGGCGCTGTGCAGGTCTGCCCCGTGCAGAAGTTTTAGGCCTCCCAGCACTGTACTGTACCATCAAGTTGTACAAGTGCCGGCCCGGACATCCCAGGATTGCAGACACACCACATGATGGAGGGTGGACGTCACCTGCGAGCCGGCTGGGCTGAGAGGAGCTTCAGTGATGAGGTCAGCAGAGCAGGGGGCCGGGGCAGGAGGTCTCTGACAGAATCGGATCTTGTCTTGCCGTGGTGTCTGCAGTCAAGCTGAGGCAGGTGAGATGATTTATTGTCCAGCTTGAAGCTTCACACAGATGGGGTCGCCCTGTCAGTGGGGTCATCAGCTCCAGTGTGGCCTGATCTGTGTGCAGGAACAAGCTTCAGCAATAACTCCCAGCAGACAGCTGTATACAGGATCATAGGCTGACTGCTCCTGAGCCTGGCTGCAGGACATCATACACTATATATATATATATATATATATATATATATATATATATATATATATATATATATATATATATATATCCACTGTATATTATATCATGTATGTCCTGTACTCAATACAAAACTCACAAAAATTAATACATATGCGTGGCCGAGAGACAAGGATTGTTATATCTCTCCCAATATTTCTGTCCGAAACAATAGGACAGTCTAGGAAACTCCCCAATAAATACAAAACAACAGAACGGAGTATACAAGTCCCAATACGCATTTTATTTAAAAATTGTATAATTTTATTTATATTATCAAAATATATAATTCAAACTGAGTAATCAAATATAAATACAATACATATAAATAACAGGATTAGTGGAGAAGGAAACACTATAATAGTGGCGGAGCGGATGACAACACCTATCACATCATATCACAAGGACTGCTATTGTGGGAGCCATAGTATGAAAACAGTCTGTGGCAATAGCCCTAATCATCATAGCTATATTGCTCAAAAAGAAAAGAAAAAAAAAAAAAAAAAAAAAAGTTGCAACAGTGCAGGTTATATCACTAGCTAAAGTGCCATAGTGCCTACAGGACTCATCACCTCATATCATATAAAGCAGCTTACCCATTAGGTCTGAGATGTCTCACCACGCTCCACACACCACCCCCTGACGCACGTTTCGCGGTCGCTTTCTCAAAAAGGGGTTTCAAACCCCTTTTTGAGAAAGCGACCGCGAAACGTGCGTCAGGGGGTGGTGTGTGGAGCGTGGTGAGACATCTCAGACCTAATGGGTAAGCTGCTTTATATGATATGAGGTGATGAGTCCTGTAGGCACTATGGCACTTTAGCTAGTGATATAACCTGCACTGTTGCAACTTTTTTTTTTTTTTTTTTTTTTTTTTTCTTTTCTTTTTGAGCAATATAGCTATGATGATTAGGGCTATTGCCACAGACTGTTTTCATACTATGGCTCCCACAATAGCAGTCCTTGTGATATGATGTGATAGGTGTTGTCATCCGCTCCGCCACTATTATAGTGTTTCCTCCTCCACTAATCCTGTTATTTATATGTATTGTATTTATATTTGATTACTCAGTTTGAATTATATATTTTGATAATATAAATAAAATTATACAATTTTTAAATAAAATGCGTATTGGGACTTGTATACTCCGTTCTGTTGTTTTGCATGTATGTCCTGTAGCCTGGTCCAGGAGCAATCGGTCAATGCATATATCATAATATACAATACACAGTGCACATAGTATACACAGTGCACATAGTACACATACTGTACAGGAGAATATGTCACTCATATCCTATACTATGTGCACAGACATCTGATCTTATATACAGGATAATATGTGATGATATAAGATCTGATGTCTGTACTCATAGTGTAATATACAACATGACATATAATCCTGTATATAGCATCTGATGTGTGTACACATAGCATAGGATATATCAGGGATATGATATAAGTGGTGCACAGATATCAGAAGTTATATACAGGGAACTATGTGACTGGTGTAACGTCTTATGTCTGTAGCCACAGTATACAGCAGCGCAGCAACCAGGTTGCAGAGTGGACGGTTACCCTGGGCCTCAGGGGTCACACCCAAAGCTGCACTACCCTTAATTAATCAGCATGTATAATGTGCATATACAGTTGAGCCCTGCAGTAGATCTCCCTGCACTACCGCTCTCTGTTCTGTAGACCGTAGACCGCTTTATGCCTCAGGTCTACCGAACCACCGAGGCGCTGACGCACGCTGGGGACGTCAGAGTCCTGGCGCATGCTACACTGCGTTACCTTGCCACTGGACTTGTCAGGATCCTGGGTTAGATGAGTACCGTATTTTTCGGACTATAAGACGCACTTTTTTTCCTCCAAATTTGGGAGGAAAGTGTGGGTGCGTCTTATAGTGCGGATGTAGCATGTGGGGAGGGGGGCAGCAGTGAGTGGGATCGCATTGTTATCCCACTTCAGGATGTCCCCACTGCCCGGAATCAGCTGCTGGGGAAACTACATGGCCCCGCTGATTAAGTGCAGTGAATATTTATTAGCTGCTCCCCGCCCACCGATCAGCTGAGCGGTGAGCCGGGAGCAGCAAATGAATACTGCACTTAAGCAGGGACACACAGTTTCCCCAGCACTGATTCCGGGGAGAATCTGTGTGTCCGGGGGAGGAGGAGGCAGCAGCAGGGGCCAGGAGATCGCTGTCTACCTGCCTGTGCTGGACGCTGAGCTGTCTGGTGCACAGGGAGGACCTGTGTGATGTCAGAAGTGGGCGGGCTGGAGCATCACATGGCAGCTCAGAGCCCTCCCTCTTCTGACATCATCACAAGTCCTTCAGACTCCCACCTAGAATCTGCAGCTTCCTCTTATGTCCTGCGCTGTGGAAAGGCAACAACAACAGGGAGGGCTCTGTGTGTGTGCAGCCATGGGATGCTCCAGCTTTTACCTCGCAACAGTGTGGCTGGCTGCCACAATTAAGAGGTCAGTCTTTACAAAACACAATAAAGCACTCTGCCACTCCTTTGGTAAACTATAACTCCCAGCATGTCATAGGATCTGCAGGACATGCTGGGAGTTATAGTTCTCCCATGGTATTTTAAAGCAGCACTCCAGTGCTATTTTGCAGTGCTGGAGTGGTGCTTTCACTATAAGCCCTGTGCACCCATTCTTAGGGCTCATTTCCACATGCGAGGCACACGTCCGTATCTCGCATGTGGAAACCAAGCTGTGGAGCCGGCACTCCAGAGCGGAGCGTGCGGCCGCATAGGAACACATGGAGCTGCACAGCTCCGCTCCAAAGTGCCGGCGCCAGAGCTTGGTCTCCACATGCGAGATACGGACGTGTGCCTCGCATGTGGAAATGAGCCCTTATACTCACTCTCCAGCGTCTTCATATCGTACTTCACAGACACCACACTGGTCCCGCAGCTTCCAACATAATAACATACTATTATACATAATAACACCACATATAATAGTATGTTATTTATGTTATTAAATATTTTACCACATTTTTTTTGCTTCAAATATTTTTTTCCATCTGTAAAACCTGGGTGCGCCTTATATTCCGGTATGTCTTATAGTCCGAAAAATACGGTATATGATTTTTTTTAATTAAAACTTGTGATGTGATGTGGGGGCATCATAAACAATGGGAGACCCTTCTACGTAGTGTGTGGGACTCTGAAACTTTGTGGGGGGCCCTCAAACAATTCAGGGACTAATTCAGCATCTGTTATACAGCTTGTGGACTAATGCAAGGGTCACTATACAGCTTGAGGACTAATGCGGGGGCCATTATACAGATTGGGGACTAATGCAGGGGCCATTATACAGCTTGGGGACTAATGCAGGGTGTTGTGGATTCTGTTTTTGGGCTCCCTCTGGTGGTTACAGCTGGTACTGGGTGACTTTGGTGGGTTGCGTTCTCTGGTTTCCACCTGTCCATCAGAGGCTGGGTGTTTCCTATTTAACCTGGCTTTCCTGTTATTCCCTTGCCGGCTATCAATGTATCAGTGTGTCTCTGTTACCTTTGCTACCTGCTCCTAGGCCTTCAAGACAAGCTAAGTCTGGATTTCCCTGTTTCATGTTTGCTTTCATGTTTTTAGTCCAGCTTGCAGATATGTAATTCTCTGCTGCTGGTTGCTCTAGTGGGCTGAAATTACCACTCATGTACCATGAGTTGGCACATGAGTTCAAGTAATTTCAGGATGGTATTTTGAAGGGTTTTAAGCTGACCGTGCAGTTTACCTTTTGTATCCTCTGCTATCTAGCTTAAGCGGGCCTCATTTTGCTGAATCTGTTTTCATAACTACGTTTGTGCCTTCCTCTCATTTCACCGTCATTATATGTGGGGGGCTGCTATTTCTGTGGGAATATTTCTCTGGAGGCAAGATAGGTCTGTGATTCTTCTGATAGGGGTAGCTAGATCTCCGGCTGGCGCGAGACGTCTAGAGTCCCCCCAGGAACGTTCCCCGGCTGCTGTTAGTTGAGTGTTGAGGTTCAGGATCGCGGTCAGCTCAGGTTCCATCACCCTAGAGCTCGTCCTGTTTTTGCCCGTGTTATGTGTTTAATTCCCTGCCATTGGGAACATGACAGCAGGGGACATTTTACAGCTTGAGGACTAATGCGGGGGCCATTATACAGATTGGGGACTAATGCAGGGGTCATTATACAGATTGGGGACTAATGCAGGGGCCATTATACAGCTTGGGGACTAATGCAGGGGCCATTTTACAGCTTGGGGACTAATGGAGGGGCCATTATACAGCTTGAGGACTAATGCAGGGGACATTTTACAGCTTGGGGACTAATGCAGGGGCCATTATACAGCTTGAGGTCTAATGCGGGGGTCATTATACAGATTGGGGACTAATGCAGGGGCCATTATACAGCTTGGGGACTAATGCAGGGGACATTTTACAGCTTGGGGACTAATGCAGGGGCCATTATACATCTTGAGGACTAATGCGGGGGCCATTATACAGCTTGGGGACTAATGCAGGGACCATTATACAGTTTGGGAGCTAATGTGGAGGAGCATTATAGTGTACAGTTTGTGAGCTAATGTGCGGGGGCCATTATGCAGTTTGGTGACTAATTTGGCGGTCATTATACAGTCTGAGGGCTACTGTGGTAGTCAGTATTTTGGGGGAGCAGTGGGGACATCATACTCTGTATAGCGGAGCTGTGGGCCCAATATACTGTGTATAGGGGAGCTGTGGGACCACCATACTGTGCATTGAGAAGCTGTGGGCCCACCATACTGTGTATTGGAGAGCTGTGGGCCCACCATACTGTGTATTGGGGAGCTGTGGGCCCACCACACTATGTATAGTGGAGTTTAAGGCCCATAATGCTGTGTAGAGGGCAGTTGTGGGAACATCATATTGTGTATAGAGTAACTGTGGGTGTATTATACTGTATATAGGGGAGCTGTTTGCCCATCATAATGTATATAAAGGAGTTGTACATTGGGGACTCAGGGGACTTTAGTAGATGTTAACTGGGCACTTAAGAAGCATCATTGTTATAGGGGCACTCAGAGTATTATGGCAGTCATGTGCACAAGGGGCATTATTACTTTCTAGGGGAAAAATGTGGATACTGTTTTCAAGTGCATTTGCACAGTGCATTAATATTTTCTAGTGGGGGCAATTTTACCATATAGAGGGCACAAAGGCATTATTACTATTTAAAGGGCACAGTGGTGGCATTATTATGTAGGGCAGTAAAAGGAGTGCTGTTTTTGTACCACACAGCAGGTGCAGTAATAGGGACACATACGGCAGCAGCGGCTCAGTATTGGGGTATCAGGGGCAGTAATAGGGACACATATGGCAGCAGCGGCTCAGTATTGGGGTATCAGGGGCAGTAATAGGGACACATATGGCAGCAGAGGCTCAGTATTGGGGTATCAGGGGCAGTAATAGGGACACATATGGCAGCAGCGGCTCAGTATTGGGGTATCAGGGGCAGTAATAGGGACACATGGCAGCAGAGGCTCAGTATTGGGGTATCAGGGGCAGTAATAGGGACACATACGGCAGCAGCGGCTCAGTATTGGGGTATCAGGTGCAGTAATAGGGTCACATATGGCCGCAGGGGCTCAGTATTGGGGTATCAGCAGGATGAGGAGTTTGTGCAGGTTGGGAATAGATGGTGATGAGGCTGGAAAATGAGAAGTGAAATTTGTCTTTGTTGTATTCTCTGCAGACGAGTTGTGGCTGGAGAAGTTGTCATGTCGGTCTAGGCCAGATGAAAAAGATGGAAAAAGTGAACGAGTCAATCAGAAAGAAAGTAATCTGTAAGTCATTATCTGTAACTGTGCTGTGATCTCTTATATGTTATGCAGAGCTGATATCTACTGCTATATGGTAACGATATGGTGTTAATACAGATCTTGGCCTTTGTAGAGATTTTTGGTGGCTCAGTGGTTAGCACTGTTGCTTTGCAGCGCTGGGGTCGTGAGTTCAAATCCCACCAATGACAACATCTGCAATGAGTTTGTATGTTCTCCCCGTGTTTGTGTGGGTTTTCTCCGGTTCTCTGGTTTCCTCCCACATTCCAAAGACTCATAGGGAATGTAGATTGTGAGCCCCAATGGGGACAGTGATGATATTGTCTGTAAAGACCTGTGGTGCTATATCAGTGAGTAAAATAAATACATAAATATTAGCTCATTGGTATCTGACCCTTTGCATCACTGTCCATCAGCTACTGTGTAAGAAGAGGCCGCAGCACCATGTAGAGCGCAGCATCATCTTCATTATCTATGAGACCCCACTCTGTGTGTAAAATAGCAGTTTTGCCCGCTCCTGCACCTGCAAGAGCAATAAATAGGACTGAGCTGTAATACTGGGCACAGCTGTGACTATATGTTATATAGTCGTGTTACACGCACCTCACTTCTTGTGACTTACAGGTGCACAAAGATATTACATATTCACCATGTGACAAGTGGGCCTGTGTACCTTCAAATGCCAGGGCTGAATTTTAGTCCCAGTCCGGCCCTGGTGGTGGCAGTGTCCTTATGTGGGGCTGCACGACTGCTGCTGGTGCTGGGGAGGGCCATGTCATTGATGGTATTTTTCTATGTTAGACAACCCCTCTAAAAGGGTTGATCAGGCTTTGTTTAAAGGGAATCTGTCACCCCAAAAATGGCCTATAAACTAAAGCCACCGGCATCAGGGGCTCATCTACGGCATTCTGTAATGCTGTAGATAAGCCCCCGCCCCCTGATGTATCCTGAAAGATAAGAAAAACGGGTTATATTATACTCACCCAGGGGCGTTCCCGCTGCAGTCCGGTCCGATGGGCGTCGCGGTCCGGTCCGGGGCCTCCCATCTTCATAGGATGACGTCCTCTTCTTGTCTTCACGCTCCGGCGCAGGCGTACTTTGTCTACCCTGTTGAGGGCAGAGCCTCTCTGACCTTTCCCGGCGCCTGCGCACTGCAGGACTTTGCTCTTCCCTCAACAGGGCAGACAAAGTACACCTGCACAGGAGCCGCGGCAAGAAGACAAGAAGAGGATGACATCATATGAAGGTGGGAGGCCCCGGACCTGGACCACAGCAGGACCGCCCCTGGGTGAGTATAATATAACCTGATGTTCTTACCTTTCAGGATACATCGGGGGCTTATCTACAGCATTACAGAATGCCGTAGATGAGCCCCTGATGCTGGTGGCTTTAGTTTATAGGCCATTTTTGGGGTGACAGATTCCCTTTAAAAGTCTGCAGTTACTTTGGGAGACTGTAGACTTCTGAATTCTAACAGTGCACTCTCCGCACGCTGACAGGATTCTCCAGGGAGAGAGGGTGATCTCGTGGCTGCAAGTACGCAATGTGCATACTTCCAACTACATTCCAACTAGACATTATTGTCCACTTTCAATGCACTTTTATTGAGAAAGGATAAATCGCATGCTTGCTGTCACATGACTGCCCACTGTCACATACAACACCAGAGAATCCTGACAACGTGCACACTGCAGGGATTCAGAAATCTGCAGCCACATAGAGTTCCTGCAGACTTTCATCAGAAGACCAGACAACCCCTTTAAGTTCAGTAAGAGAAGAATCATAGGAAAAAATAAAGGCTTGATGATAAAAATAAAGGTGGGACAAAACTGACTGAATGCAGTATATTGCTGCTTTCTGCAAAGTTACTGGGAATTCATCCATAACGTTAATGACACAGATATTTTTGCAAGTTTATCGCACTCATTACCATGGAAACCAGTCCTTAGACCTCTGTAATTTTCTCCCTGGTGGTGATTGCTTGCTGTTTTAGTAAAATGTCTCACTAGAGGCTCACTTAAAGCCTAAAGGAATTAAAATAAACTGAAAGAAATGTGGCCAAGTCTCAGGAGGGAATAAAAGACATTCTCATAGCTTGATGGTGGTTTGCATATCCTGAACTGCCAGCACTTTAATTAAGCAGAGTTATGATGTCAGTCACTAATGCTCTTACAATGTAACATGATAACCTCTTCTACTATTCTAAAAGTTTCCACATCATGTAAAAGCCTTCTAATTACATTATTGTCTTCACCTAAAAGTTGTTTCCATGTAGTTAAATACACTATATGGACAAAAGTACAGGGACAGCTGCACTTTTCACTTGCTCATTACACCCACAGTTTTTTGACTGCCCATTCCAAAGGTAATATGGTAATATAGAATTTGTGCCCACTGTGAGATTCTAACAGATTTCACTCTTCTGTGAAGGTTCTAGAAAATTTTGGAGTCTGTTTATGAGAATTTTTGCCAGTTCATCGAGAAGAGCCTTTGTGAGGTCAGAGACTCCCGATGAACACCAGGTGCCACTCCAAGACAGACCAATGGACGTGCAGCAGCTGTACCCATAGGACAGTCTGGAGGAAGCAGCAGACAGAGTTTGCACCAGAGTGCAGCAGGCAGAATCTGCTTTAGAGTGCAGCAGGCAGTGTTTGTATCAGAGTGAGGCAGGCAGGATCTGCATCAGAGTGCAGCGGGCAGGATTTGCACCAGAGTGCAGCAGGGACTGGTATGCAATCTTACACAACTTAGACTGCAAAACAGGAAGCTTGCTCAGGCACCTCCCCAATGGGGAGGAAGCAGTATATACATAATGTCCCACAGCTATTGGCTGGGGAGGAAATAGCAAGTGCAAGCGCTGACCCTTTAAGAGGGCGGGAGTGCCACCCACTGATGCCCTAAGGACATGGCCAGAGGACCGGATAGAAGCATGCAGAGCATGGGGAAGGGAAGAACTGACTGCAGCACGGGTGAGTGAAGAGACACGCCAGAGACCCTGCCTGTCAGAGCATGACTCCGATGTGGTGCTAACAGTACCTCCCTTTATGACCCCTCCTCTTCAGGCCATCGAGGAATTTCTGTAGGAGAATCAGAGCGTGAATGTTCTCCTTTGGCTCCCAGGATCTCTCTTTGGGACCAAATCCCTTCCAGTCAACGAGGAAGAAGGTCTTGCCTTTCACCCTCTTCATGGCCAAGATTTTCTCCACTTCAAAAACATCATGCGAGGCTGTTGGCATGGGCGTGGTACTGGGATCCTTGAAGAAGGGACTCAGGATGACCAGCTTTAGTAGAGATATATGGGAGCAATTTGGAATCCGTAAAGAAGGAGACAGCTTCAATTTATAGGAGACCTCGTTGATCCACTTCAGCACCTCGAAAGGCCCGATAAAACGAGGACCCAACTTGTAAGAAGGAACGTTCAGTCGGACGTACCTGGACGAGAGCCATACCTTGTCACCAGGATGGAAGCACAGAGGATCCAGATGCCTTTTGTCTGCATGTCTCTTCATACAGGCAGAGGATGCTTCCAAAGTGGCTTTGGTGTCCTCCCACAACTTACATCCGCCGCAGGGACATCAGAAGGAACCGTCACCGGGAGGGGAACCTTGGGTTGCCGAACTAACACAATGTAGACCGGTGATTCTCCTGAGGCTTCACCAACGTGTTTGTTGTATGAGAACTCAGCCCAGGGAAGCAACTTCACCCAATCATTATGGTGGGCATTGATGAAGTGTTGCATGTAATTGCCCAGGACCTGGTTGACACACTCCACTTGCCCATTGGACTGGGGTGACTGGGGGTGATAGGTGTTATGATCCTAGTGGCAAGGATCGCAGGTCGGACTAGCTAAGTAACTGGACAGACGACTAGCTCTGGGGAAGTGGTAACTAGATTGACCGCAACCTGATCCTATCCGCAAACAACTATAGGTAGCCGTGGAACGTTACCTGAAAATCCTAGACGTCTCTTCACGGCCTGAGAAACTGACTATTCCTGGAGGGAAAGAAAGTCCTCTCTTGCCTCAGTGGAATGACCCCAAAGAAATAGAATAGCCCCCCACAAATATTAACGGTGAGTTAAGGGGAAAGCACAAACACAGAGATGAAATTAGATTTAGCAAATGAGGCCCCGCTAATACTAGATAGCAGAAAATAGGAAGGGAACTGTGCGGTCAATAAAAATACCCTATTCAAAATATCCACGCAGAGATTGCTCGAGCCCCCGAACCAACTAAAGGTGCGGGGGAAGCAACTCCGTACCCCAGAGCTTACCAGCAACAAGAAATCACATATTAGCAAGCTGGACTAGACTCATCATACACAGAAATCATATTGCAGGCAGATGAGCAAAAAATATTCAAACAGAACTTAGCTTATCCTGAAGAGGCAGAAAACGAGATAATCAGGAGTAATCAGAATAGCACTGAATACATTGACAGCCGGCAACAAGTGGAAGTGAAGCAGAGCGAAATAGGAGCCTCCCTGGTGAATAACGAGGCAGCTGATCCAGCCAGACCCGCAGGATAATAAACCAAACCACCAGGGGGAGCCAAAAAACCAAAAGTCACACAATACCATCTGTGACCACAAGAGGGAGCCTGAAAACGGAGTTCACAACAGATAGGCTGATGAGAAATCCAAGGCGATATCCAGATGTTTACAGAGAGCTCACCAGAATCTGGAAGTGAACTGTGAACCTCGATCAGACACAATGTGATGAGGAAATCCGTGCAGGCAGAAAATATGTTTGATGAAGCTGTCAGCCAGTTTAGGAGCGGACGGTAGAGTAGATAATGGGGTAAAGTGCGCCATTTTGGAGAAGCAATCCACGACAACCCAGAAGACAGTGCAAGCCTCGGATACTGGCAAATCCGTAATGAAGTCAATAGCTATGTGCTGCCATGCACCAGATGGTATGGGTAATGGCAGGAGAGAACCATCAGGAAGTCGTCTGGGGAAAAATTAGACAGGCAGCCAAGTAAGCATGGATCTCTCTCCTCATGGACGGCCACCAGTAGCGGCGAGAAATCAACTGTAGAGTCTTCCTTTGTCCCGCGTGACCAGCCACCTTGGATGAGTGGCCCCAAGACAAAACTTGATCCTTCTCGGATTCAGCCACAAGGGTCTTCGCTGGGGGAATTCGTGACAGACTGACTGGAGCGACAGTGATCATCTTGGATGGTTCAATGATAAATTATGCATCCTCCTCTTGATCCTTAGACAGAAAAGAGGGAGAGAGGGCATCGGCTCTGACATTCTTGTCACCGGACCTGAAATGTAAAAGAAAACAAAATAGCGAGCAAAAAACAAAGACCGCCTACCTTGGCGTAGATTAAGTCTCTGGGCGGACAGGACCTCTTAGTCAGCCGAACAACTCAGGAATCAGTGGGATAGGGTGTGAAGAAACCAGATTGTATCTTAATTTTCCCAGACAACCATGTTTTTGCAAACCAAAAGAACCGTCTTTTTATCTGTATATTGGCTTGTGAATTTAAGTGTTTGTGTCTGGTGGGTCAAGAAGACAGGCTTGCCAACTGATATACTATCTAACATACTGTGTAAGTCTGTAATAGTGACTGTACATAGAGTGTGTTAAGCTTTGTTTATTGATGTGTTCTGATATGCTAATAGTGCTACCTTGATCCCATCACCATTGTTTACCTTATCTTCATGTTGGACTGAAGGACCCTGGGTAATTCTAAAAATAGCTTACATGCCTAGTCAAGAAGACAGACTTGCCAACTGATATACTATCTAACATACTGTGTAAAGGTACCTTCACACTGAGCAACTTTCCAACGAGAACGACAGCGATCCGTGACGTTGCAGCATCCTGGATAGCGATCTCGTTGTGTTTGACACGCAGCAGCGATCAGGATCCTGCTGTGATATCGCTGGTCGGAGCTAGAAGTCCAGAACTTTATTTCGTCGCTGATCACCCGCTGTCATCGCTGGATCGGCGTGTGTGACGCCGATCCAGCGATGTGTTCACTTGTAACCAGGGTAAACATCGGGTTACTAAGTGCAGGGCCACACTTGGTAACCCGATATTTACCCTGGTTACCATTGTAAAAGTTAAAAAAAAAACAGTACATACTCACATTCTGATGTCTGTCACGTCCCCCAGCGTCCACAGGGTTAAAACTGCTTTCGGCAGGAGCGCATGCTAATGCTGTGCTGCTGCCGAGAGTTTCCTGCACTGACTGTGTCAGCGCCGGCCGTAAAGCAGAGCACAGCGGTGACGTCACCGCTGTTACTGCCGGCACTGACACATTCAGTGCAGGAAGCTCTCGGCAGCAGCGCAGCATTAGCAAGCGCTCCTGCGAAAGCAGTTTTAACCCTGTGGACGCCGGCGGGGGACGTGACAGACATCAGAATGTGAGTATGTAGTGGTTTTGTTTTTTGTTTTTATTACTTTTACAATGGTAACCAGGGTAAATATCGGGTTACTAAGCGTGGCCCTGCACTTAGTAACCCGATGTTTACCCTGGTTACCCGGGTGCTGCAGGGGGACTTCGGCATCGTTGAAGACAGTTTCAACGATGCCGAAGTTGTTCCCCTGATTGTTGGTCACTGGAGAGAGCTGTCTGTGTGACAGCTCCCAAGCGACCACACAACGACTTACCAACGATCACGGCCAGGTCGTATCGCTGGTCGTGATCGTTGGTAAATCGTTTAGTGTGAAGGTACCTTTAGTCTGTAATAGTGACTGTACATAGAGTGTGTTAAGCTTTGTTTATTGATGTGTGCTGATATGCTAATAGTGCTACCTTGATCCCATCACCATTGTTTACCTTATCTTGATGTTGGACTGAAGGACCCTGGGTAATTCTAAAAATAGCTTACATGCCTTGGGTATAAAAAGACTCAGAGATCACATCCTGGGAGACTGAAGTAACACAGAGCTATCAGCCAGACTTTCTGCAAACCACCCAACAGACAAGAGAAAGGACTGCAGCCAATTCATCATGGCACCATCACGAGGACACTGATCTATGATTCTATAGGAAACAACCCAGGGGTTTTCGGCTCTGGTTGGAAGGACACAGATCTGATCCAGTGACATCTCTGAACCATGGATATGTTTGGAGAAAGCCAGGGTTGGGACCCGCTGGTCGCCTGGTTTCATGGAGATGGTCAGATAAGCCAGGTGGTGACTCTCGTGTCAACTGGCTTTGGACCTTGTATGGACTCTATGGACAGTTGTTGGTCATCTCCATATGCTTGTCCTTACCCCTTCTCTGTGCGTGCATCCACAAATGGAGTAGCGACCCTGAGAGCTCTGACATCATGTCAACTGGCTTTAGACCTTGTATGGACTCTATGGACAGTTTTTGGTCATCTCCCTATGCTTGTCGTTACCCCTTCTCTGTGCGTGCATCCACAGATGGAGTAGCGACCCTGGGAGCTCTGACATCATGTCAACTGGCATTGGACCTTGTGTGACGCTATGGACAGTTCTTATAATAATAATAACAATTTTTATTTATATAGCGCCAACATATTCCGCAGCGCTTTACAACTTATAGAGGGGACTTGTACAGACAATAGACATTACAGCATAACAGAAATCACAGTTCAAAACAGATACCAGTAGGAATGAGGGCCCTGCTCGCAAGCTTACAACCTATGAGGAAAGCTGAGACACGAGAGGTGGATGGTAACAATTGATTTAGTTATTTGGACCAGCCATAGTGTAAGGCTCGGGTGTTCATGTAAAGCTGCATGAACCAGTTAACAGCCTAAGTATGTAGCAGTACAGACACAGAGTGCTATTAACTGCATAAAGTGTATGAGAACATGATGCGAGGAACCTGATTATGTTTTTTTTTTCTTTTTTTTTTTTTTTTAATAGGCCACACAGGGATAGTTAGGTTAATGCGTTGAGGAGGTAGGCCAGTCTGAACAAATGCGTTTTTAGGGCACGCTTAAAACTGTGGGGATTGGGGATTAATCGTATTAACATGGGTAGTGCATTCCAAAGAATCGGCGCAGCACGTGTAAAGTCTTGGAGACGGGAATGGGAGGTTCTGATTATTGAGGATGCTAACCTGAGGTCATTAGCGGAGCGGAGGGCATGGGTAGGGTGGTATAGAAGGGGTGTTATTTGGCGTGCACTCGGCCTGGTGAAACGAGGTGCTGGTGTAATGGACCAGTAAGCCCTGAATTAGCAATTAATCAAATTCACCGCACTCTCTTTGGATATATGAAGAAATTGCAATAGTTTATTAAACCTGATGGGAGCGTAACAGAATATTACAGCATATGCGATTAACAACGTTTCGGCTCAACCTGAGCCTTTCTCACGTTATCGCTGTGGAAAAAGTACATAAACAAAATAAATACAACAAATGGTAGGTATATAGAACAGCAAAAAAACAAAAAGAAATCCTAGGCAGTAGACAAGAGAATAGCAGGGTCAAAACACTGCATAGGTCCACCGATCGGGACATAGGAAGGTGTCCAAGAAGGTGAAGAGTCAGGGATTAGAACCTGAGTAGGGTGAGGAGAATTTCATAAATCCTGTGGGTAGGGACGGTAAAGTGAGTGAGATTCAATACAACAACATAGCATAATATCATAGTGTGTATATAGAGACATAGCATTGCTCTAGTCAGACATGGTACCACAAAGTATAACTACATGTGTCAGAATGGTAAGGTGACATGCTGCAATCATATAGCATAGTACACAAGAGATATGACTGCCAGGAATCATGGCGCAGAGGGTTTTTACCTTATTCCAATAGAAGATAGTGTATAGGAAGGGATAAGTCCCAGTGGTGCAGCAGGTTCTGCAGAGAATAGTGAACAAGGGTTAGCCAGTGTAAATCATAGCAGTGCCCATTGTATTGTATGTTTACCTTTAAGTAATAGGATTGATATGTAAATAGCGGTTCCCCTTGTGGAGGGTATGGACCTAATGGGAAGTAAACAATGCATATTCATATGGGTGTCTAAAGTGGGCAATAGAAGGTGGAGACCCACTATACTGGCATTTACCTTGTAGATCTAGATGGAGAGCGGCGCTCCCGCGCTGTGCTCGGTCTCTGCGTTTGTCAGGTGCATTTAATGGGACCATGTGTAAGGTTAATATAGCGCCGTACCGGAAGTGGACGGCGCAAACCGGAAATGACATAGCGCCACTGTGTGTAGTCTCTGTGCGCATGTCTGGGGTTGATTGTGGACACCTAGCAACTCGGCGCTTGTCAATCAAGCTCAGGGCGGAGCCATGGGACTAGGGCAGAGTGCGCATGTCAGAAACTAGTTGTAACAACCCTGTAATTAAGCGCTGTTGGTGGCTAGGAATAGAGCGCTGTGTTAGGTATCTAGTGCCTGTGGATCAGGCAGAGGCCGCAAAAGGACAATGTGAGCACTGAAAATAATGTCTAAGTGCTATGTAGTAAAACTTAGTTAAATTGACAGGATACCAGAGGGAAAATCAAAAATAAAAGTAAAAATAATAGAAACAAGGAAAAAAAAAGGTAAAAAGTAACATTGGGGGCAGAACTAATCAGGGGACTGGGGGCAACTCACCCATCTAAGTACATTGAGTCCTAGGGGATAATGTTTTAGCGGGTCTGTAGAAAGAGAATAAAGTTGTAAGATTATTGGAGCTCATGTATAAGCAAGTCTGTAAAAGGAAAATATGGTTATTAACAAGGGCTCATATTAATCAATCCATTCACGAGGGCTCATATTAACCAATCTATTTCCCTGTTTAATCCTTTGGGGGCCAGGGTGTCTAATTTGTAGATCCAGAAGGTTTCACGGGCTCTGAGCAATTTCACATGGTCACCCCCTCGTCTAGGGCGGTGGACTTTTTCAATAACCTGGAATTTAAGTTGAGCCACAGTATGTTTAAACTTAGAAAAATGATCCGGTACAGGCAACCAGTTCTTGCCACACCTGATGGTGGATTTATGACTGGAGATTCTGTCTTTTATATGTTGGGTCGTCTCCCCTACATAGAGGAGACCACATGGACATTTGATAAGGTATATGACAAAATTAGAGTCACAGGTATGAAAGCCGCGTATTGGGTACGTTTTGCCAGTTCTAGGGTGAGTAATGGTACTGGACTTGATGACATTTGAACAAGATGCACAATTGAGGCATGGGAAAGTACCATTGCGTTGAGCACCTAATAGTCTCTGTGTGGTGACCGGTCGTTTACTGCCAATATCCGCTCTCACGAGTTGATCCCTGATATTAGATGGTCTCTTATTACACATCAAGGCTGGTTCCTTGAAGGAAGGTACGTTCGGATACGCTTTAGCTAGAAGTGGCCAATGTCTCTTGATGATAGAATGAACTTTAGGAACTAACGGATGGAATCTATGTACGAATGGGATCCTCTCTATTGTATTTCTCGGAAGCCGAGGAGGTGGAGGTGATAGAATGCGTGCTTTCTCGTCGGTGAGAAGTTTGGGGGGGTAGCATCGCTCCTGAAATTTAGATGACATCTCGTCCAATCTATCATTGAGTTTAATGGGATTGGAGACAATGCGGGCTACTCTGTTAAGTTGGGAGCGCGGCAAACTATTTTTAAGTGAACGCGGGTGGCAGCTAGTATAGTGCAAGAGACTATTGCAGTCAGTGGGTTTTCGGTACATATCTGTAGAAAGATCTCCATTGGTATCCTTAATGACAATAGTATCTAGGAAGGGTACTGAATCGGTATCGTGATGGATAGTGAACTGGAGCTCTGGGAGGATGGAATTAAGGTAGGAGTGAAAAGCCACTAATGTATCAGGGGGGCCTGTCCAAATAAGAAAAATGTCGTCAATGTAGCGGTGATAACATAGTGCATGTTGTGAATAAAGTTTGTTGGTATATACATGAGTTGTTTCAAAGTGGTTCATGAATGCATTTGCATAAGCTGGCGCTACATTTGAGCCCATAGCGGTCCCGCACTTCTGGATGTAGAAGGTGTCCTCAAACAAGAAATAATTCTCATATAGCACTAGGGTAAGTAGGTCTAGGCAAAATTGGATGGCGTCATCTGGTATTGTGGATTGATGAAGTAATAATTTAGTAGCCTCGATGCCCTTAGTGTGTTGGATAGCCGTATAGAGGCTATTGACATCTAGTGTAACTAGGGTACTGTGGGGTGGTACTGTGCCCAATCGTCTAATGATGTCTAGAAAGTGACCGGTATCGAGGAGAAAAGATTGAGTAGTTTTGACCATGGGTGTCAAGATCCTTTCCAAAAAGATAGACAAAGGGGACAAGATCGAGTCTGTGGAGGCCACAATGGGGCGGCCAGGTGGGTTTCGTAGGGATTTGTGGATTTTAGGTAATACGTAAAATACAGGTGTTATCGGGTGGGGATTAACCAGAAAGGTCGCTGTTTTTTTGTCGATAGTGTGTTTGACTAGATATGTGTCAATCACATTTTGGATTTTGCGACTGATGGTTGCCACCGGATCTCTGGGTATGGTACCGTAAGTGTTGGTATCCGCCAGTTGGCTATATATTTCGCCAATGTACTGTGTACGATTCATTACCACAATCGCTCCCCCTTTGTCTGCCGGCTTCACTACAATAGAGTTGTTAGTGTGAAGAGAGGACAGAGCTTGTTTTTCAGTGGTAGAGAGGTTAGAGTGCAGAGGAAAAAAGCCAAGGCGTTGCTGGTGAATAAGAGAGTCAATTTCTTTATCAACCAAAGAGATAAATGTTTCGGCTGCGTGATAGGTCCTCGGTGGACAGAAGTTGCTTCGGTTACGAAGTCCAAGGGTGGTGATTGACAGCGCTGGTAGTGTGTCTTCCCTTGTAGGTAACGGGGTATGTAAATTGTCCGTAGCGAGGCCAAAGTGGGTTTTTAGTCTAATAGTCCGGTAGAAATTTTCCAAATCCTTTTTCAATTGTAAGGCGTCCCAATTTGGTGTCGGGCAGAATGAGAGCCCCTTTTGAAGAACCGCAAATTCTGTGGGGGAAAGAAGATGATCTGATATATTAATTACCAGGTTGGTGGTCTCACCTGAGATCTTGTTGCCATTCTTTCGCCTTGCTCTCCTTGTGGGTCTCCTTCGTGATGTCCTCCTCTCCGTCCCTTGGATAAAAAACGTCGCCGGTTGAAATTGGAATTGGTTGAGGAGTCGCTGCCGGAGCTGTAATATCCATCTCTGCGCGGATAACGTGATTGGCGCCTGGTGGAGGTAGAGGAGTCGGTCCATTTATAGACCCTGTTGTTAGCGTAGTCCTCGGTGTCACGTTGGAATTTGGCTCTCTTGCGTTCCTGTAGGACCTTCTGGTGTTCTGCCAAGGTTTTCTCTGTCTTTGTTTTCAAAGTAGACCACTCCGTTGAGGATAAAGTTGATGAAAGTTGTGTCTCTATATTCTGAATATTCTGTTTGGTTTCTATGATTGCTTTCTGGAGAAACTCTATTGTTAGTATAATAATATCCAAAGAGCACTTGTTAAGAATCCTCTTATATTTTTCACAGTATTCCGGAATGTCCGAGAATAAAGTGGGGTGCAAGTTGCACCTAAGGCCCCTGGGTATTTTGTTCTGCTTATAGTATTCAGCTAGGGTTGTACAATGAAGGTCGTAGGAAATGAGCCTACGCCTTTCTTTTTCAAAATCCCTGGTCCTCAGTTCGTGGACTGGGGTCCTGAGAAATTCGCTAGATCCTGTCACGTGGGACAGTATATCTGAGCTTGTGGCCACATCAAATGCAAACGTGTCGGTAGACATGGAAATATTGCACAGATTATAATAGGAATGGTCGGTGCTACAGCCAATGTAATAGTATAGAAGGGGTGTTATTTGGCGTGCACTCGGCACCACCCTACTCAGGTTCTAATCCCTGACTCTTCACCTTCTTGGACACCTTCCTATGTCCCGATCGGTGGACCTATGCAGTGTTTTGACCCTGCTATTCTCTTGTCTACTGCCTAGGATTTCTTTTTGTTTTTTTGCTGTTCTATATACCTACCATTTGTTGTATTTATTTTGTTTATGTACTTTTTCCACAGCGATAACGTGAGAAAGGCTCAGGTTGAGCCGAAACGTTGTTAATCGCATATGCTGTAATATTCTGTTACGCTCCCATCAGGTTTAATAAACTATTGCAATTTCTTCATATATCCAAAGAGAGTGCGGTGAATTTGATTAATTGGGTAGGGTGGTAGACTGAGACCAGAGAGGAGATGTAGGGTGGTGCTGAGCCATGGAGTGCTTTGCGGATGAGGGTAGTAGTTTTGTACTGGATTCTGGAGTGGATGGGTAGCCAGTGTAATGACTGGCACAAGGTAGAGGCATCGGTGTAACGGTTGGTGAGGAATATGATTCTGGCAGCAGCATTCAGGACAGATTGGAGCGGGGAGAGTTTGGTAAGAGGGAGGCCAGTAGAGAGTTACAATAGTCCAGACGAGAACGAATAAGTGAAACAGTAAGAGTTTTTGCAGAGTCGAAAGTAAGAAAAGGGCGAATTCTAGAAATGTTTTTGAGATGCAGATAAGAAGAGCGAGCCAGTGATCGGATGTGGGGGGTAAATGAAAGCTCGGAATCAAGGATGACCCCAAGACAGGGGGCATGTTGCTTTGGAGTAATGATGGAACCGCACACGGAGATGGCAATGTCAGGCAAAGGTAGGTTAGTAGAGGGAGAGAACACGAGGAGTTCAGTTTTTGACAGGTTCAGTTTCAGATAGAGAGAGGACATGATGTTAGAGACAGCGGTAAGACAATCACTGGTGTTTTCTAAGAAGGTCGGCGTGAAAGCAGGAGAAGAGGTGTATAATTGGGTGTCGTCAGCATAGAAATGGTACTGGAAACCAAATCTACTGATTGTTTGTCCAATAGGGGCAGTATACAAAGAGAAGAGGAGGGGGCCTAGGACTGATCCTTGAGGAACCCTAACAGTAAGGAGAAGGTGAGAGGAGGAGGAACCAGCAAAACATACAGTGAAGGATCGGTCAGAGAGATAGGAGGAGAACCAAGAGAGAACGGTGTCCTTGATGCCGATGGAGCGGAGCATAGTGAGGAGGAGCTGATGATCCACAGTGTTGAATGCTGCGGAGAGATCCAAGAGAATTAGCATGGAGTAGTGACCATTAGATTTAGCTGTTAGTAGGTCATTAGAGACTTTAGTGAGGGCAGTTTCAGTAGAGTGTAAAGAGCGGAAGCCAGATTCAAGAGGGTTGAGAAGAGAGTTATCTGAGAGATAGCGGGTAAGACGGGAGTGGACCAGGCGTTCGAGGAGTTTAGAGATGAAGGGAAGATTAGAGACAGGTCTATAATTAGCGGCACAATTTTGGTCGAGGGAGGGTTTTTTAAGTAATGGATGTATGATGGCATGCTTAAATGAGGAGGGAAAAATACCGGAAGTGAGGGAAAGGTTGAATATTTTTGTTAGGTGAGAGGTGACAGCCGGGGAAAGGGACTGGAGGAGATGTGACAGAATGGGGTCACTGGTGCAAGTGGTCGGGCGAGAAGATGCAAGGAGCCTGATTACTTCTTCTGTAACTGGTTCAAAGTTAGAGAGTGAACTAGATGCAGTGGGGGAGGGAGGACAGTGCATGGTATGAAGAGATTGGGAGATGATTTCCTGTCGAATGTGGTCAATTTTTTCTTTGAAGTAATTGGCCAGATCGTCAGCGCGGAGATCTGTAGTTGGGGCCTGATCTCTTGGGTTGAGTAGGGACTGGAAAGTGTCGAAGAGACGTTTAGGGTTCTTGGTCATCTCTCTATGCTTGTCGTTACCCCTTCTCTGTGCGTGCATCCACAGATGGAGTAGCGACCCTGGGAGCTCTGACATAACATCTACAATTATCTCGGCGAGTCAGCGGAAGGGTGAGGCCCTGTAATGTGCACCATCTTGGGGTAATTGGTGGGATTGTTCTGTTTGCTATTGTGTGTTGTGGATCAAAAAAGTATTGCCACACTGTTTTACCTTAACCCTGAGTTGTCTGTGTAGTGTATTGCCCACTGGGAGATAGAGCGGGCGTTCAATGGTATGAGCCGTGGTCCATGCAGTCTTGCTAAAGACAGCCGGGCCAGTGGACGAGAGCACCCACTGACCCCGTTTCTCCACAATTGGTGGCAGCAGTGGGATACTACTCAGCCCGGCGGAACAGGGGGAGCTACAGGGGACTGGTGTTCTCACACACCATCCAGGGCTCCAGAACAAGGGAGGTATACAGACAGACCCAGCAGACCATTGATGAGGCATGCACAGCAGGTTTTGGATGCCACTATATCCAACCCCACCAAATCGGCCTTGGGAAGAGGACCAGAGTGGCTATATGACCTCAACAAGAAATGGAAACTACAGGAGATGTTCCAGCTTCAACAGATTGAATAAAATGTAATGCAGGAACTACAGAATGTGGAGGAAGCCATGCGTGGACCCAATGGATACCAGTAGTTACTCTTCAATTACGTATGGAGTTTATTCTCGTAAGGAGCATATGGAATATGCTCTAGGGAAACTGGATGATCAGAAGCCTATCATGTCTGGTTAATAAAGATGGGGAGGAATGTGAAGAAACCAGATTTTATCTTAATTTGCCAGACAACCATGTTTTTGCAAACCAAAAGAACTGGCTTTTTATCTGTATATTGGCTTGTGAATTTAAGTGTTTGTGTCTGGTGGGTCAAGAAGACAGGCTTGCCAACTGATATACTATCTAACATACTGTGTAAGTCTGTAATAGTGACTGTACATAGAGTGTGTTAAGCTTTGTTTATTGATGTGTTCTGATATGCTAATAGTGCTACCTTGATCCCATCACCATTGTTTACCTTATCTTCATGTTGGACTGAAGGACCCTGGGTAATTCTAAAAATAGCTTACATGCCTTGGGTATGAAAAGACTCAGAGATCACATTCTGGGAGACTGAAGTAACACAGAGCTATCAGCCAGACATTGTGCAAACCACCCAACAGACAAGAGAAAGGACTGCAGCCAATTCATCAACGCACCATCACGAGGACACTTGTTATGACCCCAATGGCAGAGGGTCTCAGAAATAAATACCAAGTCTGCAAACACAAAAAACCAGCTCATAGGGCAGTGGTAACTGGGCTGACCGTATATCTAATCCTAGCACCACAAATAGCAGCAGCCGGGGAACGTGCCTACGTTGGTTCTAGACGTCTCGCGCCAGCCGGAGAACTAACTAACCCTAGAAGGGAAAAGATAGACCTTTCTTGCCTCCAGAGAAAAGACCCCAAAAGTTGGATACAAGCCCCCAACAAATAATAACGGTGAGGTAAGAAGAAAAGACAAACGTAAGAATGAACTAGGTATTTAGCAAAGAGAGGCCCACTGACTAATAGCAGAATATAGTAAGATGACTTATACGGTCAGCAAAAACCCTATCAAAATTTCCACGCTGGATATTCAAGAACCCCCGAACCGTCTAACGGCCCGGGAGGAGAATACCAGCCCCCTAGAGCTTCCAGCAAAATCAGGAATCACATTTAGTACAAGCTGGACAAAAAATAAGAGCAACACAAATAACCAAAAAACAAGGAAGCAGGACAGCTTAATTTTGCAAAAACCAGGACCAGCAGACAGGAGCAAACAGAAAGGACTGATTACAACGATGCCAGGCACCAGACTGAGAATTCAGGAAGTTCAAATAGCAACACCCCTGGACTAACGACCCAGGTGGGTGCCAAACTGAGGAAAGACAATCCCAGAGTCATATCACTAGTGACCACAAGAGGGAGCCAAAAAAGTCTAATTCACAACAGTACCCCCCCTTTAAGGAGGGGTCACCGAACCCTCACCAAGACCACCAGGGCGATCAGAATGAGCAGCGTGAAAGGCACGAACTAAATCGGCCGCATGTACATCAGAGGCAACCACCCAGGAATTATCCTCCTCACCATAGCCCTTCCACTTGACCAGATACTGAAGCCTCCGCCTGGAGAGACGAGAATCCAAGATCTTCTCCACCACGTACTCCAACTCGCCCTCAACCAACACCGGAGCAGGAGGCTCAACAGAAGGAACCACAGGTACAACGTACCGCCGCAACAAAGACCTATGGAACACGTTGTGAATGGCAAACGACACCGGAAGATCCAAGCGAAAGGACACAGGATTAAGGATTTCCAATATCTTGTAAGGACCGATGAAGCGAGGCTTAAATTTAGGAGAGGAGACCTTCATAGGAACAAATCGAGAAGACAGCCATACCAAATCCCCAACACGAAGTCGGGGACCCACACCGCAGCGGCAGTTGGCAAAACGCTGAACCTTCTCCTGTGACAACTTTAAGTTGTCCACCACATGATTCCAAATCTGCTGCAACCTATCCACCACAGAATCTACCCCAGGACAGTCAGAAGGCTCCACATGTCCCGAGGAAAAACGAGGATGGAAACCAGAGTTGCAGAAAAATGGCGAAACCAAAGTAGCGGAACTAGCCCGATTATTAAGGGCAAACTCAGCCAACGGCAAGAAGGTCACCCAATCATCCTGATCTGCAGAAACAAAACACCTCAAATAAGCCTCCAGAGTCTGATTAGTTCGCTCCGTTTGTCCATTAGCCTGAGGATGAAAGGCAGACGAAAACGACAAATCAATGCCCATCTTAGCACAAAAGGATCGCCAGAACCTGGAAACGAACTGGGATCCTCTGTCAGACACGATATTCTCAGGAATGCCGTGTAAACGAATCACATTCTGAAAGAACAAAGGAACCAGATCGGAAGAGGAAGGCAGCTTAGGCAAAGATACCAAATGGACCATCTTGGAAAAGCGATCACATACCACCCAGATGGCAGACATGCCCTGAGACACCGGAAGATCTGAAATGAAATCCATGGATATGTGTGTCCAAGGCCTCTTCGGGACAGGCAAGGGCAAGAGCAACCCGCTGGCACGAGAACAGCAAGGCTTAGCTCGAGCACAAGTCCCACAGGACTGCACAAATGACCGCACATCCCGTGACAAGGAAGGCCACCAAAAGGACCTAGCCACCAAATCTCTGGTGCCAAAAATTCCCGGATGCCCTGCCAACACCGAGGAATGAACCTCGGAAATGACTCTGCTGGTCCACTTATCAGGAACAAACAGTCTGTCAGGTGGACAAGAGTCAGGTCTACCAGCCTGAAATCTCTGCAACACACGTCGTAAATCCGGAGAAATGGCTGACAAGATTACTCCCTCTTTAAGAATACCAACTGGTTCTGTGTCATGAATCCCCAATGGCTAGGGATAGCACAGGACAAGCAAAGTATAACAAATATCGGACGAGCTCTAGGGTGATGGAACCTGGGCTGACCGCTGCCCTACGCCTGACCAAACGCAACTAGAGATAGCCAGGGAGCGTGCCTATGTTGGTTCTAGACGCCACGCACCAGCCTAAGAGCTAACTAGTACTGCAGAGAAAACAAGACCTCACTTGCCTCCAGAGGAATTAACCCCAAAAGGTATAGTTGCCCCCCACATGTATTGACGTTGAAATGAGAGGAAGGCACACACATAGAGATGATGTATATAGCTTTAGCAAATAGAGGCCCGCTGAAAACTAGAAAGCAGAATGATACAAAAGGGGACTGAGCGGTCAGCAAAAAACCCTAATCAAAAAAACCATCCTGAGATTACAAGAACCCATGTGCCAACTCATGGCACATGGGGAGAACCTCAGTCCACTAGAGCAACCAGCTAGCATAGAGACTTTCTAAGCAAGCTGGACCAAAAACCAAACAACTGAAAATCAGCACTTAGCTTATCCTGAAAGATCTGGGAGCAGGTAGGCAGGAACCAAACAGAGCACATCTGAACACATTGATAGCCGGCAAGGGAAATGACAGAAAGGCCAGGTAAAATAGGAAACACCCAGCCTCTGATGGACAGGTGGAAACCAAAGGCCGCAACCCACCAAAGTCACCCAGTACCAGCAGTAACCACCAGAGGGAGCCCACAAACAGAATCCACAACAGTACCCCCCCCTTGAGGAGGGGTCACCGAACCCTCACGGGAACCCCCAGGGCGATCAGGGTGAGCTCTATGGAAGGCGCGGACCAAATCAGTCGCATGAACATCGGAGGCGACCACCCAGGAATTATCCTCCTGACCATAACCCTTCCACTTAACCAAATACTGGAGTTTGCGTCTGGAAACACGAGAATCCAAGATCTTTTCAACAACATACTCCAATTCTCCCTCCACCAGCACCGGAGCAGGAGGCTCGACCGAAGGAACAACGGGCACCTCATACCTCCGCAACAACGACCGATGGAACACATTATGAATAGCAAACGATGCTGGGAGATCCAAACGAAAAGATACAGGGTTAAGAATCTCCGAGATCCTATAAGGACCGATGAACCGAGGCTTGAACTTAGGAGAAGAGACCTTCATAGGGACAAAACGAGAAGACAACCACACCAAGTCCCCAACAAGAAGTCGGGGACCCACGCGGCGACGGCGATTAGCAAACTGCTGAGTCTTCTCCTGAGATAACTTCAAATTGTCCACCACCTGATTCCAAATCTGATGTAGCCTGTCCACCACCACGTCCACTCCAGGACAATCCGAAGATTCCCCCTGACCAGAGGAAAAACGAGGATGAAACCCCGAATTACAAAAAAAAGGAGAGACCAACGTGGCAGAACTAGCCCGATTATTAAGAGCAAATTCGGCCAGTGGCAAAAAAGCAACCCAGTCATCCTGATCAGCAGAAACAAAACACCTCAAATAAGTTTCCAAGGTCTGATTAGTTCGCTCCGTCTGGCCATTCGTCTGAGGATGGAATGCAGACGAGAAAGACAAATCAATGCCCATCTTGGCACAAAACGTCCGCCAAAATCTAGACACAAACTGGGATCCCCTGTCAGAAACGATATTCTCCGGAATCCCATGCAAACGAACCACGTTCTGAAAAAACAAAGGAACCAACTCAGAGGAGGAGGGCAACTTAGGCAAGGGCACCAAATGAACCATCTTAGAAAAGCGGTCACACACAACCCAGATAACGGACATTTTCTGTGAAACCGGGAGATCAGAAATAAAATCCATGGAAATGTGCGTCCAAGGCCTCTTCGGGATGGGCAATGATAACAACAACCCACTAGCCCGTGAACAGCAAGGCTTAGCTCGAGCACACACTTCACAAGACTGCACAAAGGTACGCACATCCCTAGACAAGGAAGGCCACCAAAAAGACCTGGCCACCAAGTCTCTTGTACCAAATATTCCAGGATGACCAGCCAACACAGAAGAATGGACCTCGGAGATGACTCTACTGGTCCAATCATCCGGAACAAACAGTCTTTCTGGTGGACATCGATCCGGTTTATCCACCTGCAACTCCTGCAATGCACGTCGCAAGTCTGGGGATACGGCGGACAATATTACCCCATCCCTAAGGATACCAGCAGGCCCAGTGTCTCCAGGAGAGTCAGGCACAAAACTCCTGGAAAGAGCATCTGCCTTCACATTCTTTGAACCTGGCAGGTATGAAACCACGAAATTGAAACGAGAAAAAAATAACGACCAACGAGCCTGTCTAGGATTCAAACGCCTGGCAGACTCAAGGTAAATGAGATTCTTGTGATCAGTCAAGACCACCACGCGATGTTTAGCACCCTCAAGCCAATGACGCCACTCCTCAAATGCCCACTTCATGGCCAAAAGCTCCCGATTACCCACATCATAATTGCGCTCGGCGGGCGAGAATTTTCTAGAGAAGAAAGCACATGGCTTCATCACCGAGCCATTAGAACTTCTCTGTGACAAAACCGCCCCCGCTCCAATCTCGGAAGCATCAACCTCCACCTGAAAAGGAAGTGAAACATCTGGTTGACACAACACAGGAGCAGAAGAAAACCGGCGCTTAAGTTCCCGAAAGGCCTCCACGGCCGCAGGAGACCAATCAGCAACATCAGCACCCTTTTTAGTCAAATCAGTCAAAGGTTTAACAATACTGGAAAAATTAGCAATGAACCGACGATAAAAATTAGCAAACCCCAAGAACTTCTGAAGGCTCTTAACAGATGTAGGTTGTGTCCAGTCACAAATAGCCTGAACCTTAACGGGATCCATCTCAATAGTAGAAGGAGAAAAAATGTACCCCAAAAAAGAAATCTTCTGGACTCCGAAGAGACACTTTGAGCCCTTCACAAACAGAGAATTGGCCCGCAAAACCTGAAACACCTTCCTGACCTGTAAAACATGAGACTCCCAGTCATCAGAAAACACCAAAATATCATCCAAATACACAATCATAAACTTATCCAGATATTCACGGAAAATATTGTGCATAAAGGACTGAAAGACTGACGGAGCATTGGAGAGTCCAAAAGGCATTACCAAATACTCAAAATGGCCCTCAGGCGTATTAAATGCGGTTTTCCACTCATCACCCTGTTTTATCCGCACCAGATTATACGCACCACGAAGATCTATTTTAGTGAACCACCTAGCCCCCTTAATGCGAGCAAACAAATCAGTAAATAATGGCAATGGATACTGGTATTTGACTGTAATCTTATTCAGAAGGCAATAATCTATACAAGGCCTCAGGGAACCATCTTTTTTTGCCACGAAAAAAAATCCTGCTCCCAGAGGGGACGAAGATGGACGAATATGTCCCTTTTCCAAGGACTCCTTAATATAATTCCGCATAGCAGTATGCTCTGGCAGTGACAGATTAAATAAACGACCCTTAGGGAACTTACTGCCAGGAATCAATTCTATAGCGCAGTCACACTCTCGATGAGGAGGGAGCGAATTGAGCTTAGGCTCCTCAAAAACATCCCTATAATCCGACAAAAACGCAGGGATCTCCGAAGGAGTAGATGAAGCGATAGAAATCGGAGGTGCATCATCATGAACCCCCTGACATCCCCAGCTTAGCACAGACATTGTTTTCCAGTCCAGGACAGGATTATGAGTTTGTAACCATGGCAGACCAAGCACTAGTACATCATGTAAATTATACAGTACAAGGAAGCGAATCACCTCCTGATGAACGGGAGTCATGCGCATGGTCACTTGTGTCCAATACTGCGGTTTATTCATAGCCAATGGTGTAGAATCAATTCCCTTCAGAGGAATAGGAACTTCCAGAGGCTCTAGACTAAAACCGCAGCGTTTAGCAAATGACCAATCCATAAGACTCAGGGCAGCACCTGAATCCACATAGGCATCGACGGAAATGGAAGACAGTGAAAAAATCAGAGTCACAGACAAAATGAACTTAGACTGCAGAGTATCAATGGCAAAAGATTTATCAACCCTTTTTGTGCGTTTAGAGCATGCTGATATAACATGAGCTGAATCACCACAATAAAAACACAAACCATTTTCCCGCCTATAATTTTGCCGTTCACTTCTGGACTGAATTCTATCACATTGCATAGTCTCAGGTGCCTGTTCAGAAGACACCGCCAACTGGTGCACGGGTTTGCGCTCCCGTAAACGCCGATCAATCTGAATGGCCATAGCCATAGACTCATTCAGACCTGTAGGCGCAGGGAACCCCACCATAATATCCTTAATGGCCTCAGAAAGACCATTTCTGAAGTTTGCAGCCAGGGCGCACTCATTCCACTGAGTAAGCACCGACCATTTCCGAAATTTCTGACAATATATTTCCGCTTCATCATGCCCCTGAGAGAGGGCTAATAAAGCCTTTTCAGCCTGAATCTCTAGGTTAGGTTCCTCATAGAGCAATCCCAATGCCAGAAAAAACGCATCCACACTGAGCAACGCAGGATCCCCTGGTGCCAATGCAAATGCCCAATTCTGAGGGTCGCCTCGTAGGAACGATATAACAATCTTGACCTGTTGAGCAGGGTCTCCAGAGGAGCGAGATTTCAAAGAGAGAAACAATTTACAATTGTTCCTGAAATTCAGGAAGGTAGATCTATCTCCAGAAAAAAACTCTGGAATAGGAATTCTAGGTTCAGACATGGGAGTGTGAACAACGAAATCCTGTATGTTTTGAACCTTTGCCGCGAGATTATTCAGGCTGGAAGCCAAACTCTGGACATCCATGATAAACAGCTAAGATCAGAGCCATTCAAGGGTTAAGAGGAGGTAAGAAGCAGCTAGACAGCAATTAAGGGCTAGGCAGCAAAACTCTGAAGGAAAAAAAAAAAAAAAAAATTTCCCTTGAACACTTCTTTTTCTCCTGCTTCAGCCCAAACAATTAACACTTTGTGGGCCGGCTATACTGTCATGAATCCCCAATGGCTAGGGATAGCACAGGACAAGCAAAGTATAACAAATATCAGACGAGCTCTAGGGTGATGGAACCTGGGCTGACCGCTGCCCTACGCCTGACCAAATGCAACTAGAGATAGCCAGGGAGCGTGCCTACGTTGGTTCTAGACGCCACGCACCAGCCTAAGAGCTAACTAGTACTGCAGAGAAAACAAGACCTCACTTGCCTCCAGAGGAATTAACCCCAAAAGGTATAGTTGCCCCCACATGTATTGACGTTGAAATGAGAGGAAGGCACACACATAGAGATGATGTATATAGCTTTAGCAAATAGAGGCCCGCTGAAAACTAGAAAGCAGAATGATACAAAAGGGGACTGAGCGGTCAGCAAAAAACCCTAATCAAAAAAACCATCCTGAGATTACAAGAACCCATGTGCCAACTCATGGCACATGGGGAGAACCTCAGTCCACTAGAGCAACCAGCTAGCATAGAGACTTTCTAAGCAAGCTGGACCAAAAACCAAACAACTGAAAATCAGCACTTAGCTTATCCTGAAAGATCTGGGAGCAGGTAGGCAGGAACCAAACAGAGCACATCTGAACACATTGATAGCCGGCAAGGGAAATGACAGAAAGGCCAGGTAAAATAGGAAACACCCAGCCTCTGATGGACAGGTGGAAACCAAAGGCCGCAACCCACCAAAGTCACCCAGTACCAGCAGTAACCACCAGAGGGAGCCCACAAACAGAATCCACAACAGTTCTGCGACTCCAGGAGAGTCAGGCACAAAGCTCCTTGAAAGAGCATCAGCCTTCACATTCTTTGAACCTGGTAAATACGAGACCACAAAGTCAAAACGGGAGAAAAACAATGACCAACGGGCCTGTCTAGGATTCAGGCGTTTAGCAGACTCGAGATACATCAGATTTTTGTGATCAGTCAGGACCACCACACGATGCTTAGCACCCTCGAGCCAATGACGCCACTCCTCAAATGCCCACTTCATGGCCAGCAACTCCCGATTGCCAACATCATAATTCCGCTCAGCAGGCGAAAACTTCCTAGAGAAAAAAGCACATGGTCTCATTACAGAGCAACCAGGGCCTCTCTGCGACAAAACGGCCCCTGCCCCAATCTCAGAAGCATCCACTTCAACCTGAAAGGGAAGTGAGACATCAGGCTGGCACAAAACAGGCGCTGAAGTAAACCGGCGCTTCAACTCTTGGAAAGCTTCCACGGCTGCAGGAGCCCAGTTAGCAACATCAGAACCTTTCTTGGTCATATCCGTCAAAGGTTTAACAACGCTAGAAAAATTAGCGATAAAACGACGGTAGAAGTTAGCAAAACCCAAGAACTTCCTAAGACTCTTAACTGACGTGGGTTGAGTCCAATCATGAATAGCTCGGACCTTGACTGGGTCCATCTCCACCGCAGAAGGGGAAAAAATAAAATCCAAAAAGGGAATCTTCTGTACTCCAAAGAGACACTTTGAGCCTTTAACAAACAAAGCATTCTCACGCAAGATCTGAAACACCATCCTGACCTGCTCTACATGCGAGTCCCAATCATCAGAAAAAAACAGAATATCATCCAGATAAACAATCATAAATTTATCCGGATACTTCCGGAAAATATCATGCATAAAGGACTGAAACACTGAAGGAGCATTAGAGAGCCCAAAAGGCATCACCAAGTACTCAAAATGACCTTCAGGCGTATTAAATGCAGTTTTCCATTCATCTCCTTGCTTAATGCGCACAAGGTTGTACGCACCACGAAGATCTATCTTGGTGAACCACTTGGCACCTTTAATCCGGGCAAACAAGTCCGACAACAGAGGCAAAGGATACTGAAATTTAACCGTGATTTTATTCAGAAGCTGATAGTCAATACAAGGTCTCAAAGATCCGTCCTTCTTGGCCACAAAAAAGAATCCCGCACCAAGAGGGGAAGAGGATGGACGGATATGCCCCTTCTCCAGAGATTCCTTGATATACGAACGCATTGCGGTATGCTCAGGTACAGACAGATTAAATAATCTTCCCTTAGGAAATTTACTACCTGGAATCAAATCTATAGCGCAGTCACAGTCCCTATGAGGAGGCAGAGCACTGGACCTGGACTCGCTGAATACATCCTGAAAATCAGACAAATACTCAGGAACTTCCGAAGGAGTAGAGGAAGCAATAGACACCGGTGGGGAATCATCATGAATTCCCTGACAGCCCCAACTTGACACAGACATTGTCTTCCAATCCAAGACTGGATTATGGGTCTGTAACCATGGCAGACCCAAAACGACCAAATCATGCATTTTATGCAGAACAAGAAAACGAATCACCTCCCGATGTTCAGGAGTCATGCACATGGTTACCTGTGTCCAAAACTGCGGTTTATTTTCCGCCAATGGCGTAGCATCAATACCTCTAAGAGGGATAGGATTTACCAACGGCTCAAGAACAAAACCACAGCGCTTGGCAAATGACAGATCCATAAGACTCAGGGCAGCACCTGAATCCACAAACGCCATAACAGGGTAGGAAGACAATGAGCAAATTAAAGTCACAGACAAAATAAATTTAGGTTGCAAATTACCAATGGCGACAGGACTAACAACCCTTGTTAGGCGTTTAGAGCATGCTGATATAACATGTGTAGAATCACCACAGTAAAAACACAACCCATTCTGACGTCTATGATTTTTCCGTTCATTTCTAGTCTGAATTCTACCACATTGCATTAAATCAGGTGTTTGTTCAGACAACACCACAAGAGGATTAGCGGCTTTGCGCTCCCGCAAACGCCGGTCAATTTGAATAGCCAGCGCCATGGAATCATTCAGACTTGTAGGAATGGAGAAACCCACCATCACATTCTTAATGGCTTCAGAAAGGCCATTTCTGAAATTTGCGGCCAGAGCACACTCATTCCACTGAGTAAGCACGGACCATTTCCGAAATTTTTGGCAATACACTTCAGCTTCATCCTGGCCCTGAGAAATAGCCAGCAAGGCTTTTTCTGCCTGAATTTCAAGATTGGGTTCCTCGTAAAGCAATCCGAGCGCCAGAAAAAACGCATCAAGATTTGCCAATGCCGGATCTCCTGGCGCTAGCGAGAAGGCCCAATCCTGAGGGTCGCCCCGTAAGAAAGAGATAACAATTTTAACTTGCTGAGCTGAGTCTCCAGATGAACGGGGTCTCAGAGATAGAAACAATTTACAATTATTCCTGAAATTCCTAAACTTAAATCGGTCTCCAGAGAACAGTTCAGGAATAGGTATTTTAGGTTCAGACATAGGACTACTGGTAACAAAATCTTGCATGCCCTGCACACGAGCAGCAAGCTGGTCCACACTTGTAATCAAGGTCTGGACATTCATGTCTGCAGCAAGCTCAAGCCACTCAGAGGTAAAGGGGAGGAAGAAAGAGAGGAAAAAAAAAAACTCAGAATTTCCTTTCTTATTATCCCACTTCTGCAATGCATAAACATTCAACTTTGGCCTGGCATACTGTTATGACCCCAATGGCAGAGGGTCTCAGAAATAAATACCAAGTCTGCAAACACAAAAAACCAGCTCATAGGGCAGTGGTAACTGGGCTGACCGTATATCTAATCCTAGCACCACAAATAGCAGCAGCCGGGGAACGTGCCTACGTTGGTTCTAGACGTCTCGCGCCAGCCGGAGAACTAACTAACCCTAGAAGGGAAAAGATAGACCTTTCTTGCCTCCAGAGAAAAGACCCCAAAAGTTGGATACAAGCCCCCAACAAATAATAATGGTAAGGTAAGAAGAAAAGACAAACGTAAGAATGAACTAGGTATTTAGCAAAGAGAGGCCCACTGACTAATAGCAGAATATAGTAAGATGACTTATACGGTCAGCAAAAACCCTATCAAAATTTCCACGCTGGATATTCAAGAACCCCCGAACCGTCTAACGGCCCGGGGGGAGAATACCAGCCCCCTAGAGCTTCCAGCAAAATCAGGAATCACATTTAGTACAAGCTGGACAAAAAATAAGAGCAATACAAATAACCAAAAAACAAGGAAGCAGGACTTAGCTTAATTTTGCAAAAACCAGGACCAGCAGACAGGAGCAAACAGAAAGGACTGATTACAACGATGCCAGGCACCAGACTGAGAATTCAGGAAGTTCAAATAGCAACACCCCTGGACTAACGACCCAGGTGGGTGCCAAACTGAGGAAAGACAATCCCAGAGTCATATCACTAGTGACCACAAGAGGGAGCCAAAAAAGTCTAATTCACAACAGACACTGATCTATGATTCTATAGGAAACAACCCAGGGGTTTTCGGCTCCGGTTGGAAGGACACAGATCTGATCCAGTGACCATCTCTGACCCATGGATATGTTTGGAGAAAGCCACGGTTGGGACCCACTGGTCGCCTGGTTCCATGGAGATGGTCAGATAAGCCAGGTGGTGACTCTCGTGTCAACTGGCTTTGGACCTTGTATGGACTCTATGGACAGTTCTTGGTCATCTCCCTATGCTTGTCGTTACCCCTTCTCTGTGCGTGCATCCACAGATGGAGTAGCGACCCTGGGAGCTCTGACATCATGTCAACTGGCTTTGGACCTTGTATGGACTCTATGGACAGTTCTTGGTCATCTCCCTATGCTTGTTGTTACCCCTTCTCTGTGCGTGCATCCACAGGTGGAGTAGCGACCCTGGGAACTCTGACATCATGTCAACTGGCTTTGGACCTTGTATGGACGCTATGGACAGTTCTTGGTCATCTCCCTATGCTTGTCGTTACCCCTTCTCTGTGCGTGCATCCACAGATGGAGTAGCGACCCTGGGAGCTCTGACATAACATCTACCATTATCTCGGCGAGTCAGCGGAAGGGTGAGGCCCTGCAATGTGCACCATCTTGGGGTAATTGGTGGGATTGTTCTGTTTGCTATTGTGTGTTGTGGTTCAATAAAGTGTTGCCACACTGTTTTACCTTAACCCTGTGTTGTCTGTGTAGTGTATTGCCTACTGGGAGATAGAGCGGGCGTTCAATGGTATGAGCCGTGGTCCATGCAGTCTTGCTAAAGACAGCCGGGCCAGCGGACGAGAGCACCCACTGACCCCGTTTCTCCACATAGGGTATTTATTTTTCACCATGATCTGGTTAAGACTTCGATAGTCAATACGTGGTCGGAGTTATCCATCCTTCTTCTTAATGAAGAAATCCAGGCCCCAGCATTAGAGGAGGATTTCTAAATGAACCCCCTGGCCAAATTCTCCTGAATATAGCCCGACAGAGCTGAAGTCTCAGCTGGGGACAGAGGTTAAATTCGGCCTCTAGGTTGTGTAGATCCTGGAATCAAGTCGATAGGGCAGTCATACAGCCTGTGTGGCTGCAAAGTCTCTGCGTCCTTCTTGTCAAAAGCATTGCAAAGGACCAATAGGCAGATGGCAAACCAGGCAGCAATGCCAAACAAGACAGGGCCTTAGCCCAAGTACTGGAGCCAGACACTTCTCATGACAGGAATGTCCCCAGCGGAGCGCCTCTTCAGTTCTCCAGTCCAACACAGGTTCATGCCACCGTAGCCATGGTAGGCCTAAGAGAAATGCGTGAGAAATGTGGGAAAGAACATAGAAGGCAATCCTCTCAGCATTAAGCATCCCAATACGGACCATAAGCGGCTCAGTAGCCAGACGAACCGTCTCCCGAAGAGTTCTCCCATCGACAGATGTTATTGCCAGGGGGTTCTTGAGCGGATGAACTGGGATTTGGAACCAATCAGGGGTTTATGGAGCTCATTCAAGTTCTTGCACACCATGGCTTCATGGACCGTGCATTGAGCACAATCATGCTGGAACAGAAAAAGGGACTTCCTCAAACTGTCCTCATAAAGTTGGGAACATTCAATTGTCCAAATCTTTTATATGCGCAAGTATTAAAGGGATTGTCCACTACTTTCATTCCCCACACGTGGCCCCGATAAAATAAAAAAGCCTTTACTCCCCTACCGTGAGGAAGATTCAGGTTGCAACCACTTTTGGACCAGGTGTAGGAGGTCGAATATTTGGGACTCGGGAGGTTTGTCACTGCAATAAGCCCAGTGGTGCACCTGTTGCACGCTGACAGAGTCACTACTAAGGGCACCAAGATCTCAGTTTTCAACTTGGCATACACTTTTGCATCCTGCAAGACCAGATCATAATAGACCTTCTGCGGTTCCCCTGTTAAATATGGCACCAGAACCTCTACCCATTGCTCCAAAAGCAATTTCTCCCATTCCGCCACCCTTTCAAAAACTGACAGGAACGCCTCATCGTCATCACCCAGGGCATCTTTTGTAAGACTTTCCTTACCATTTTACTCACGTATGAGTCATCACCTGGCTTTCTGGTTGGGGCTGTTGCCTTGCCACGGATCGCCTCAAGGGGTGAAAAAGGCATTACCGGCGAAACGTGCGTCGGGGAGGGTGCTCCTGGACTTACTCCTGGCTATTATTCAGGTAATAGCATCAGTTGAGGCACTCTGGTAAACATTTTTGATTAGTATAGGAGTTTACTATGGGGTTAGACGTGGCCATATGTGGAAGATGCAATACTGAGGATGATTATATGTAATATTAGATTTCTCTAGCCACCATATCCCTGAATACTATGTCTTTGTGAGCGCCATATTTTTCGCATGTGCTATTTGGTGTAACCGCCCTTTTTCTTCCTGTACCTGTGTATTTAATAAAACGATTTTTTGCATTTATAAAAAAATTTCCTTGGAATTTTTGATCGCGGTTTTTCTTTTGGATTATTATGTTTTTGGTGATTTTTCCAGCACTGTCCATGGATGCATGATCATGTAAATTATATTACTAAAGATCATAGAGTATTTGTATTGTGATACATGTGTTTCTCAAGAGGTGTTTATACAACCTGGACGATGCATATTTCCCCTCAAGAACATGTCCAGTGGGCTATCTTACAGTGTGTATATAATAGTGTACAGGTGCTTTATCATGCTACAGAGAGAAGAAATAACCTGGGAGTGGATCCTCTGAGTCATGGCCCCAGAGCCCCCAAGGGCGAGCAAACCTGGTGGATGCCCCCCATATACAGGAGCGTTAGGAGTAGGCCCTAGGAGGATGGAACCGCAACTGCGGGAGCCAAAGGGACGAAGTAGCAGGACGAAAGGGAATATGCAGGAACCAATGATGGCTGAGGCGGAGAGCTGAAAATGAAACAGAAAGAGTAAATGACGGGTACACTGGAGAAAACGGACACAGAGAAGGACCATAGGACATGGACAGGACGAGACTGGGAAAGGACGGAAATAGGGAAAACAAAGGAGTGGTAACAAACTAGCAAAGAAGGAAAAGAGCACGTAAGGCCGATAAATGAGAAAACAGGAATGGCCTGAGGACGATGAAGGGACATCTAAACAAACGGCGTCACACCAGCGAAGATTCACAGGCGCCTTACCTGGGTAAGCGCCGAACAGAAATACCCGGTGGGCGGCGCCATTTTGGAGGCGGAGCAACCGGGTCACGACCTCCCAGAATCCCAGGCAGTGGAAGAAGCGCTACGGCACATGCGCTAAGCGCCAGGAGCTGGAGAAGCCGGGCAGAATGCGGCCAGGAGGGACATCGGGAGCGCGCCGGCTGGACAGGTAAGTATGAGCGGTCATGACAGTACCCCCTCTCTTACTCCCCCTCTTTTTAAAGCTGGAAGGAAACCTCTTTAAAATATGGGGTGCATTGATGTTCTCCCGGGGTTCCCACGATCTCTCCTCAGGACCAAATCCCTTCCAGTCAATTAAAAATAAAGTCCGACCCCTAACAGTCTTTTGGGCAAGAATATCCTTAACCTCGAATATATCATCAGTAGTGGAAAATGAGGGGAAATGAGTTTGGGACAAGTAAAAACGATTGAAGACTGCGGGTTTAAGAAGCGAGGACCTAGTTTTTGAGAGGGAATCTTTAATCTAATGTAACGAGAGGAAAGCCAGACCTTATCCCCCAGTTGATATGGAGGAGAGTCAAGACGTCTCTTGTCAGCATACTTTTTCATTCGATTACCAGCTTTTATAAGAGCCTCTTTAGTCTCTTGCCAAATTTTGGAGAACTCCAAGGACAGAGAATCCGCCGCCGGTACGCCTGAGGTGCAAGAAACGGGAAGAGGAATGCCGGGGTGTTGCCCAAAGACCACGAAAAATGGAGACTTGGAAGAGGATTCACTGGGGTGATTGTTGTAGGTGAATTCTGCCCATGGAATCAGGGAAACCCAATCATTCTGATGAGCATTGGAGAAATGTCGTAGATAGGACGTGAGAACTTGGTTAACACACTCAACCTGGCCATTAGACTGAGGATGATAAGCGGAGGAGAAATCAAGAGTCACTTTCATTAAACCGCTCAAAGCCCTCCAGAATCGAACTGTGAACTGGACTCCTCTGTCTGAAACAATATGCAGGGGGAAGTCGTGAAGTCGGAAAATATGATGGACGAAGATCTTTGCCAATTCGGGAGCAGACGGTAGTCCAGATAAAGGAATGAAGTGGGCCATCTTGGAAAATCGATCCACAACTACCAAGATAACGGTGCAATTTGAAGAGCGAGGGAGATCCGTGATAAAATCCATAGCCATATGACTCCATGGAATTGAGGGCACGGGAAGTGGATGCAAGAGCCCAGAAGGTAATTGCAGAGGAACCTTGTTTCTGGCGCAAGAGGAGCATGAAGCGGTGAAATCTAGGACATCTTGGTGAAGAGTCGGCCACCAATAATGACGTGAAATAAGAGAGAGAGTCTTCCTACCTCCAGCGTGCCCAGCAAACTTGGAGGAGTGACCCCACTGCAGAACTCTCATTCTGTCACTGCTTGCCACGAAGGTCTTCCCTGGAGGAGGAGAAACAACATTTAAAGGAGCCACGGAAATGATCCTAGCAGGATAAATAATATGTGCAGAATCCTCCACTTCATCCAAAGGCTGAAAGGATCTTGAGAGAGCGTCGGCTCTGATGTTTTTATCACCAGGAAGAAAGTGGAGCTCAAAGTCAAAACGTCCGAGGGTTTAGCCTTTGGGCAGACTGAATGTAAGCCAGATTCTTATGATCCGTAAAAATGATAAAGGGATGAACAGCCCCTTCGAGAAGATAACGCCAACTTAATGGCCAACAGTTCTTTGTCACCAATGGAATAATTACGTTCAGAGGAGGAGAAGGATTTAGAGAAGAAGCCGCAGGTGACGATGCGTTCGGAAGAGGATCTTTGAAAAAGAACTGCTCCAACTCCTACAGAAGATGCATCCAAAAGGGTTTGTTGGCATCCGGACGGTGCACTACTGGGGCGGCAGCAAATCTTTGTTTCAAAGTTTGAAAAGCGCCCTCTGCCTCCAGGGGCCAGTTGTTGGAATCGACTCCCTTGCGGGTGAGAGCAGAGATGAGCCTGGTTAAGGAGGAGAAATGAGGACTAAATTGCCTGTAATAATTGGCAAAGCCAAGAAAACGTTGAATGGCCTTTACCCCAACGGGCCGTGGCCAATCGAGAACAGCAGACACCTTAGCTGGATCCATCTTCAGACCAGAATCAGAGACAATAAATCCAAGAAAGGGTACACTAGACTGCTCAAAAACACACTTCTCGATCTTGGCGAAAAGATGATTCTCCCTAAGACGTTGTAAGACTAGACGAACGTCTTGACGATGAGTGGAGAGATCCAGAGAGAAGACAAGAATGTCGTCCAGATAGACTACGACACTAGAATAGAGACAATCTCTGAAGACATCGTTGACGAACTCTTGAAAAACAGCAGGAGCATTACAGAGACCAAAAGGCATGACTAAGTATTCGTAGTGACCATCACAGGTGTTGAAGGCGGTTGTCAGGACTCTGAACATTTTTTATTACCTTTTTGTGCATTACTGCCCTTTTCCAAGATGGCGTCTTTGGTCTCATGTGCACTGTGTCTTCCTGCTATAAAACTCCACCCCAGCCTTCAGTCTGTGCTAGAGTATTCTGCCTTGCATCCAGCTCCTGACCTCTGGTGACTCCCTGGCTATATACCTGCTCCTGTGAACCTGTGGGGTTATCCTGCTACTCTGCTCTGAGTTCCTGCTGCATACACCATTTCCAGTAATCCTCCTTCATCTGCTGCTCGTGTTTGCTTCCATCTGCATTTGCTGGACATGTAAGTTGTTTCTGCTCTGTAAGAACCTGAGACTATTACCCAAACCTCCCTGGTTGAGCTAAGATGCTAAGATATTATTGGAACTGCCTTATAAGCATATCTATCTGTGTTTTGGACTAAGCAAGGACTTATTCGTGTCAAGTATCCTCAAGAATAATTGTGCTTCATAGACTTTCTGCGTGATTGCATTTTCCTCTGAAGTTTCCTATAGACTGCTGAGCTGCATTTGATATTTGCACCAAGTGTTGGACTCGAGTTTCTCTCTGCACCTGTTTGAATCGCCGTGTGATAATATAGACTTTGCCACTTATAAAACTGTGTCCTGTAGTTGTCTTGTTCCACGCAAAGAGTCTCCTGAGTTATCCCCTATAATTAATACATACAGTTCTTAGGTTATATAATCTCTCCCCAGGGGCTGAACATGGAATCTGGTAAGATTCAGGCTATCCTTGACTGGCCGGTACCCAAGAACGTTAAGGAGGTCCAACGTTTTATTGGTTTTGCAAATTTCTACGGACGCTTCATTCGAAATTTTTCTGATATTGTCTGTCCCATTACTTCCTTGACAAAGAAGGAAAAGCCCTTTAAGTGGTCATCACAGGCTCAAGAAGCTTTTGATCGGCTTAAGATCTGTTTCACATCAGCACTGCTGTTGATACACCCAGATCCAACACTTTCTTTCATTGTGGAGGTGGACGCTTCTGATAATGCTTTGGGGGCTATTCTCTCCGAAAGAACTGGAGAGAAGGGTCTGCTACATCCTTGTGCTTTCTTTTCCCATAGACTAACCTCAGCAGAGAAGAATTACGACGTGGGAGACAAGGAATTGCTGGCTATTATTGCGGCTTTCAAAGAATGGAGGCATCATCTGCAAGGAGCTGCACAACAGATCATAGTGCTAACTGACCATCACAATTTAGAGTTCCTTAGATCCGCTAGATGTCTTTCTCCTCGTCAGGCTCGTTGGAACTTATTTTTAAATCAATTTAACTTTGTTATCTCGTACCGTCCAGGTTCTCGTAATGGGAAGGCTGATGCTTTATCCCAAATCCATGCTGCGGATTCCGTACCTAGAGCCCCGTCCAAGACCATTCTATCTGATGCCAATTTCATCTGAGTTATCCACGATCAGGACTTTTGGAAGGAGTGCAGAGAGGCCTATAACAGTGATGTATTTCTGGTCAACCCACCTGTGGATATTAGTCTTGTCTTTAAGGGTGGCATGTGGTTCAGAGATCGACGTATCTACGTCCCTGAGGTCGTCCGTCTGCAGATCCTCAAGTTGGTACATGACTCCAAGTTGGCTGGTCACAGGGGGGTACAGAAGACACAAGAGTTCCTGAGCCGATTCTTCTGGTGGCCAACTTGCCTGAAGGATACCAAGGACTATGTTCTCTCTTGCGAGGTATGTGCTCGTTACAAGACTTCTACAACCATTACCTGTCCCGTCCCGCCCTTGGGGGTCTATATCAATGGACTTTATTGTGGAGCTGCCTACATCGGGGGGCATGAATACAATCATGGTGGTAGTTGATCGCCTGACTAAAGCTGCTCATTTTGTTCCGTGCACCGGCCTCCCCTCAGCTAAAGATACAGTGAACTTGGTTATACAAAATGTCTTTCGGTTGCATGGGATTCCGGATGAGATCATCTCTGACCGTGGAGTGCAGTTCACTTCAAGATTCTGGAAGGGGTTTTGCTCTGCACTCAATATTAATGTCTGTCTCTCTTCTGCTTACCATCCCCAGACAAATGGTCAGACTGAGCGTACCAACCAGACGCTGGAACAATATCTAAGATGCTATGTCAGCCATCTCCAGGATGATTGGTTGGAGTTGCTGCCGTTAGCCGAATTTTCATATAACAATTCTCAGAGTGCCTCCACTAAATTTACACCTTTCTTTGCCAATCTGGGTTATCATCCGTGTATCTTACCTAGGTCTCCAATTAATTCTCCGGTTCCGCAAGTGGAGGAAAGGCTGACTGCGATGAGGCAAAATCTGGAGGTTCTGAAGGAATCCCTGACCACAGCTCAAGAACGTTATAAGAGATCGGCTGATAGATGTCATAAACCTGCACCCATGTTCAAGGTAGGAGATTCCATGTGGTTAGCAGCTAAGAATCTGAAGTTAAACGTTCCTTCTCAAAAACTTGGACAGAAATTCATTGGCCCTTTCAAGATCAACGGTATTGTGAGCTCTGTGGCCTGCCGCCTGAAGCTGCCTAGGACTATGAAGGTACATCCAGTTTTTCATGTATCTTTACTAAAGCCTGTATCTCCTAATACCTTCCAGGGACATGTTGTGCCACCTCCGCAGCCTGTGGTGATTGATGGGCAAGAACAATTTGTGGTGGAGGAAATTATTGATTCCAGAATTCGCAGGAATCGGCTCCAATATCTGATAAGATGGCAGGGATATCCCCTTGAGGAAGACTCTTGGGAACCTGTGGAAAACATCAATGCCCAACAGAAGATTTCTCTTTTTCATCAGAGATTCCCTGAGAAACCAGGTCCAGGATCGTCCTGAGGCCGCTTCTAAGGAGGGAGTAATGTCAGGACTCTGAACATTTTTTATTACCTTTTTGTGCATTACTGCCCTTTTCCAAGATGGCGTCTTTTGGTCTCATGTGCACTGTGTCTTCCTGCTATAAAACTCCACCCCAGCCTTCAGTCTGTGCTAGAGTATTCTGCCTTGCATCCAGCTCCTGACCTCTGGTGACTCCCTGGCTATATACCTGCTCCTGTGAACCTGTGTGGTGATCCTGCTACTCTGCTCTGAGTTCCTGCTGTATACACCAGTTCCAGTAATCCTCCTTCATCTGCTGCTCGTGTTTGCTTCCATCTGCATTTGGTGGACATGTAAGCTGTTTCTGCTCTGCAAGAACCTGAGACTATTACCCAGACCTCCCTGGTTGAGCTAAGATATTATTGGAGCATATTTATCTGTGTTTTGGACTAAGCAAGGACTTATTCGTGTCAAGTACCCTCAAGAATAATTGTGCTTCATAGACTTTCTGCGTCATTGCATTTTCCTCTGAAGTTTCCTATAGACTGCTGAGCTGCATTTGATATTTGCACCAAGTGTTGTGGACTTGAGTTTCTCTCTGCACCTGTTTGAATCACCGTGTGATAATATAGACTTTACCACTTATAAAACTGTGTCCTGTAGTTGTCTTGTTCCATGCAAAGAGTCTCCTGAGTTATCCCCTATAATTATTACAGTGGTCTTCCACTCATCCCCTGCACGAATACGAACCAGATTGTAGGATCCTCGAAGATCAAGCTTAGTAAATATTCGTGCCCCTCTAAGACGGTCAAAGAGCTCAGAGATTAGCGGTAATGGATATTTATTTTTCACCATAATGTTATTCAAACAACTGTAATCTATGCAAGGACGAAGAGAGCCATCCTTGTTGTGAATTCCGTTCTCGAACTCCCTCCTGTGGTCATGAATGGTACTTCGGTGAGTTCTGTCCGTGGACTCCCTCTGGTGGCTGTGAGTGGAGCTGCTGGTTCTGAGATTCCTTCTCCAGCTGCCCTCGTTTGGGGCTAGGCTGATTCTCTATTTAACTCCACTCAGATCGTTACTCCATGCCAGCTGTCAATGTTCTAGTACTGGTTCAGATCTCTCCTGGATCTTTCTGAGGACCTGTCTACTCCAGCACAAGCTAAGTTCCTGCTTGTTCATTTGTTACATATGGTTTTTCTTGCTAAGTTCTAGTCCAGCTTGCTATCATGAAACTACCTGGCTAGCTGGAAGCTCTGGGGGTGCAGAGTGGCACCACCGCATCGTGAGTCGGTGCGGGGGTATTTTTTGCACACTCTGCGTGGTTTTTGTAGCTTTTTGTGTTGACCGCAAAGATCCCTTTTCTATCCTCAATCTGTTTAGTTAGACTGGCCTCTCTTTGCTAAAACCTATTTCATCCTGTGTTTGTGATTTCCTCTTATCTCACAGTCAATACTTGTGGGGGGGCTGCTTTTACCTTTGGGGAAATTTCTCTGAGGCAAGTAAGGCTTTGTTTCCTTTCTTTAGGGGTAGTTAGCTCTTAGGCTGTGAAGAGGCGTCTAGGCAGAGTCAGGCACGCTCCACGGCTGTTTCTAGTTGTGTTGATAGGAGTAGGGTTTGTGGTCAGCAGAGTTCCCATTTCCCCAGAGCTCGTCCTGATTCCGTGTTTAACTATCAGGTCATTCCTGGTGCACCTAACCACCAGGTCCATAACACATCCTTCTTTTTGCCGAAAAAGAAGCCAGCACTGGCAGGAGAAGAGGATTTCCGAATGAAGCCTCTGGCGAGATTCTCTTGAACATACTCAGACATGGCTTGAGTCTCTGCTGGCGAAAGGGGATAGATTCTTCCTCTCGGAGGCATAGTTCCAGGAATGAGTTCTATTGGGCAGTCGTAGTTGCGATGCGGAGGAAGATTCTCTGCTTCCTTTTTATTGAAGACATCAGAAAAGGAACTGTAAACAGAAGGCAAACCAGAAGGAATGAGGGAAGGGCGAGAAACACCAACAGGACGCACCGGCAGCAGACACCGAGCCCAACAGGAATCTGCCCAACAAAGAATATTGCCATTATGCCAATCCAAAGTGGGTTCGTGGGTCCGCAGCCAAGGTAGGCCGAGGAGTACTGGATGCGAAATATTGGCCAAAACATAGAACGCTATTTTCTCCTTATGCAGGACCCCTACCTGAAGTTCAACAATCTGCGTGATTTGGGTTATAGTCTCCTGCAGAGGCTTGCCATCCACAGAGGCGAGGAAGAGGGGATTTTCTAAGGTCCTAACAGGAACAGAGAATTTAATTACCTCCTCTAGCCTAATAAAATTCCCCGCAGCACCCGAGTCGATATAGGCTAGCAAGGAAAAACGTTTACCAGAAACGTGCAATAAGACTGAAAGAGTGAGGGGTAGAGAGGTATCACATGCACCTAGGGAGGCCTCTCTTACCTGGCCTAGGTGGAGGAGGAGTTTTCCGGACGATCAGGGCAAGCACGAAGAAGATGGGAGGCACTGCCGCAGTAAAAACAAAGACCTTGGGTGCGTCTCTCCTGGCAACGTTGCTCAGACATTTTGAGCCGATCTACTTGCATCAGTTCCTACGCCGGTACGGAGGTGGACACCCTGGAACGAGGACTAGGTGGTCTACAAGAAGACTGGGAAGGCCGAGGATTCCTCCTCTCACAGGCTCGCTCCTGAAATCGAAGGTCAATACGGGTAGCCAAAGAGATAAGGTCCTCTAAATTGGTTGGTGTATCGCAACCCGCTAACTCATCTTTAATACTCCCGGATAAGCCTTGCCAAAATGCTCCCACCAAAGCTTCATTGTTCCAACTTAAATCGAAGAGTGGGGTGCGGAACTGAATGGCATACTGACCCACAGTTAAAGACCCCTGCTGTAAATTAAATAGGGACTCAGTAGTAGAGGCCAGATGACCAGGTTCGTCAAATACTCGACGGAAGGTCTCAAAGAAATTAGCTAACTGCGAAATTACAGGGTCATCATGCTCCCCGAGAGGATTCACCCACGCCAACGCATCTCCCTCCAGATGAGAAATTATGAAAGCTATCTTGGCCCGATCAGTAGGGTATTGTAAAGGCAGAAGCTTAAAATGGAGGCGGCACTGATTTAAGAATCCCCGACATGATTTGGGATCACCGTTATAGCGTGGTGGTTTAGCCAGACCGGGAAGAGGGTGAGGAGCTGAGAGAGGAGCGGCAGCAGACTGCAAGGAGAGAAGTCGAGTATCTACGGAAGCCATGAAACTTAAAATATGGGCCTGAGTGTCTCGCTGTTGCGCCAGCTCTTGTTGTAAGCTGGCCAACTGAGAAGCATTACTGGGGTCTGAGGTCTGAAGAGCGGACAGACGAGAGTCCATGGACTTCATAAAGGACATCATATGGGACTGGTTTTCACGTAAAAATATTAACTCTTTCTGGGCAGCTGAGGCTCCAGCGGGATCAAAGGCCTGTGATTACTATCACACTACAGAGAGATGAAATAACCCGGGAGTGGACCCTCTGGGTCACGGCCCCAGAGCCCCCAAGGGTGAGCAAACCTGGTGGATGCGCCCCCTATACAGGGAGTGTTAGGAGCAGGCCCTAGGAGGATGGAACCGCAACTGCCGGAGCCAAAGGGACGACTGGGTCAAGGCGAAGTAGCAGGACGAAAGGGAATATGCAGGAACCAATGATAGCTGAGGCGGAGAGCTGAAAATGAAACAGAAAGAGTAAATGATGGGTACACTGGAGAAAATGGACACAGGGAAGGACCATAGGACATGGACAGGACGAGACTGGGAAAGGACGGAAATAGGGAAAACAAAGGAGTGGTAACAAACTAGCAAAGAAGGAAAAGAGCACGTAAGGCCGATAAATGAGAAAACAGGAATGGCCTGAGGACGACGAAGGGACACCTAAACAAACGGCGTCACAGTAGCGAAGATTCACAGGCGCCTTACCTGGGTAAGCATCAAACAGAAATACCCAGTGGGCGCCGCCATATTGGAGGCGGAGCCACCGGGTCACGACCTCCCAGAATCCCAGGCGGCGGAAGAAGCGCTACGGCGCATGCGCGAACCGCCGAAGCGCCTGGAGCCGGAGAAGCCGGGCAGAATGCGGCCAGGAGGGATGTCGGGAGTGCGCCGGCCGGACAGGTAAGTATGAGCGGTCATGACATGCTTCTCATAAAATTAGAATATCATCAAAAAGTTAATTTATTTCAGTTCTTCAATATAAAAAGTGAAACTCATATTATATAGAGTCATTACAGAGTGATCTATTTCAAGTATTTATTTATGTTAATGTTGCTGATTATGGCTTACAGCCAATGAAAACCCGAAAGTCATTATTATCTCAGGAAATTAGAAAACTTTATAACACCAGCTTGAAAAATGATTTTAAAATCCGAAATGTTGGCCTACTGAAATGTATGTTCAGTAAATGCACTCATTACTTGGTTGGGGCTCCTTTTGCAACAATTACTACATCAATGTGGTGTGGCATGGAGGCGATCAGCCTGTGGCACTGCAAGGAGTTATGGAACCCCAGGTTGCTTTGATAGCAGCCTTGAGGTCGTCCGCAGCATTACTTGGTCGAGGCTCCTTTTGCAACAATTACTACATCAATGTGGCGTGGCATGGAGGCGATCAGCCTGTGGCACTGCAAGGAGTTATGGAACCCCAGGTTGCTTTGATAGCAGCCTTCAGGTCGTCCGCAGCATTGTTGGGTCTGGTGTCTCTCAACTTCCTCTTGAAAATACCCCATAGCTATGGGGTTAAGCAGGTCAGGCGAGTTTGTTGTCCAATCAAGCACAGTGATACTGTTGTTTTTAAACAAGGTATTAGTACTTTTGGCAGTGTGGACAGGTGCCAAGTCCTGCTGGAGAATGAAATTTCAATCTCCAAAAAGCTTTTCAGCAGAGGAAAGTATGACGTGTTCAAAAATGTCTTGGTAGACATTGGAGTCAGTATGGGTAAATGTACATGTTGATGGCAGTAATGAGAATCTACTAATTGGAGTTTGCTACAAGCCTCCTAATATACAGGGAGGAAAATAAGTACTTGATACACTGCTGATTTTGCAAGTTTTCCCATCTACAAAGAACAGAGAGGTCTGTAATTTTTAACGAAGGTACACTTCAACTGTGAGAGGCAGAATGTAAAGATTAAAAAAAAAAAACAGAAAATCACATTATAGGATTTTTAAATAATTAATTTGCATTTTATTACATGAAATAAGTATCATCTACCAATCATCAAGAATTCTGGCTCTCACAGATCTGTTAGTTTTTCTTTAAGAAGCCTCCTACTCACTCATTTCCTGTATTAATTGCACCTGTTTCAACTTGTTACCTGTATAAAAGACACCTGTCCACACACTTAATCAATCACCCTCCAACCTCTTCACCATGGCTAACATCATCGAGTTGTATAAGGACACCTGAGATAAAAGTGTAGTCCTGCACAAGGCTGGGATGGGCTACAGGACAATAGACATGCAGCTTGATGAGAAGGCAACAACTGTTGGCACAATTATTACAAAAAGGAAGAAACATAATATGACTGTCAATCTTCCTCAGTCTGGGGCTCCATGCAAGAACTTGTCTCATGAAGTAAGGATGATTCTGAGAAAGGTCAGAAATCATCGCAGAACTACATTGGAGGACCTAGTCAATGACCTGAATAGAGCTGAGACAACAGTCTCAAACATTACTGTTAGTAACACGCTTTGATGTCATGGATTAAAATCCTGCAGGACATTCAAGGTACCCCTGCTCATGCCAGCACATATCCAGGCCTGTTTGAAGTTTGCCAATGACCATCTAGATGATCCAGAAGTGGCATGTGAGAAGGTCATGTGATCAGATGAGACCAAAGTAGAACTTTTAGCTATTAACTCCAACCGCCATGTTTGGAGAAAGAAGAAGCATGAGCACAATCCCAAGAACACCGTTCCATCTGTGAAGCATGGTGGTGAAAACATATTTTGGGGGTGCTTTTCTGCAAAGGGAACAGGACGACAACATCGCATTGAGGGGAGGATGGATGGAGTCATGTATCGCGAGATACAACCTCCTTCCCTCAGTAAGACGAGGCTGTGGCTCCATAATAATCATTTCAAGGTCCTGGAATGGCTGAAACCTGAAAGATCTGGAGAAGTTCTGTATGGAGGAGTGGACCAAAATCTCTGCGGCAGTGTATGCAAACTTGGTTAAGAACTACAGGACCTCTGTAATTGCAAACAAAGTTTTTTCACAACTCCCGGGTATTACTACTGCGGGGAGAGCTGCACGCTGCAGCAAGGGAGCTAAGAGCAGAGCGGCCGGGATCTCACCGGCTAGCAAACAGGACCTGAACCATGTGAAAGGGAAGGAGGTGGTTGAGGGCGGCGCCAGACGCCGGGGTGCAGAGGAGACGATATACACTGGAGAGTAGTTAAACATGCCAAGATCAAAACCAAGAGATAATGAGGTAACCAAGGGGTGAGACGGATGGATAATCAGAAAAGGAAATCAAAGGTCAGAAAGCCAGAAGAACAAACCAGCAATTGCAAACCGAGCACACACTCAAGGGGTCAGACACACAGACTAAAGGAAAATATAGCTGACAGGGAATCCTAGTCTAGAGTGAGTATAAATACCCCTCCCAGATCCAAATAGAAGCCAGCAATATCAAACTTGAGAGAGCAGGACTTGAACCATGTCCTATACCATGACAGTACCCCCCTCTTAATGGGGGCCACTGGACCTCCTGGCTTCTCAGGGTATCTGGCATTAAAAGCCCACACCAGTCGATCAGCATGCACAGAACTGGCCGGAACCCATGACTGATCCTAAAGGGTTGATCACCTCCACAATCTTGTACGGACCTATAACCCTGGGGCCCAGTTTCATAGAGGATATCTTAAGCTTGATGTTATTTGTGGACAACCACACCTTCTCCCCACTGCCAACATTGGAGCTGACCCCCTCCTCCTGTCCGCAAATCATTTGTACCTTTTCTGGGTTTTAGAGATGTTCCCCTGGACCTCCCTCCAAAGGGTTCTCAAATGTTGTACCATGGCCTCAGCACCAGGGCAACCTGAATCCATGAGGGAAAATTCCCCAAGCTGCGGGATAACCCCATAATTGACCTGAAAGGGTACTTTACAGTAGACTGATTTATACGACAAATGAACGCAAATTCTGCCATGGGTAATACCTCACACCAGTCTTCCTGTCTGGATGAGGCCAGGCATCTCAGAATTTGCTCCAATGATTGATACCTGTGTTCAGTCTGTCTGTTAGATTCTGGGTAAGCAGAGGAGAATGATAACGTGACCCCCAACTTCTTACAAAATGCTCTCCAAAACCTGGCCACAAATTGCACCCCCCTGTCTGACACCACATTCACCGGTACTCTATGCAACCGAACTATGTGTTGTATAAATAAGTGGGCCAAGGTTTCAGCAGCTGGTAACGCGGGTAACGGTACAAAATGGGCTCGTTTAGAAAACCTATCAACCACCACCCATACCACAAAGTTGCCCTTGGAAGGAGGAAAATTAGTGATAAAGTCCATGGACAGATGTGTCCATGGCTTATCCGGAATTGGCAAAGGCACCAATTCCCCGGCCGGCCGGCCGGACCTTGGAGCATTTAAAGTGAGCACATACCTCACAAGTATTCACAAACTTTTTGATATCAGCAACCATAGAGGGCCACCAAAAACCTCTAGCCATTGACCCCCTGGTAGCTGCAGTGCCAGGGTGTGCACTTAACACAGCATCATGAAACTCCTGCAGGAATGTAAGATGGAAATGTTCGGGTACAAACAATTTACCGAGGGGGTTTATTCCTGGAAGCTCGTGCTTGTGCATCCAGAATCTCTCTCTGTAGCTCAAATGAGACTTCTGCCACAACCACTCCCAGTTGAAGAATGAAGGAAGGATGTTCTGGAGGGGACACAGAATCAAAATTTGGGATAAGGCATCCGCCTTTTTTCATTTTTAGCCCCTTGTTGGAATGTAATGGTAAAATCAAATTGAGAAAAAAAAAGTGCCCACCGAGCCTGTCTGGGGGTCAATCTCTTAGTGGACTCGATATAGGCCAAATTTTTATGATTAGTGATGACTAGTGTTGAGCGATACCATCCGATACTTGAAAGTATCGGTATCGGATAGTATCGGCCGATAACCGAAAAGTATCGGATATCGCCAATACCGATACCCGATACCAATACAAGTCAATGGGACACCATGTATCGGAAGGTATCCTGATGGTTCCCAGGGTCTGAAGGAGAGGAAACTGCCCTTCAGGCCCTGGGATCCATATTAACCCCTTAACGACCTTTGACGCATACGCTGCGTCATGAAAGTCGGTGCCAAAACGACCTATGACGCAGCGTATGCGTCATGGAATGATCGCGTCCCTGCAGATCGGGTGAAGGGGTTAACTCCTATTTTACCCGATCTGCAGGGAGAGGGGGAGTGGTGCTTCAGCCCAGGGGGGGTGGCTTCACCCCCCCGTGGCTACGATCGCTCTGATTGGCTGTTGAAAGTGAAACTGCCAATCAGAGCGATTTGTAATATTTCACCTAAAAAACTGGTGAAATATTACAATCCAGCCATGGCCGATGCTGCAATAACATCGGCCATGGCTGGAAATACTAAAGTGCCCCCCCCCCCACACCCACCGATCGCCCCCCCAGTGCTCCGTTAGTCCTCCGGTCCCCTCCGTCCGCCTGCCGGCTCCCCCGTCCTGCTGTCCGCTCCCTCCTTGCTCAGATCCCTCCCCTGTGCTCCGATCACCCCCCCTGTGCTCCGATCCACCCCCCCACCACCCCTTCATACTTACCGATCCTCCCGGTGTCCGGCCGTCTCCTCCCTGGGCGCCGCCATCTTGGAAAATGGCGGGCGCATGCTCAGTGCGCCCGCCGAATCTGCCAGTCGGCAGATTCCTTACAAGTACATTTGATCGCTGTGGTAGGTTCTATCACAGCGATCAAAATAAAAAAAATAATAAATAACCCCCCCCCCTTTATCACCCCCATAGGGACAATAATAAAATAAAGATTTTTTTTTTTTTTTTTTCCACTAGGGTTAGGGTTAGAACTAGGGTTAGAACTAGGGGTAGGGTTAGGGGTAGGGTTAGGGTTACGGGTAGGGTTAGGGGAAGGGTTATGGCATGTGCACACAGAGCGGATCGGCCGCGGATCCGCAGCGGATCGGCAGCGGATCGGCAGCGGATCGGCAGCGGATCCGCAGCGGATCGGCCGCGGATCCGCAGCGGATCGGCCGCGGATCCGCAGCGGATCGGCAGCGGATCCGCAGCGGATTGGCCGCGGATCCGCAGCGGATTGGCAGCGGATTGGCCGCGGATCCGCAGCGGATTGGCAGCGGATCCGCAGCGGATTGGCAGCGGATCGGCAGCGGATTGGCCGCGGATCCGCAGCGGATTGGCAGCGGACCCGCAGCGGATTGGCCGCGGATCCGCAGCGGATTGGCCGCGGATCCGCAGCGGATCGGCAGCGGATCCGCAGCGGATCGGCAGCGGATCCGCAGCGGATTGGCCGCGGATCCGCAGCGGATTGGCAGCGGATTGGCCGCGGATCCGCAGCGGATTGGCAGCGGATTGGCCGCGGATCCGCAGCGGATTGGCAGCGGATCCGCAGCGGATTGGCAGCGGATCGGCAGCGGATTGGCCGCGGATCCGCAGCGGATTGGCAGCGGACCCGCAGCGGATTGGCCGCGGATCCGCAGCGGATCGGCAGCGGATTGGCCGCGGATCCGCAGCGGATTGGCCGCTGCGAATTCGAAGCAGTTTTCCATCAGGTTTACAGTACCATGTACACCTAAGGAAAACCAAATCCGCTGTGCCCATGGTGCGGAAAATTCCGTGCAGAAACGATGCGTTGTATTTTCCGCAGCATGTCAATTCTTTGTGCGGATTCCGCAGCGTTTTACACCTGTTCCTCAATAGGAATCCGCAGGTGAAATCCGCACAAAAAAACACTGGAAATCTGCTGTAAATCCGCAGGTAAAACGCAGTGCCTTTTACCTGCAGATTTTTCAAAAATCGTGCGGAAAAATCTCACACGAATCCGCAACGTGGGCACATAGCCTTAGGGTTAGGGTTGGAATTAGAGTTAGGGTTGGAATTAGGGCTAGGGTTTGAAATAGGGTTAAGATTAGGCTTGTGGTTAGGGTTACGGATAGGGTTAGGGGTGTGTTGGGGTTACAGTTGTGGTTAGGGTTGGGATTAGGGTTACGGTTGGGATTAGGGTTAGGATTAGGGTTGGAATTAGGGTTACGGGTGTGTTGCGGTTAGGGTTGTGGTTAGGGGTGTGTTGGGGTTAGGGTTGTGATTAGGGTTATGGCTACAGTTGGGATAAGGATTAGGGGTGTGTTGGGGTTAGTGTTGAAGTTAGAATTGAGGGGTTTCCACTGTTTAGGCACATCAGGGGTCTCCAAACGCAACATGGCGCCACCATTGATTCCAGCCAATCTTGCGTTCAAAAAGTCAAATGGTGCTCCCGCCCTTCCAAGCCCCGACGTGCGCCCAAACAGTGGTTTACCCCCACATTTGGGGTACCAGCGTACTCAGGACAAACTGGGCAACAACTGTTGGGGTTCAATTTCTCCTGTTACCCTTGCAAAAATAAAAAATTACTTGCTAAAACATAATTTTTGAGGAAAGAACAATTATTTTTTATTTTCACGGCTCTGCGTTATAAACTTCTGTGAAGCACTTGGGGGTTGAAAGTGCTCACCACACATCTAGATAAGTTCCTTCGGGGGTTTAGTTTCCAAAATGGGGTCACTTGTGGGGTGTTTCTACTGTTTAGGCACATCAGGGGCTCTGCAAATGCAATGTGACGCCCGCAGACCATTCCATCAAAGTCTGCATTTCAAATGTCACTACTTCCCTTCCGAGCCCTGACGTGCGCCCAAACAGTGGTTTACCCCCACATATGGGGTATCAGCGTACTCACAACAAACTGGGCAACAAATATTGGGGTCCAAATTCTCCTGTTACCCTTGTGAAAATAAAAAATTGCTTGCTAAAACATCTTTTTTGAGGAAAGAAAAATGATTTTTTATTTTCACGGCTCTGCGTTGTAAACTTCTGTGAAGCACTTGGGGGTTGAACGTGCTCACCACACATCTAGATAAGTTCCTTGGGGGGTCTAGTTTCCAAAATGGGGTCACTTGTGGGGGGTTTCTACTGTTTAGGCATATCAGGGGCTCTGCAAACGTAACATGATGCCCGCAGACCATTCCATCAAAGTCTGCATTCCAAAACGTCACTACTTCCCTTCCGAGCCCCAGCATGTGCCCAAACAGTGGTTTACCCCCACATATGGGGTATCAGCGTACTCAGGAGAAACTGGACAACAACGTTTGGGGTCCAATTTCTCCTGTTACTCTTGCAAAAATAAAAAATTCTGGGCTAAAAAAATATTTTTGAGGAAAGGAAACACATTTATTATTTTCACGGCTCTGCATTATAAACTTCTGTGAAGCACTTGGGGGTTCAAAGTGCTCACCACACATCTAGATAAGTTCCCTTGGGGGTCTAGTTTCCAAAATGGAGTCACTTGTGGGGAGTTCCTACTGTTTAGGCACATCAGGGGCTCTGCAAACGCAACATGATGCCCGCAGAGCATTCCATCAAAGTCTGCATTTCAAAACGTCACTACTTCCCTTCCGAACCCCGACGTGTGCCAAAACAGTGGTTTACCCCCACATATGGGGTATCAGCGTACTCAGGAGAAACTGGACAACAACTCTTGGGGTCCAATTTCTCCTGTTACTCTTGCAAAAATAAAAAATTCTGGGCTAAAAAAATATTTTTGAGGAAAGGAAACACATTTATTATTTTCACGGCTCTGCATTATAAACTTCTGTGAAGCACTTGGGGGTTCAAAGTGCTCACCAGACATCTAGATAAGTTCCCTTGGGGGTCTAGTTTCCAAAATGGGGTCACTTGTGCGGGAGCTCCAATGTTTAGGCACACAGGGGCTCTCCAAACGCGACATGGTGTCCGCTAATGATTGGAGCTAATTTTCCATTCAAAAAGCCAAATGGCGTGCCTTCCCTTCCGAGCCCTGCCGTGCGCCCAAACAGTGGTTTACCCCCACATATGGGGTATCATCGTACTCAGGACAAACTGGACAACAACATTTGGGATCCAATTTCTCCTATTACCCTTGGGAAAATAAAAAATTCTGGGCTAAAAATCATTTTTGAGGAAAGAAAAATTATTTTTTTATTTTCACGGCTCTGCGTTATAAACTTCTGTGAAGCACCTGGGGGTTATAAGTGCTCACTATGCATCTAGATAAGTTCCTTGGGGGGTCTAGTTTCCAAAATGGGGTCACTTGTAGGGGAGCTCCAATGTTTAGGCACACAGGGGCTCTCCAAACGCGACATGGTGTCCGCTAACGATTGGAGCTAATTTTCCATTCAAAAAGTCAAATGGCACGCCTCCCTTTCCGAGCCTTGCCGTGCACCCAAACAGTGGTTTACCCCCACATATGAGGTATCGGCATACTCAGGAGAAATTGCCCAACAAATTTTAGGATCCATTTTATCCTGTTGCCCATGTGAAAATGAAAGAATTGAGGCTAAAAGAAATTTTGTGTGAAAAAAAAGTACTTTTTCATTTTTGCGGATCAATTTGTGAAGCACCTGGGGGTTTAAAGTGCTCACTATGCCTCTAGATGAGTTCCTTGGGGGGTCTAGTTTCCAAAATGGGGTCACTTGTGGAGGAGCTCCAATGTTTAGGCACACAGGGGCTTTCCAAACGCGACATGGTGTCCGCTAACGATGGAGATAATTTTTCATTCAAAAAGTCAAATGGCGCTCCTTCCCTTCCGAGCCTTACCATGTGCCCAAACAGTGGTTTACCCCCACATGTGAGGTATTGGTGTACTCAGGAGAAATTGCCCAACAAAATTTAGGATCCATTTTATCCTGTTGCCCATGTGAAAATGAAAAAATTGAGGCTAAAATAATTTTTTTGTGAAAAAAAAGTACTTTTTCATTTTTACGGATCAATTTGTGAAGCACCTGGGGGTTTAAAGTGCTCACTATGCTTCTAGATAAGTTCCTTGGGGGGTCTAGTTTCCAAAATGGGGTCACTTGTGGGGGAGCTCCAATGTTTAGGCACACGGGGGCTCTCCAAACGTGACATGGTGTGGGCTAAAGATTGGAGCCAATTTTTCATTCAAAAAGTCAAATGGCGCTCCTTCCCTTCCGAGCCCTGCCGTGCGCCCAACCAGTGGTTTACCCCCACATATGAGGTATCAGCGTACTCAGGACAAATTGGACAACAACGTCCGTGGTCCAGTTTCTCCTTTTACCGCTGGGAAAATAAAAAAATTGTTGCTAAAAGATCATTTTTGTGACTAAAAAGTTAAATGTTCATTTTTTACTTCCATGTTGCTTCTGCTGCTGTGAAACACCTGAAGGGTTAATAAACTTCTTGAATGTGGTTTTGAGCACCTTGAGGGGTGCAGTTTTTAGAATGGTGTCACTTTTGGGTATTTTCAGCCATATAGAACCCTCAAAATGACTTCAAATGTGAGGTGGTCCCTAAAAAAAATGGTTTTGTAAATTTTGTTGTAAAAATAAGAAATCACTGGTCAAATTTTAACCCTTATAACTTCCTAGCAAAAAAAAAAAATGTTTCCAAAATTGTGCTGATGTAAAGTAGACATGTGGGAAACGTTATTTATTAACTATTTTGTGTCACATAACTCTCTGGTTTAACAGAATAAAAATTCAAAATGTGAAAATTGCGAAATTTTCAAATTTTTTGCCAAATTTCCGTTTTTTTCACAAATAAACTCAGAAATTATCGACCTAAATTTACCACTAACATGAAGCCCAATATGTCACGAAAAAACAATCTCAGAATCGCTAGGATCCGTTGAAGCGTTCCTGAGTTATTACCTCATAAAGGGACACTGGTCAGAATTTCAAAAAACGGCAAGGTCATTAAGGCCAAAATAGGCTGGGTCATGAAGGGGTTAATGTGTAAAATAAAGAATAAAAATAAAAAATATTGATATACTCACCCTCTGACACGCCCTGGTTGTAACCGCCAGCCTCCGTTCATAAGAAAGTCCTTAGATGACGTCGCGGCCTGTGATTGGTCGCGTTACCACAAAAGTATCGGATCTCGGTATCGGAATTCCGATACAGCATTTATCGGCCGATACCCGACACTTGCGGTATCGGAATGCTCAACACTAGTGATGACCGTAATGCCTCCATTCTTCGAAGGCCTATTTAACCGCCAACAATTCCCTGTTGCCGACGTCATAGTTCTCTCGGCTGAAGAGAATTTTTTAGAGAAAAAGGCGCAGGTATTGAGGTTAGTGAGGCTGGGAGGGCCCTGGGATAACACTGCCCCCACCGCCACCTCAGAAGCGTCAACCTCTACAATAAAAGGTCTCGACAGATCGGGTTGTACCAACACAGGGGCTGAAGTAAAACATTTCTTCAGTGTCAGGAAGGAATTTTTTGAAGAAAGGACCAATTTTTTACATCCGCCCCTTTGAGAGTGAGGTCCGTCTAGGGTTTCACCACCTGCGAAAACCCTTTAATGAACTTCCTATAGAAGTTAGCGAAGCCCAGGAATCGCTGCAACCCCTTCAGGTCATGAGGCTGCACCCAATCCGTAATGGCCTGAACCTTCCCAGGATCCATGCGGAACCCCTCCCCTGATATGATTAATCCGAGAAAAGACAGTTCCTGCACAAAGAACGAGCATTTGTCCAGTTTAGCGCATAAGTGGTTCTCTCTGAGTCTCATGAGAACCATACGCAGATGATGTAAATGAGACTGACTGTCCTCCGAGTATATCAGAATGTCATCCAGGTAGATGACTACATAACGCCAATCAGGTCAGAAAAAATAACATTAATAAAATTCTGGAAAACAGCAGGGGCGTTAGTGAGACCGAAAGGCATTACCAGGTTTTCAAACAGTCCCTCGGTTGTCAGGAATGCTGTTTTACATTCATCCCCCTCCCGGACCCTAATAAGGTTATAAGCCCCCCCATAAATCGAGCTTAGAGAACCATTTGGCCCCCGTGAGTTGGTTGCATAAATCGGGAATCAGAGGGAGAGGGTACGCGTTCTTTGTAGTAATTTTGTTCAGTTCCCGAAAATCGAGACACTGACGCAAACCACCATCCTTTTTCTTTACAAAGAAAAACCCTGCTGCCACGGGTGAGACAGAAGGCCGAATATGCCCCTTGCGGAGGCTCTCTGAGATCTACTCTTTCATGACTTGGCACTCAGGCACGGATAAATTAAACAGACAGGCCTCGGGTAATTTGGCTCCTGGGACTAAATCAATGGCACAATCAAAAGGTCGATGTGGTGAAAGTGCCTCAGCTTCGCTTTCGGAGAGCATGTCTCGAAATCCTTAAGGTATTCCGGAATACCCTCCAGACCGACAAACGACACAGATACAGATTTTACCGGGTTGACAAAAGGTCCCAGATTACAACATGGACCGTTATCCTTACATGCCCACTGAGTGATCTCCCCCGTCACCCAATCAGTGACAGAATTGTGGCGTTGCAGCCAAGGCATCCCCAGTACCAGTCCTGCAGGCAAATTATTCATAACAAAACAACTTAATTTTTCCATGTGAGTGGAACCCACTTTCAGAGAACAGACATCAGACATGAAACAAATTCCATCCCGAATAAGAGGGGATGAATCAACAGCCACAATTTTAACAGGGTCTTTCAGCCTGACAATCCCTATCTTATTAAGTGTCACAACTTGGGCATCAATCAGATTAATGGAGGAACTGCAGTCAACAAAGGCGGTGGTCATGACAGGACCGCTAGCAAGTTCCAATTCCACCTGGAGCACAATTTTAGCAAGTGAGGAAAAATGTACCTTGGAGTCTGGACAACCTCCTCGATTGTTGCCCAGACTCAGTCATTTTCCAATGGTTTCACTGAAGAAGGGCAGGAGGGACAGTCCCTTTTCCAATGTCCAGAGGCTCCACAGTAAAATCATAGTAGGTTGTTTCTACAGTGCCTTCTCTCTTTTTCCTTTACCAAAATAGCCCCAATCTCCACGGGCTCAGGTACCAATGTAGTGTCACACAATTTGGAGTAAAAGGGAGTTTCTTGTTGCATCACTCCTCTAGCACGGAGTCTCCGATCCATACAAACCGCCTGCGTCATTGCATCCTTCAGGGTATCTGGAGGAGGATGTAATGCCAGAGTGTCCTGTAGACAGTCGGACGTGCCTCCATGTGACAGGGAAGGAGGTGGTCGAGGGCGGCGGCAGACACCGGGGTGCAGAGGAGACAATAAACAATAGAGAGTAGTTAAACGTGCCAAGATCAAAACCAAGAGATAACAAGGTAACCAAGGGGTGAGACAGATGGATAGTCAGAAAAGGAAACCAGAGGTCAGAAAGCCAACAGAACAAACAAGCAATTGCAAACCGAGCACACACTCAAGGGGTCAGACAGACAGACTAAGGGCTCATACTCACTTGTGAGCAAAACGGACCAGTGCAATTCGATAAAAAATAGGTCAATAGGTGACATCTCATTTGCAATTTTTTTCTCAGCCGAAATCGAACTGAGAAAAAAATCGCAGCATGCTGTGATTTGCTGTGAGTCTCAGACAAGACTCGCCAATGCAAGTCAATAGGTGCGAGAAAAAAATCGCACAGCACTCGCACCATGCGAGTGCTGTCCGATTTTTACACATCGGTGTTCTTTGAAAAGCCGGTAATTCAGCGCGGTGTACAGTAAAATCACACTGATAGGTTAGAATAGAATAGATATATACACATAGAATAGGTATATATATATATATATATAGAGAGAGAGAGAGAGAAACAAAAAAAAGGAACAGCACAGTATAATACTTATCTTCGGGTGCAAGGCCCCTAGACAATCTGTCCAATGATTATCCAACCTTCATAGAATTCCAAGAAAGAGGCAGCACTCCATTGTTTTAGTGGGAAAATGTGCAGGATTTTAATCAACCCACATGTCTGGGCGTCATTTCGGCTACAAATGAGCCTTTCTCAAGCTTGAGAAAGGCTCATTTGTAGCCTAAACATCGCCCAGACATGTGGGTTGATTAAAATCCTGCACATTTTCCCACTGAAACAATGGAGTGCTGCCTCTTTCTTGGAATTATATATATATATATATATATATATATATATATATATATATATATATATATACAGTGTATATATATATATATATATATATATATATATACATACAGGTCCTTCTCAAAAAATTAGCATATAGTGTTAAATTTCATTATTTACCATAATGTAATGATTACAATTAAACTTTCATATATTATAGATTCATTATCCACCAACTGAAATTTGTCAGGTCTTTTATTGTTTTAATACTGATGATTTTGGCATACAACTCCTGATAACCCAAAAAACCTGTCTCAATAAATTAGCATATTTCACCCGTCCAATCAAATAAAAGTGTTTTTTAATAACAAACAAAAAAACCATCAAATAATAATGTTCAGTTATGCACTCAATACTTGGTCGGGAATCCTTTGGCAGAAATGACTGCTTCAATGCGGCGTGGCATGGAGGCAATCAGCCTGTGACACTGCTGAGATGTTATGGAGGCCCAGGATGCTTCAATAGCGGCCTTAAGCTCATCCAGAGTGTTGGGTCTTGCGTCTCTCAACTTTCTCTTCACAATATCCCACAGATTCTCTATGGGGTTCAGGTCAGGAGAGTTGGCAGGCCAATTGAGCACAGTAATACCATGGTCAGTAAACCATTTACCAGTGGTTTTGGCACTGTGAGCAGGTGGCAGGTCGTGCTGAAAAATGAAATCTTCATCTCCATAAAGCATTTCAGCCGATGGAAGCATGAAGTGCTCCAAAATCTCCTGATAGCTAGCTGCATTGACCCTGCCCTTGATGAAACACAGTGGACCAACACCAGCAGCTGACATGGCACCCCACACCATCACTGACTGTGGGTACTTGACACTGGACTTCAGGCATTTTGGCATTTCCTTCTCCCCAGTCTTCCTCCAGACTCTGGCACCTTGATTTCCGAATGACATGCAAAATTTGCTTTCATCAGAAAAAAGTACTTGGGACCACTTAGCAACAGTCCAGTGCTGCTTCTCTGTAGCCCAGGTCAGGCGCTTCTGCCGCTGTTTATGGTTCAAAAGTGGCTTTACCTGGGGAATGCGGCACCTGTAGCCCATTTCCTGCACACCAGACTCAGTCCACTGCTTCCTCAGGTTCCCCAAGGTCTGGAATCGGTCCTTCTCCACAATCTTCCTCAGGGTCCGGTCACCTCTTCTCGTTGTACAGCGTTTTCTGCCACATTGTTTCCTTCCAACAGACTTACCATTGAGGTGCCTTGATACAGCACTCTGGGAACAGACTATTTGTTGAGAAATTTCTTTCTGGGTCTTACCCTCTTGCTTGAGGGTGTCAATGATGGCCTTCTTGACATCTGTCAGGTCGCTAGTCTTACCCATGATGGGGGTTTTGAGTATTGAACCAGGCAGGGAGTTTTTAAAAGCCTCAGGTATCTTTTGCATGTGTTTAGAGTTAATTAGTTGATTCAGAAGATTAGGGTAATAGGTCGTTTAGAGAACCTTTTCTTGATATGCTAATTTATTGAGACAGGTTTTTTGGGTTATCAGGATTTGTATGCCAAAATCATCAGTATTAAAACAATAAAAGACCTGACAAATTTCAGTTGGTGGATAATGAATCTATAATATATGAAAGTTTAATTGTAATCATTACATTATGGTAAATAATGAAATTTAACACTATATGCTAATTTTTTGAGAAGGACCTGTATATATGGGTTGGACAAAATAATGGAAACACCTGGAAACATCAACAAAAGTTAGTTTAATATGGTGTAGGTCCACCTTTTGCGGAGATTACAGCCTCAATTCTCGGAGGTATGGATTCATACAAGGTGTGAATTGTTTCCAAAGGAATTTTAGCCCATTCTGCAGTTAAAACACCCTCCAGTTCTTTGAGCGACGATGGTGGCGGAAATCGACGTCTAACTTGAATCTCTAAAATCCACCATAAATGCTCAATAATGTTGAGGTCTGGGGATTGTGGGGGCCAGATGAGATGCTCAACTTCATTAGACTGTTCCTCGTGCCATGCTTTAACGATTCTAGCTGTATGAATTGGTGCATTATCATCCTGACAGTGCTTGAACCATTGGATGCACTTGGTCGCCCAAAATGCCTAAATAATCTCGGCTGTTAATTCTTCCATGAAGGCAGGGCCGGACTGGCCATAGGGCACTTCTGGCAAATGCCAGAAGGGCCGGTGCCAGTGGTGGGCCGCTCAATCCGCCGCCCCCGCCGTCGCATTCAACTATACCGGCGTATAGACGCCGGTACAGTTGAGTGCAATGATGGAGGAGAGAGCGTCTACAGACGCTCCTCTCCCATCATTCCCCGCTCTGCCTCTGACACTGCGGGTGCGCGATGATGTCATATCATCGCGCACCTGCTGTGTCCCGGGCAGACTGCAGCTGCTGAGACAGGAGCAGGAACCAGGAAGCAACGCTGGGCACGAGGAGAGGTGAGGAGAGTTTTTTTTTTTTCTGGACTGTGGGGCCATTCTCGGAGGAGGTGAGGGGAGGAAGAGAAGAGATGTGGGCTGTATATAGTTCTCTGTGGGCTGTGCTCTGTGCTGTATACTGCTGTGGGCTGTATATAGTTCTCTGTGGGCTGTGCTCTGTGCTGTATACTGCTGTGGGCTGTATATAGTTCTCTGTGGGCTGTGCTCTGTGCTGTATACTGCTGTGGGCTGTATATAGCTCTCTGTGGGCTGTGCTCTGTGCTGTATACTACTGTGTGCTCTGTGCTATATATAGTTCTCTGTGGGCTGTGCTCTGTGCTGTATACTGCTGTGGGCTGTATATAGTTATCTGTGGGCTGTGCTCTGTGCTGTATACTGCTGTGGGCTGTATATAGTTCTCTGTGGGCTGTGCTCTGTGCTGTACACTGCTGTGGGCTGTATATAGTTCTCTGTGGGCTGTGCTATGTGCTGTATACTACTGTGGGCTGTATATAGCTCTCTGTGGGCTGTGCTCTGTGCTGTATACTACTGTGGGCTGTATATAGTTATCTGTGGGCTGTGCTCTGTGCTGTATGCTACTGTGGGCTGTATATAGTTCTCTGTGGGCTGTGCTCTGTGCTGTATATAGTTCTCTGTGGGCTGTGCTCTGTGCTGTATACTACTGTGGGCTGTATATAGTTATCTGTGGGCTGTGCTCTGTGCTGTATGCTACTGTGGGCTGTATATAGTTCTCTGTGGGCTGTGCTCTGTGCTGTATATAGTTCTCTGTGGGCTGTGCTCTGTGCTGTATACTACTGTGAGCTGTATATAGTTATCTGTGGGCTGTGCTCTGTGCTGTATGCTACTGTGGGCTGTATATAGTTCTCTGTGGGCTGTGCTCTGTGCTGTATATAGTTCTCTGTGGGCTGTGCTCTGTGCTGTATACTACTGTGGGCTGTATATAGTTATCTGTGGGCTGTGCTCTGTGCTGTATGCTACTGTGGGCTGTATATAGTTCTCTGTGGGCTGTGCTCTGTGCTGTATATAGTTCTCTGTGGGCTGTGCTCTGTGCTGTATACTACTGTGGGCTGTATATAGTTCTCTGTGGGCTGTGCTGTATATAGTACTCTGTGGGCTGTGCTGTATATAGTACTCTGTGGGCTGTGCTGTATATAGTACTCTGTGGGCTGTGCTGTATATAGTACTCTGTGGGCTGTGCTGTGTATAGCACTCTGTGGGCTGTGCTGTATATAGTACTCTGTGGGCTGTGCTGTATATAGTACTCTCTGGGCTGTGCTGTATATAGTACTCTCTGGGCTGTGCTGTATATAGTACTCTCTGGGCTGTGCTTTATATAGTACTCTGGGCTGTGCTGTATATAGTACTCTGGGCTGTGCTTTATATAGTTCTCTGTGGGCTGTGCTGTATATAGTTCTCTGTGGGCTGTGCTGTATATAGTTCTCTGTGGGCTGTGCTGTATATATTACTTTGTGGGCTGTGCTGTATATATTACTTTGTGGGCTGTGCTGTATATATTACTCTGTGGGCTGTGCTGTATACTACTGTGTGGACTGTGCTGTATACTTCTACGTGGGCTGTGCTGTTTACTACTGCGTGGTCTGTGCTGTATACTACTGTGTGGTCTGTGCTGAATACTGCTGTGTGGGCTGTGTTATCTACTACGCGAGCTGTGCTATAGTATGCAGGCTGTGCTGTATACTATGCGGTTTGTGCTATATAATATGCGGGCTTTGCTATATACTATGGGGAGTATATTATATTCTATGGGGGAGGCCATGTTATGTACTATGTGGCTGTGTTATATACTATTGTGGGGGTATATTATATTCTATGGGGGAGGCTGCGTTATATACTATGGGGGGCTGCATTATATTCTATGGGGGGCTACATTATATATTATGGGGAGGTGGGCTGTATTATATTCTATGGGGGTTACATACTGTGGGGTGGCTGCATTATACTCTGGGGTGGCTGCATTATACTCTGGGGTGGCTGCATTATACTATATGTGGGCTGCATTATACTGTATCGAGGACTATGGGGAATACGTTATACTATATGAAGAACTATGGGGTGCATTATACTATGGGAAGTGAATTGTACTACATGGATGACTGTGGCGGTGCATTATACTATATGGAGCACTATGAGGATTGTATTATGCTATATGGAGGACTATGAGGATTGTATTATGCTATATGGAGGACTATGAGGAGTGTATTATACTATGTGGAGGACTGAGCAGTGTATTTTAATATATGGAGGACTATAGGGAGTGTATTATACTATATGGAGGACTATGGAGCACATTATAATATATGGAGGACTATGGGGTGTATTTTACTAAACAAGTAAAATGCTACATATTCGGATTGTTTTTGCTGGAACAAAAAGCCTTGTTGTCAGCAGCACATTGCCAGTGTAAACTGTAGATGTGCTGCTGAAAACATGATACTGTATGGTGATCTATTAGTGATCGTTCTGTCTCATCATTATTCCTCAGCTGGTGGAAAGAGGCCGGGAAACAAGCGTTGAACAACTTCAGTATTGTCGATCAAACTCGTTTAGCGGCCTGAACTCAGCGCATGTAAATACAACAGAAAGGCTTCTGTGTGATGTGCAATATGTTAGCATTTGGGGACCCATTTTAAACTTTGCCTAGGGCCCCACTTTGCCTAAAACCGGCCCTGCCTACAAGTGTACAAAGATATTATACAGTCACCATGTGACAAGTGGGCCTGTGTAACTTCAAATGCCAGGGCTGAATTTTAGTCCCAGTCCGGCCCTGCATGAAGGGATATCATTCGCCTGGCGGATCTCCACGAAATAGCACCCCAGATCATCACAGAACCTCCGCCATGTTTTACAGTTGGGAGAAGGCAGTCTGGATGGAACGCTTCTTTTGGCTATCTCCAAGCGTACACTCGTCCGGAGGTCGGAAATAGGGTAAACGATGATTCATCTGAGAATATCACGTTTCCACTGCTCGAGGGACCAATTTTGGAGGTTTCTACACCATTCTAAACGCTGGGAAACATTTGTCATTGAAAGCAGCGGTTTTCTAATTACAGCTCTTCAGTGGAATCCAGATTTGTGCAGCTCCCGACGAACAGTTTTCATGGAAACTGGGTTCTGTAGGTGTTCATTGAGCTCAGCAGTGATTTTCAGAGCCGTGGTCTTGCGATCCTCTCTCACAATTCGCTTTAGAGTCCGACGGTCTCTCTCAGTCAACTTTGACTTTCGGCCGGACCTGTGCTTTGCTGCGGATGTTTTTTCTTCTCTTTCAAACGCAGTCATTACTTTGGAGACAGTATTTTTGACACGCCAAGCTTTCGGGCACTTTCTGTTACTCTAGCGCCTGCCATATGAGCACCAACAATTTGGCCTTTTTGAAAAACCGAAAGAGGTCTGCCATTGGTATCAGGTTCTCATCAATGTTCTTACAATTATGCAAAACAAACAGTTAATTTACATACACATATCACATTACACAAATAATCAACTACAAAACATTACTACCATATGTCACGGTTTGCATGCTTATAACATGTTCGAATATTATGATGCCAAAACGTTAGGTGTTTCCATTATTTTGTCCAACCCCTGTATATATATATATATATGTGATATATATATATATATATGTCAGTGAGGCACATATATATATTTATATTTCATACAGCGCTAGATAGCAGTAAAGCCGGTAATTCAATTGCCGGCTTTTGCTATCTCCTTCCCAAACCCGACAGGATATGAGACATGGTTTACATACAGTAAACCATTTCATATCCCTTATTTTTTTACATATTCCTCACCATATTCCTATTTCTAGCCGGGGGGGGGGGGGGCAATAACCATGGGCCCTCTCTAGGCTATTAATATCTGCCCTCAGTCACTGGCTTTTCCCACTCTGGCGGAGAAAATTGCGCGGGAGCCCACGCCAGTTTTTTTCCGTGAATTAACCCTTTCTTTTAACAGCTAGAGCCCCCAAATTTTGCACACATACACTTGTAACATTATTAGTGCGGAATATGTAAAAAAAATAAGGGATATGAAATGGTTTACTGTAAGTAAACCATGTATCATATCCTGTGGGGTTTGGGAAGGAGATAGCAAAAGCCGGCAATTGAATTACCAGCTTTTCTGCTATCTAATGCTGTATGAAATATAAATATATATATGTGTCTCACTGAAATATATATACTGTATATACCTACAGTACAGACCAAAAGTTTGGACACACCTCATTTAAAGATTTTTCTGTATTTTCATGACAATGAAAATTGTACATTCACACTGAAGGCATCAAAACTATGAATTAACACATGTGGAATTATATACTTAACAAAAAAGTGTGAAGCAACTGAAATTATGCGTTATATTCTAGGTTCTTCAAAGTAGCCACCTTTTGCTTTGATGACTGCTTTGCACACTCTTAGCATTCTCTTGATGAGCTTCAAGAGGTAGTCACCAGGAATGGTCTTATAACAATCTTGAAGGAGTTTGCCTTCACTCTGCGGTCTAGCTCACCCCAAACCATTGGGTTCAGGTCTGGTGACTGTGGAGGCCAGGTCATCTGGCGTAGCACCCCATCACTCTCCTTCTTGGTCAAGTAGCCCTTACACAGCCTGGAGGTGTGTTTGGGGTCATTGTCCTGTTGAAAACTAAATGATGGTCCAACTAAACGCACACCAGATGGAATAGCATGCCACTGCAAGATGCTGTGGTAGCCATGCTGGTTCAGTATGCCTTCAATTTTGAATAAATCCCCAACAGTGTCACCAGCAAAGCACCCCCACACCATCACACCTCCTCCTCCATGCTTCACGGTGGGAACCAGGCATGTAGAGTCCATCCGTTCACCTTTTCTGCGTCGCACAAAGACACGGTGGTTGGAAACAAAGATCTCAAATTTGGACTCATCAGACCAAAGCACAGATTTCCACTGGTCTAATTTCCATTCCTTGTGTTCTTTAGCCCAAACAAGTCTCTTCTGCTTGTTGCCTGTCCTTAGCAGTGGTTTCCTAGCAGCTATTGTACCATGAAGGCCTGCTGCACAAAGTCTCCTCTTAACAGTTGTTGTAGAGATGTGTCTGCTGCTAGAACTCTGTGTGGCATTGACCTGGTCTCTAATCTGAGCTGCTGGTAACCTGCGATTTCTGAGGCTGGTGACTCAGATGAACTTATCCGCAGAAGGAGAGGTGACTCTTGGTCTTCCTTTCCTGGGGCGGTCCTCATGTGAGCCAGTTTCTTTGTAGCGCTTGATGGTTTTGGCCACTCCACTTGGGGACACTTTAAAAGTTTTCCCAATTTTTTGGACTGACTGACCTTCATTTCTTAAAGTAATGATGGCCACTCGTTTTTCCTTACTTAGCTGCTTTTTTCTTGCCACAAAACAAATTCTAACAGTTTATTTAGTAGGACTATCAGCTGTGCATCCACCAGACTTCTGCACAACACAACTGATGGTCCCAACCCCATTTATAAGGCAATAAATCCCACTTATTAAACCTGACAGGGCACGCCTGTGAAGTGAAAACCATTCCCGGTGACTCCCTCTTGAAGCTCATCAAGAGAATGCCAAGAGTAGCAAAGCAGTCATCAAAGCAAAAGATGGCTACGTTGAAGAACCTAGAATATGACTTATTTTCAGTTGTTTCACACTTTTTTATTAAGTATATAATTCAACATGTGTTAATTCATGTTTTGATGCCTTCAGTGTGAATGTACAATTTTCATAGTCATAAAAATGCAGAAAAATCTTTAAATGAGAAGGTGTGTCCAAACTTTTGGTCTGTACTGTATACTATGTGTAGACATTTATTTTATCTATTTTATTGCAACCTGTCAGTGTGATTTTACTGTAAGTGCACAGGAATTGCCGGCTATCTATCTATCTATCTATCTATCTATCTAGCACAGAAAAAGGAACAGCACAACAATTTTACTTATCTTCGGGTGCAAGGCCCCCAGGTAATCTGTCCAGCGATTAACCAAGTTCATAAAGATTCAAAAAAGAGGCAGCACTCCATTCCTGAAGGAATGGAGTGCTGCCTCATTTTTGAATCTCTATCCATCTATCTATCTATCTATCTATCTATCTATCTATCTATCTATCTATCTATCTATCTATCTATCTGTCACATATATACAGTATATATATATGTGTGTGTTTTGAACAATATTTCGTTGTAAATCGATGTGTAAATGTCAAAGAACTGCTTTATGTAAAAGCTCATGTTAAAATCGAATTGCACCCGGATTGCATACGGATGTAATACGGATGTCATACGGATGTTGCGATAAAAAATCGCATTGACATCGCATGACACTCGCATGTTTTGCCTCCGTTTTTTCGGTCCAGAAATCGGACCGGTTTTTTTTCTCACATATGGGTATGAGCCCTAAAGGAAAGTATAGCTGACAGGGAATCCTAGTCTGGAGTGAGTATAAATAACCCTCCCAGATCCAAATAGAGGCCAGCAATATTATCCCTGAGAAAGCAGGATATAAACCATGTCTGTCATGCTCGCGCCCAGACTGGTTGGCGCGGGCGTGCGGGGGAGTGGCCCCACTGGACCACAGACCAAACCTCCCTGGAAGAGGCGTAACTAAGTAGCTTCCTAGGTGTTCGCTGGAGCCTCTGATGGTGAGGTCAGACTTGTGCAATAGGAAGTTACCAGGTACCACTCCAGGGTGGAGTCTGGTTGTGGCTGCTGATCCCACCGGGGAACGGAACATAGACAAGCAAGCGGGCACGGCTGGCACATAGGCAGGCAGACGGGTACAACAGGAACACTGTCAGGCAGGCGGGCACGGCTGGCTCTCTGGTAGGCAGGCGGGCACGGCTGGCTCTCTGGCAGGACTGGTGGACAAGACTGGTACACTGGAAGAACCGGTAGGGACCGGTCTGCAGGCAGGTATGTAGAACGGGTAAGAACCTGTTCAGACACGAGGACCTAGGAATAAGTAGATAAAGACCGCAAGAGCGGATGCAGAGCGAAAGCACAGGAGCTAGAGCCAAGAACAGAAATGCAGGAGGCGGAGCCAAGAGCAGGAGGCGGAGCCAAGTGCAAAACCGCAGGAGGCAGAGCCAAGAGCTGGAGGCGGAGCCAAGTGCAAAACCGCAGGAGGCGGAGCCAAGAGCTGGAGGCGGAGCCAAGTGCAGCCAGGCAGGAGGCGGAGCCAAGAGCTGGAGGCGGAGCCAAGTGCAGACAGGCAGGAGGCGGAGCCAAGGGCTGGCGGCGGAGCCAAGTGCAGGAGAAGTAGAACCGCAAAGAGCGGAGCCAGGTAGAACCGCAAGGAGCGGAGCCAGGTAGAACCGCAAGGAGCGGAGCCAGGTAGAACCGCAAGGAGCGGAGCCAGGTAGAACCGCAAGGAGCGGAGCCAGGTAGAACCGCAAGGAGCGGAGCCAGGTAGAACCGCAAGGAGCGGAGCCAGGTAGAACCGCAAGGAGCGGAGCCAGGTAGAACCGCAAGGAGCGGAGCCAGGTAGAACCGCAAGGAGCGGAGCCAGGTAGAACTGCAAGGAGCAGAGAGGAGCTGCGGGAGGGGTCTCTGCAGCAAAGCTGAGCAGAGCCACAAAGAATGTGGAGAGAAGCTGCAGCAAGGGATAACTGCAACAGCAGAAGATAAGCTGAGTAGAAAGGAGCAGAAACGCAGAAGTGAGGAGCAGAGGTAAAGTCACAAAGGTTCAGAGCAGGCAGAGCTGCAAGAGTGCGGAGTGAAAGCAGACTGAGAATACAAGGAAAGACAACAGGGAAGGAAGCCAAAGACTAGGAGACAGAGATAAGACTAAGTACAGACAAGGCAATGGAACAAGACACAAGGACAAAGACACTGGGACCAGGATATTCTGCCTCCTGGTGGGCGGACAACAAGACCAAGGAAATAACACAGAGAATCCTCCAGAGAGGGAGTAACTCAGAGCAAGGCCAGGCAAACTCAGAAGCAAGACACTAACTGAGCTAACACATTGCACAGGCCCAGAACACTGGGTGGAGCTGCACTATATACTGGAGGCCTCTTGACAATTGGTCAGGAACAGATTGGACAGATGCACCTGATTCCTATAAGAACCAGAGAGTTCAGGCGCCGGCCCCCTATACACACACAGCCATGAAGCATGCAGAGAGCAGAGTCACAGAACATGGAGCTGGCAAGAAACAGAAACCACATCATGACCTGGAGCAGTGGGTAAGATAGTGTGAGAAATGCGAGGCCATGCCGTGATGCCAGCAGAGTTGTTACAATGTCCTTTACCATGACATTTCTGTGCTAAATATTAAGTTCTGTTTTTCTATTGTATCAAATACTTATTTCATGTAATAAAAAGCAAATTAATTATGTAAAAATCATACAATATGATTTTCTTTTTTTTCTTTTTTTAAGATTTTGCCTCTCACAGTTGACGTGCACCTACGATAAAGATTACAGACCTCTCCATTATTTGTAAGTGGGAAAACTTACAAAATCAGCAGTGTATCAAATACTTATTTTCCCCGGTGTAGCTGCACACAAAGACGATGAAATGCTTCAACAAATTAAAAAGGAAGCATATAATAATAGGGTCCTTATCCTTATTATGGGGGATTTTAATTATCCAGACATTCAATGGGACACAGAATCTTCTGTTAGGGTACCGTCTCACATAACGATTTACCAACGATCACGACCAGCGATACGACCTGGCCGTGATCGTTGGTAAGTGGTTGTGTGGTCACTGGGGAGCTGTCACACAGTCAGCTCTCCAGCGACCAACGATGCCGAAGGCCCCGGGTAACCAGGGTAAACATCGGGTTACTAAGCGCAGGGCCGTGCTTAGTAACCCGATGTTTACTGTGGTTACCAGCGTAAAAGTAAAAAAAAACAAACACTACATACTCACATTCCGGTGTCTGTCCCCCGGCGTTCTGCTTCTCTCCACTGTGTCTGTGCCAGCCGGAAAGCACAGCGGTGACGTCACCGCTGTGCTCGCTTTCCGGCCGGCCGGCGCTCACAGTGCAGAGAAGCAGAACGCCGGGGGACAGACACCGGAATGTAAGTATGTACTGTTTGTTTTTTTTTAACTTTTACGCTGGTAACCACGGTAAACATCGGGTTACTAAGCGCGGCCCTGCGCTTAGTAACCCGATGTTTACCCTGGTTACAAGCGAACGCATCGCTGGATCGCTGTCACACACAACGATCCAGCGATGACAGCGGGAGATCCAGCGACGAAAGAAAGTTCCAAACGAGCTGCTACGATGTACGATTCTCATCAGGGTCCCTGATCGCTGCTGCGTGTCAGACACAGCGATATCGTATGGATATCGCTGGAACGTCACAGATCGTACCGTCGTAGCGACAAAAGTGCCACTGTGTGACAGTACCCTTACTGCTAAAAGCTGCAAGTTCTCATCCTCATTTGAGGACAATTACCTCTCTCAGCTGGAAGATGAACTAACCAGGGGAGATAATCTGCTCGATCTGGTTATGTCAATAAACCAGGTACATTTTCAAATCTACAGGTCGGGAAGCATTTGGGATGTGGTGACCATAATATGCTAAGTTTAAATGTAATTTTCAATCAAACATTGAAAAGGAGAAATGCAAACACCTGGAACTTTAGGAAAGCTGATTTCAACGAATTATGGGAAGAGCTTAATTGGGTAGACTGAGACCATGTCATGGTAACTGGGGATACCAAACATAAATGGGGCATGTTTAAGAATCCTGTAGAAAACTCATACCCTCTGGTAATAAAGTGTTAAGGAATAAAAAGACACCATTATAGATAAATAAGACAGTGCAAAGTTTAATAAGACAAAAACAAAGGGCATTCAAAATCTTGAAGACTGAGAATACAGAACTAACATTTCAGGAGTATAAAGCTCTAAATAAGAAATGTAAAAAATAAATCAAGCTAGCAAAGTTACAGTTGTGCTCAAAAGTTTACATACCCAAGCAGAATTTTTGCTTTCTTGGCCTTTTTTTCAGAGAATATGAATGATAACACCAAAACCTTTTTTCCACTTGTAGTTAGTGGTTGGGTGAAGTCATTTAATGTCAAACTATTGTGTTTTTTCCTTTTTAAATCATAATGACAATCCAAAACATCCAAATGACCAAAAGTTCACATACCCCATTTCTTAATACCGTGTATTGCCCCCTCTAACATCATTGACAGCTTGAAGTCTTTTGTGGTAGTTGTCGATGAGGTTCTTTATTTTGTCAGATGGTAAAGCTGCCCACTCTTCTTGGCAAAAAGCCTCCAGTTCCTGTGAATTCCTGTGCTGTCTAGCATGAACTGCGCGCTTGAGGTCTCCCCAGAGTGGCTCAATGATATTGAGGTCAGGAGACTGAGATGGCCACTCCATAACTTTCACTTTGTTCTGCGGTAGCCAATAGCAGGTCGAATTGGCCTTGTGTTTGGATCGTTGCCATGTTGGAAGGTCCAAGTACATCCCATGCACAGCTTCCAGGCTGTTGAGTGCAAATTTGCCTCCAGTATTTACTGATAATGTTTTGCATTCATCTTTCCTTCAATTTTGACCAAGTTTCCTGTGCCTTTCTAGCTCACACAGCCCCAAAACATCAGTGGTTGGCGCTCATAGCAAGTCAGTAATTCTGCTATGTAGAGGCGATCTGAACATTGCCTCTATGTAGCAGAGCTGATTGGGCTATGGCAGCTTCAAGTCTCCTATGGAGACTATTGAAGCATGCCAAAAGTAAAAAAAAATGTTTTTAAAAATATATAAAAAAAATAAAAAAATACAAAAGTTCAAATCACCCCCCTTTCCTTCCATTCAAAATAAAACAATAAAATCAAACATACACGCATTTGGTATTGCCGCATTCAGAATCACCTGATCAATTAAAAAAAAGGATTTACCTGATTGATAACGGCGTAGCGAGAAAAAAGTCAAAACACCAAAATTGCGTTTTTTTTGGTTGCAGCGACATTACATTAAAATGCAATAACGGGCGATCAAAAGAACGTATCTGCACTAAAATGGTATCATTAAAAACGTCAGCTCGGCACACAAAAATTAAGCCCTCACCTACTGTTACTGTATTGATTATCTTGCAGAGTTTAGTGTCATCTGCAAATATTGAAATACTACTCTGTATGCCCCCTACAAGGTCATTAATAAATATGTTAAAAAGAAGAGGGCCTAATACTGACCCCTGTGGTACCCCACTGCTGTGACCCAGTCTGAGTATGCTCCATTAATAACCACCCTTTGGTTCCTATCCTTGAGCCAGCTCTTAACCCACTTACACATATCTTTCCCTATCCCCATTGTTCTCATTTTATGTATCAAGCCTTTGTGTGGCACCGTATCAAAAGCTTTTGAAAAGTTCATATACACCACGTCCACTGCATTTCCTTGGTCCAGTCCAGAACTTACCTCTTCATAGAACCTGATCAGGTTAGTATGACAGGAACAGTCGATCGTAAACCCATGTTGATATTGGGTCATAGCATCTCTTAGAATACCCTTCATGATTTTACCCACAGTAGAGGTTAAGCTTAGTGGCCTATAATTTCCTAGTTCAGTTTTTGTCCCTTTTTGAATATTGGCACCACATTTGCTATACGCCAGTCCTATGGTACTATGGTGTAATTGAATGCTTCAAAAAAATGGAAGAGTGTCTCTATATCTCTCTCTCTCCCCACCCCTGCAGCTGCTGCTGCTCCAACTAATGTTGCTCCAACAGACGTACTGGCATGCAACAGAGGCTTCAGGCCAGTGTCGCACTGGTCCACCAGAGAACCGGATTCTCCGGTGGACCCAGGCACTGACACCTGCTGGCATACTGGCCAGGAGCTGCCTAAGACCCTCACTGCTCTAGGGGCCCCCAGCCAGTGGTTAGGGGCCCGAGTCAAGGTGGCCCACCCTGTGCCAGTAGAGCAGCAGTGGGTGACAGGAAGCCACGCCTGTCCCCGCTGCTAAAAAGAAATGAATATTCATGCTTCTCCACGCCCCCATGGAGGTGGAGAGGAGTGAATACCATTTCACTTTAATAGCGGGCAGCGTTAGCCGCAGGCTGCAGCTAACACTACCCGCATGTAAAGCCCCACCACCACGGCACCACTCTCTCACACTCACACACAAAGCACCGAACCACACCACATACACACACGCACGCAGACAAACACACAGCACCACTCACCTCTCGCAGCACATCCCGATGTCCTGCTTCCTGCCCGGCGCTTCCTGTCTGAGACAGCGCAGCTGGATGAGGTCATGATTCATCGAGTGGCTGTTTCAGACAGAAAGCTGAGGAAGAGGCTGCCGGGATGTGCTGCGAGAGGTGAGTGGTGCTGTGTGTCTGTCTGCATGCGTGTGTGTATGTGGTGCGGTGCTGTGTTTGTGAGAGAGTGGTGCGGTGGTGTGTGTGTGTATGTGGTGCGGTGCTTTGTGTGTGAGAGAGTGGTGCAGTGCTGTGTGTGTGTATTGGAGATGTGTGTATTGGAGATGTGTGTATTGGAGATGTGTGTATTGGAGATTGGCAATGATAGGGTGGTTGAGAAGGACGATGGCGGTGGTGGGGAAGGAGGCAATGATGGAGGTGGTGAAATGGGCAATGAAGGGGTGGTGGGGAAGAAGGCAATGATGGTTGTGGTGGAAACAGGGGTGGATTAAGGGTAGCCAGGGCCCCGGGCTGTTCAGACACTGTGGGCCCCCCCGGTCATGTGACGGGGTCATGTGACGGGGTCATGTGACAAAGATTTTGTAAGCCGCCACCATAACACGGTAGACACTTTTGGCCGGGCCCTACTCTACTGTAACCTATTAAATATTTGTTAAAATATGCAATACAATTTAGGTATATTTTGATTTATTTTTCAATTTTTAAAATGACCAATAATATCACATACAAGGAACAAATACCACCGCACCATGACCAGACCACATATTACAACCACAGTGATCGAATAATATCACATACAAGGAACAAATACCGCTACACCATGTCAAGACCACATATTACTACCACATGGTGACCAAATAGCACATACAAGGGACAAATACTGCAACACCATTTCCAGACCACATGTTACCACCACATAGTGACTGAATACTACAATACTGATCAGTGATAAAAAACAAAAAAACACAATACTATCACCATAAGTGCCAGTATTCACAGGAGATCTGTACTTAGTATGCAGTGTCTGTGTAGAGGTTATACAGTGATCACCGGTGACATTATACACAGGACCTCTGTATATAGTATACAGTGTATAGTGTCAATGTATCGGTAACACTGACTCACCAGTGATGTCTCTAGGTGAAGTCCTTCATCTTTCATCCAGAACAGACTACCATAATTTCTTCCAGCCAGGGCTCGTTTCTGCAGGAAATAACACAGTTATCTAGAGCTCCGCTTGCAGAACACATTACTTAATTTTTCCCAACTTCTACATTACACCACATGAAGAAAAAAAGGCGACAGTGTCACTCTGCACAGTAACAGGACCGCCCCCCCATTTAAAACAATATACTCAAAAAATAAAATAAATACATCACTGCAGTAATAATATCCCTTAATTAGCCCCTATGGTAATAATATTCCCTATCCTGCCCCGTGTATCTCATTCCTGGCTCCAGCCATATGTTCTCGCATCCTGCCCTCATGAGTATCCATTCTACCCCATAGGATCTCCCCAACCTGCCCCATCTGTCTCCATCATATCCATCCTGCCCCATGATCCTATCCTGCCCCATGTCTTTCATTCTGCCCCGTGTCTCCAATCATGCCCCGTATCTACATTCTGCCCATGCCTCCATTCCTGCCCCCAGTGTGTCCAGCATATTGCCCCCCGTGTGTCCAGCAATCTGCCCCAGTGTGTCCAGCATTCTGCCCCAGTGTCTCCAATATTGCCCCCAATCTGTCCAGCAATATGCCCCAGTGTGTCCAGCATTCTGCCCCAGTGTCTCCAGCATATTGCCCCCAGTGTGTCCAGCAATCTGCCCCAGTGTGTCCAGCAATCTGCCCCAGTGTGTCCAGCAATCTGCCCCAGTGTGTCCAGCATATTGCCCCAGTGTGTCCAGCATTCTGCCCCAGTGTCTCCAATATTGCCCCCAGTCTGTCCAGCAATCTGCCCTAGTGTGTCCAGCATTCTGCTCCAGTGTGTCCAGCACATTGCCCCCAGTGTGTCCAGCATATTGCCCCCAGTGTGTCCAGCAATCTGCCCCAGTGTGTCCAGCAATTTGCCCCAGTGTCTCCAATATTGCCCCCAGTCTGTCCAGCAATCTGCCCCAGTGTGTCCAGCAATCTGCCCCAGTGTCTCCAGCATATTGCCCCAGTGTGTCCAGCATTCTGCCCCAGTGTCTCCAATATTGCCCCCAGTCTGTCCAGCAATCTGCCCCAGTGTGTCCAGCATTCTGCTCCAGTGTCTCCAGCATATTGCCCCCAGTGTGTCCAGCATTCTGCCCCAGTATGTCCAGCATTCTGCCCCAGTCTGTCCAGCATATTGCCCCAGTGTGTCCAGCATTCTGCCCCAGTGTCTCCAATATTGCCCCCAGTCTGTCCAGCAATCTGCCCTAGTGTGTCCAGCATTCTGCTCCAGTGTGTCCAGCACATTGCCCCCAGTGTGTCCAGCATATTGCCCCCAGTGTGTCCAGCAATCTGCCCCAGTGTGTCCAGCAATTTGCCCCAGTGTCTCCAATATTGCCCCCAGTCTGTCCAGCAATCTGCCCCAGTGTGTCCAGCAATCTGCCCCAGTGTCTCCAGCATATTGCCCCAGTGTGTCCAGCATTCTGCCCCAGTGTCTCCTATATTGCCCCCAGTCTGTCCAGCAATCTGCCCCAGTGTGTCCAGCATTCTGCTCCAGTGTCTCCAGCATATTGCCCCCAGTGTGTCCAGCATTCTGCCCCAGTATGTCCAGCATTCTGCCCCAGTCTGTCCAGCATATTGCCCCCAGTGTGTCCAGCATATTGCCCCCAGTGTGTCCAGCAATCTACCCCAGTGTGTCCAGCAATCTGCCTGAGTGTGTCCAGCAATCTGCCCCAGTGTCTCCAGCATATTGCCCCCAGTGTGTCCAGCATTCTGCCCCAGTGTCTCCAATATTGCCCCCGTCTGTCCAGCAATCTGCCCCAGTGTGTCCAGCATATTGCCCCCAGTGTGTCCAGCATTCTGCCCCAGTGTCTCCAGCATATTGCCCCCAGTGTGTCCAGCATTCTGCCCCAGTGTCTCCAATATTGCCCCCAGTCTGTCCAGCATATTGCCCCCAGTGTGTCCAGCAATCTGCCCCAGTGTGTCCAGCATATTGCCCCCAGTGTGTCCAGCATATTGCCCCCAGTGTGTCCAGCATATTGCCCCCAGTGTGTCCAGCATTCTGCCCCAGTGTCTCCAGCAATCTGCCCCAGTGTCTCCAGCATATTGCCCCCAGTGTGTCCAGCATTCTGCCCCAGTGTCTCCAATATTGCCCCCAGTGTGTCCAGCATATTGCCCCGTGTGTCCAGCAATCTGCCCCAGTGTGTCCAGCATATTGCCCCCAGTGTGTCCAGCATATTGCCCCCAGTGTGTCCAGCATATTGCCCCCAGTGTGTCCAGCATTCTGCCCCAGTGTCTCCAGCAATCTGCCCCAGTGTCTCCTCCCCAGCATTGCCCCCAGTGTGTCCAGCAATCTGGCCGTTTGTAAAGAAAAAAAACGAGTTCTCACCTGGCCTGTGCGCTCCAGCGGCGAGCTCCCTCCAGCAGCTCGCAATCGCCGGCGACTGACAATGACATCAGATGCCGGCGACGTGTGTGCTGCGGCTGCTGCCGACTTCAGCTGCCAGCCTCCAATTGGCTGGCGGCTGTTGTTTACTATTGCCCGCATGTCAATAGGTGAAACTACCGCAGCGCCGGTAGGGCCCCCTCTCTGCCCACCGGGCCCATACGCCAGTCAGGGCAGTAATGCCCTGACTGGCGGCGGGCAATCTGAGCGGTAGCCGAGGGCCCCCCCACACCGCTGGGCCCTGGGCTATTGCCCAGATTGACCCTATTATAATCCACCCCTGGGTGGAAAGGACAATGATGGTGGTGGGGGAGACAATGATGGAGGTGTTGAAATGGGCAATGATGGGGGTGTTTTAATGGGCAATGATGGGGGTGGTGGGGGAGAAAGCAATGATGGTTTTGGTGTAAATGACAATGATGGTGGTGGTAGAAAAGACAATGGTGGTTGTGGAATGGGCAATGATAGGGGTGGTAGGGGGAACGATGATGGAGTTGGAGAGGGGATGCATTATACTTTATGAGGGGGGCAACATTATATTCTGTGGGGAGGACTGCATTATTCTCTCAGGCGACTACATTATATTCTGGGGGGCTACATCATGCTATATGAGGGGGCTACAGTATACTCTATGGGGGGGCTACATTATATTCTGTGGTGGGGCTGCATTATTCTCTCAGGGGACTACATTATATTCTGGGGGCTACATCATACTATATGAGGGGGGCAGCATTATGCCCAATGAGGGGGATACAGTATACTCTATGGGGGGGCTGCATTATACTATATAAGGGGCGCTGCATTATACCCTATGAGGGTGCTACATTATATTCTATGGTGGGGCCTGCATTATACCTTATGAGGGGGTTGCATTATATTTTGTAGGGTGCTGCATTTTATTCCATGAGAGGGGGCTGCATTATATTCTATGAGAGGGGGCTGCATTATATTCTTTGAGGGGGGGCTACATTATTTTATGAGGGGGCTGCATTATATTCTATGAGGGAGGCTACATTATATTCTATGAGGGAGGCTACATTATATTCTATGAGGGGGCTACGTTATATTCTATGAGGGGGCTGTATTATATTCTATGAGAGGGGCTACATAGTGGGCCCCAAGAATGATTTTCTCTGGTGGGCCCAAGGTGCTTCAGTCAGACACTGCTTCTGGCAGAAGGACACATCGCCGGTTATATTATAGGTAGGAGCTAATGTGGGACCCATTAGATAGTGTGGGAGATAATGCAGAGACCATTGTACAGTTTGGAGCTTACTGTGGGTTCTTTTATATAGTTTGGAGGATAATGTGAGCGCCATTATACAATTTGGTGGCTAATGCGGGGCACTTTTTACAGTGTGGGGGCTAATGTGAGAGACATTATACAGTATGCAAGCTCATGTGGGGGCTATTATACAGTTTGGTGACTAAAACAATGGCCATTGTACAGTTTGGGGGCTAATGTGGGAGCAATTATACAGTGTGGGGGCTAATGTGGGAGCCAATATACAGTGTGCAAACTCATGTGGGGGCTATTATACAGTTTGGTGACTAAAACAATGGCCAATGTACAGTTTGGGGCAATTGCACAGTTTGGGGGCTAACATGAGGCCCATTATACAGCTTAAAACGTAATGTAGGGGGCCATTATACAGTTTGGGGGCTAATGTGTGAAAATTATACAGTTTGGGGGCTAATGTGAGGGCCATTATAGAGTTTGGGGCTTACTGTGGTGGCCATTGCAGTGTTGAAGCTAATACTGAGGCCATTATTTAGTTAGATGACTAGTATGGGGACTATTGTGGAGGACACTATACAGTGTCAGGGCCATTACACAGTGTGAGCACTTCTGTGCGAGTCATTATACTGTGTTTTGGGGGAGCAGTGTGAATATCATACTATGTATAAAGGAGCTGTGGGGGTACCATACGTGTACAGCGGAGCTGTGGGCCAAATATACTGTGTATAGGGAAGTTGTGGGGACATTATACGCTGTATAAAGAAGCTATGGCCCACCATACGGTGTACAACGGAGCTGTACATTGGGGGACTCAGTGGACATTCTTAAATGTAAAGTGTTTACTTTGAAAGCATTATTATTATGGCACTCAGAGTATTGAGGCCATCAAAGTGGCAAAATGTGGACACTTTTCTAGGGCATTTGCACAGGGCCTTCATTTTTTCTAGGGGGCAATTTTACCATCTAGAGGGCACAAAGAAGGCATTATTATTATGTAAGGTGCACAGTGGTGGCATTATTATGTAGATCACTAGGAGGAGCCCTGTTATTGTGCCAAACAGCAGGCGCATTAATAGGGACAGATCAGCAGCAGTGGCTCAGTATTGGGGTATCAGTAGGATGAGTGAGGGGTTTGTGCAGGTTGGGAATAGATGGGAACGGTGCTGGAAATGTGAGAAGTCAGATGTGTCTTTGTTGTAATCTCTGCAGACGACTCGTGGCTGCAAGTACTTGTCATGTAATGTTGGTTTGGGCCAAATGGAAAAGATCTGAAAAATGAACGAGTCAATCAGAAAGAACGCCAGCGGTAAGTCACTATATATAACTGTACCTTAACCACTTGTATGTTCTGTAGGACTGGTATGTACCACTATATGTCCCCATATGGCAGTAATATCAGTGTGCCACTGCAGCGCCCCAGAGTCCTGGTCGTTGCAGTACTGTGGCTCCGCCACTATGGGGAGCTATGGTGCGTCTGATGGCACTGAAGGAGTTCATCGGATCAGGTATCACAGACACCAATACATTTCACAGCCGGGCCTCCGGGGGGAGCTAAGGGTGCTATTCATTAGGCCACTCCCCACCATAGTGGGTAAACTGGGGGTCAGGCAGGAAGTTAGATCAGAAAGCTGACTGGGTTGGAACCAGGCAACACCTTGTGGCAGAGGGTGTTGTGGGGGAAGATACAGTAGGGTCTCTGTCAGGGGTGGGATCCTGACAGAGGCTTGGCAACTTGAACGAACGTAACGGGACCGTGCCTGCTCAGGATAGCGGCGGTGCCCAAGGAAGGACTAGAAGAGAGATAGATTGTGCTGAGTGAGAAACGAGATCACGCAAAGGAGAAATACCAGTAGGAGTCGTGCTGTAAGACCGAAGCAACATCCTATTGAGGCGCACTACCGGTGGCCGGAACGCCGAGGGAGTATCATAACATTCAGCTTCAAGCAATACTCCAAACAGCGGCAGGACAGTCAGTCTAAGGCGGGCTGTCTAACTTATATCACCTATGCAGTCTTGGGGGGCAACTTGTGGAGAGGGGCGACTCTAGGGTCCCGGAAGAGCTCCGAGCCTACCCGTCAAACGGGTGCCGTCCCAACCAGAACATCAGGGAGGGACGGGGGATTAGCAGAACATCATCTAATCGAGTTGTGAGGGAACTTAAGAAACAGACACAACAGTTGTGGGGGACTTTCCGTAAGCACAGCAGGGAAGGACCACAACACATAGCGCTAGTAGGAAGGCACCGATTTCCACCTGTGAAGAGAACTCTGGAGGTGCCATTGGACCGGCCGGACTTGCGCAGCCTGGTGAACCGTGTTCCGGACTGAGGACTCAGAGATCTTCAGTAAAGAGGTAAAGAGACTGCAACCTGGTGTCCTCGTTATTTACTGCACTGCACCACTACAGCGTCACCACCATCATCCATATCTATTATTCACTGAGCGCCCCACGGCAGGGTCACGGACCGGGGCCTAGCCGCCGTGACAACCCCAGAGCAGAGACTCAGAGGCCCGGTACCGGGTACCCCTCGGCCCTGCGGCGGTGGGGGCGCTACAAAACTTGGCGTCACGAACAGGATCTACTTAAGCCTGAAGAATCAGGTCATGTGTGCCTTGGAACTGTGATTTACTGTACTTTATTACAAAAACAAAACAAAACTGTGGATTGTCACTTGCCGCCAAAAGTTCGCGCCAAAACCGCCGCCATTGCGGTGTCACAGGGAGCGCAGAGGAAGAAGAAGGGCGTGTCATGAGGGACCAACTACCAGCATGGGTGCCGGGGGACAAAGATCACCCCCAGACTTGGAAGAATAAGCCTCGATACCATGAATATGTAAATAGTTCTTTGACTGTTTGTTGGTTTCCTGTTTTGCTGCTAAACCCGTCCAGGGTTAACTCTTAAAGGGATCCTTCTGTTGACCTGGGATCCCTATTGTTTGCTTTTGTTTGTTTTTCCAAAGTTTCGCACAAGTTTTTAGTTGAAAAGAACTGCTGAAATCATGAACAGTGCATGATCCGAACTTCTTGTATATAGTTTGCACCTTATTAAAGGCGCTCCCTACTGGTTTCACTTAAAGAAGGACTCTTTGTGAAGATACCACACTGGAACCTTTGCTGAGTATGGACTGGTGGCTTGAGGAGACACGCTACCTCATAGAGACTTGGTCCCCTCTTAAAGGGGATGTTCATTTGTTGCGCTTAGACCGTGATATTGCTTTAAGACTGGAAGCAATAATGTCTTGACCAAAGAAAGTGATGATAATGTTTATGTGAGTAAGTTATATGTATTTAACTAGTTGATTGTGAAGAAATGCTGATGATGTTCTCTGAAAAGAAAAAGTGAAAGATAGTGAGAAAGATAATGAGAAGGCTTAATGTTTAGTAGAGAATGTTCTGATAATGTTGATAGGTAGTTAGGATAGAAGGTAAACCCTGAGTCCTCATAGGAGTCATGTAGAGATGGCTCAGTGCTCTTAAACTGAAAGTAATGTTATGTTCTATACTGTGTATAGTAGTGGAAAAGGCAGTAGGCCCGGGCTGAACGGGGCGGTCCTGTATAGAAAGGAGAGGCAGTAGGTCTGGTGCCGTTAGGACAGGCGGTCCTGCAGATTTAAAGAAGGAGAATGAAAAAGTTAAATTACCTTATGTCACGATTCACACCGTGACTGTCAAGATCCCTTAGCCGCTGCCCACAATATGTCACGGATTGGGGTGATTTTAAACCAACAGACGGCTATCACATGTGCAGGGGGCTTATCTTAGTTATCCCTCCACTGCCTCAATGTGATGAAAAACCACACACGAGGCTATTGACCTCTTAGTTTACAGCAGGGGCTTATTTTAGGTATCCCACTGCTCTTCAATATACCATGAACTGCAGGGATTTGTGTCTATCCCGCTTACAGTTCCACTTAACACTTGCAGCTCTCTGGCGCCCCCCCTTACTCTCAGGTCAGATTAGGTACTGCACATAGGGTAATTGGTCGCCAGAAACGCTGCCTGCTATGTACTGGCTATTGGGCACGCTGCAGCGACGCGATAACTACTCCCACTCAGGCAGGAACAATAATTATCAAGCCGCAGTCGCTACAGTGAAACCCAAAGGCCTGCACAGTACACGGTATCACTGCCACCAGCCTCGATTAAACGGGTCCGAAGCAAACCCCAAAACAGTAGCGTACTTTCCCTTCAAGAGACAGGGTACGTTTTTAGAGCATGGAGAAATAACTGGCATGAAATAATATACCCATAAAGTTTATGCAGTGTTTATCAAAATATTTTACAAAGATGTTATAAATGAGACAATTGCAAATATGTACAAGGTAATTATGAAAATAAAGGGATTAAAGGAAGAAAAGATAACTCACATGTTCTTAGTTCATATCAGTTCAGGCAAACACCATGCTAGGGGGGAGGGGCTCCCAAAAATCCCAATGCATGAGGTACAGCTCTTCAGGTCAGACCCCCATGTTCTTCCAGCAACAGACTCACTGCTGGAGTCCGGCCAAAACAGTTATAGTTTTAGCCTGGTGACCTCACCAAAAGGGCTGGCTATCCCAGTCCCTCCTCTCTCTGCATTCTGACTAAGTATAAGCTAAATCTTTCTAAGACTTGTAATTCCGCTGCTGAACATCTCATAGCCGTAATACAACCAGCATTCATCTCGTATTATCGCTGGCATTCTAGTGAGACCAAATATGTCCTATTTGGGATGTATATTTACAGAGAAATCCCTACTTCTTCCCCTGATGGAGTTAAAAGCTCATGTTTAGAGTGATGGGTAGCTCCTTCGATGGAGATTACAAATATATGTTTTCGTGGTCTTAACTTAAACGATTTGCCTAATATCTTCCAAAAACAGAACAAAAGACTTTCATTTTCTGGAAGGTTCTAGTCCAGTGATACCTGGACACGAGCTTACACGGCAGGAAATGCCGGTCGTAAATGCCTTTCTTCAATAAAACTCCCCTCTCACATACATTGGCAAGGCAGCTCTTGGCTGAGTGAAAGGGAAGGGGGGTTTTTAACCCACAGCTTGCTAGCAACAGAACTAAACTTATATGATATTTCATACCATATCGTGACACCTTATAATGTGATTATAGGAAGGTCTTTAGTGGATTCAGAGTGTATGTCCTTAAAGGCAATGTTAAATTATTGTTCAACAATTTTGCACTTAGTAGAATACCCGGTTGGGTAAGAAGAGTTATTTATAGCATGTTGCTATGATATTTTACCATGTTTGTAACGTTCAAGTGTCCTCACCTCCCATAAAGGGAAGCCTGTTTAAGTATACTTATTGTTATTGCACTCAACAAAACTGTATGTCTTTTTGCTAACTTGTATTGTTGTTTTCTTACCAGTCCCGGAGTACTGTGTTTAACCAGGGGGGAGTGCAGCACCCCAGAGTCCTGGTCGTTGCAGTACTGTGGCTCCGCCACTATGGGGAGCTATGGTGCGTCTGATGGCACTGAAGGAGTTCATCGGATCTGTCACGATTCACACCGTGACTGTCAAGATCCCTTAGCCGCTGCCCACAATATGTCACGGATTGGGGTGACTTTAGACCAGCAGACGGCTATCACATGTACAGGGGGCTTATCCTCGTTATCCCTCCACTGCCACAATGTGATGAAAAAAAAAAAAACACACACGAGGCTATTGACCTCTTAGTTTACAGCAGGGGCTTATTTTAGGTATCCCACTGCTCTTCAATATACCATGAACTGCAGGGATTTGTGTCTATCCCGCTTACAGTTCCACTTAACACTTGCAGCTCTCTGGCGCCCCCCCTTACTCTCAGGTCAGATTAGGTACTGCACCTAGGGTGATTAGTCGCCAGAAACGCTGCCTGCTATGTACTGGCTATTGGGTGCACTGCAGCGACGCGATAACTACTCCCACTCAGGCAGGAACAATAATTATCAAGCCGCAGTCGCTACAGTGACCCCCAAAAGCCTGCACACGGTCGCTGCCACCAGCTCCAATTGAACGGGTCTGGAGCTAACCCCAAAACAGTAGCGTAATTCCCTTCAGAGACAGGGTACGGTTTAGGGCAGGAAGAACGAACTAGTATTAAATATTATACCCCATAAATGATTTTTAGGCAGTGTTTATAAAATATTTTACACAGATGTTACAAATGAGACAATTGCAAATATGTACAAGGTAATTATAAAAATAAAAGGATTAAATGAAGAGAAGGTAACACTCACATATTCTCAGATCATTGCATTGCAGGCCACAGGCTATGATAGCTTTCCATCTATCCCAGTGCATTTGCACTCGCAGTCTGGTCGCTTCAGGTAAAAACTCACAACTCCCCCCCTGGAAGCCTGCCAGCAACTTTATAACCTACAGCCTGTGACCTCACAGAAAGGGCTGGTTTTTCCAACCCCTCCTACTTCTTCAGTATTACTCACTGGGCATTAAATATATCTGATGCCCGTAACTTCGCTACAGAACATAAAATAATCGCACCATACCCATCATTCATCTCGTAGTATCGTGGGCATTCCGATGAGATCAAATATGTCCTATTTGTCACGCACACTGACAGAGAAATCCCTACCTCTGTACCAGATGGAGTTAAAAGCTCATGTTTAGAGTGATGGGTAGCTCCTTCGATGGAGATTACAAATATATGTTTTCGTGGTCTTAACTTAAACGAGTTGCCTAATATCTTCCAAAAACAGAACAAAAGACTTTCATATTCTGGAAGGTTCTAATCTAGTTAAAGCTGGGCACTTTCCACCACAGGAAATACTGGTCGTAAATGCCTTTCGTCAATAAAACTCTCTTCCCCTATCTACATTGGCAAGCAAGCTCAACTCTGAAGTAAAAGAGAAGGGGGGTTTCTTAGCCCACATCCTGGGCTGACAAGAGAAACTAACTTATGATATTTCATACCATATCGTGACACCTCCCCCTTTTGGCGTGCGCTACGGCGGCAGAACCTCTCGGTATGCCTCCATGCGCACCTCCGTGGGTTCACCCTGGCGGGAGAGTCCATCTGCATTCCCATGCTCTTTGCCTGCTTTGTGTTTAATGGTGAAGTCAAATTGCTGAAGGGCAAGGCTCCAGCGTAGCAACCTGCCATTGGTTCCACACATGGTGCTTAGCCAGCGCAGAGGGTTGTGGTCGGTCACCACGGTGAAGGTGCGACCGTACAAGTAGGGCTGCAAGCGCTGCAGGGCCCAGACTATGGCCAGGCACTCCTTCTCAATGGTGGAGTAGGCCACTTCCCTCGGCAAAAGTTTCCGGCTCAGGTACAACACGGGGTGCTCTTGGTCCTCCGAGTCAACCTGGCTGAGCACAGCACCAAGGCCAAACTCACTGGCGTCGGTCTGTACCAAGAACGGTCGACTGCTGTCGACTGCTTTCAACACAGGGGCGTTGCACAGTGCTGTTTTCAACGCCTGGAAGGCCCCCTCACAGCCATCTGTCCAGTTGACGATGTGGGGTAGCTTCTTCCTGGTGAGGTCCGTCAAAGGTTTTGCCAGGCTACTATAGTGCTGCACGAAGCGCCTATAGTACCCTGCAGTGCCCAGGAAGGACATCACATGTTTCTTGGTCCTGGGAGTGGGCCAGTTCACGATCACGCCCACTTTGTCAGGCTCTGGTTTTAGGGTGTTTCCGCCTACCCGGTGCCCCAGGTAGTGAACCTCCCTCATGCCCATCTGGCACTTTCCCGGCTTGATAGTCAGGCCTGCTTGGTGAATTCGCCTGAGCACCTCCTCGAGATGCTGCAGGTGTTCTTCCCAGGAGGGACTGAAGATGGCAATGTCATCTAAGTACGCCACGGCGTACTTCTCCAGTCCCTGAAGCAGGAGATTGACCATCCGCTGGAAAGTGGCAGGGGCATTCTTCATACCAAAGGTCATGACCGTGGACTCGTACAGTCCAAAGGGTGTGATAAAGGCGGACTTCTCCTGCGCCTCGGGGCTCAGGGGAATCTGCCAGTATCTGCGACTCAGATCCATGATTGTCAGGTATTTTGCGCCAGCTAACTTCTCAAGCAGCTCCTCGATGCGCGGCATTGGGTGCGCGTCAGAGGCGGTAATGGCGTTGAGCCCCCTGTAGTCCACGCAGAACCGGGTGGTCCGGTCCTTCTTTGGCACGAGAACTACAGATGAGGCCCACGCGCTCTTTGACCGTCGAATCACCCCCAGCTGTAACATCTCATCGATCTCCTGGCGCATAATCTGCTGCACCTGGTCAGAGATTCGATAGCGTGTTCGCCGTAGTGGGGCGTGATTCCCGGTGTCCACCTCGTGGACCGCTAACTCAGTCCTTCCAGGCCGGTTGGAGAACACGACCCGGAAGGGTTCCAGTGTGGTTTGCAACTGCAACCGCTGTGGTTCATCTAGCGAGGCGCTTACCTCCACGTCCTCAATGGACCCATGGGCCTTGGCTTGGGCCAGCATGTCCAGGAGGGTGTCTTCCTCCCCTTCTTCGGGTGCGCTGCAGACCGGTAGGACGAAAGGTTCACGTTCGTGATGAGCCTTCATCATGTTGACGTGAAAGGCTTTTCGCCTACCCCGAGTGTGGTCAAGCGTGACCACATAGGTGACCGGGTTGAGCTGTTGGTGGACGACGTACGGGCCCTCCCAGGCTGCCTGAAGCTTATCTGTTGGTACAGGAACCAGCACCCAAACCTTTTGACCCACGTGGTAGGTCCGCTCCCGGGCGTTTTGGTCGTACCAGTGCTTCTGATCAGCCTGAGCCTGCGTCATGTTGTCATGCACCAACTGCGTCAAGGTCTGCATCTTGTCACGGAAGCGCATGACATACTCCACTATGGACACTTCAGAAGGGTTCGGCTCCTCTTCCCAGGATTCTCTTACCAACCCAAGGGGTCCCCGGACTCGCCTACCGTACAGGAGCTCGAAGGGGGAGAACCCCGTCGAGGCCTGCGGAACCTCTCTGTAAGCGAATAGCAGGTGTGGGAGGTACCGCTCCCAGTCGCGCCCTTGTGTCTCAACCAGCATGCGTAGCATCTGTTTGAGGGTACCATTGAAGCGTTCACACAAGCCATTGGTCTGTGGGTGATACGCACTCGATACCAGGTGCTTCACCTGCATTTTCTTACAGAGAGCCTCCATTAGGTGAGACATAAATTGGGTCCCTCGATCAGTAAGCATTTCCCTGGGAAATCCTACACGTGAAAAGATGGCCAACAGGGCATCCGCCACCTTATCTGCCCTAGTTGACGACAGAGCTACTGCCTCTGGGTACCGGGTAGCGTAGTCTACCACAGTAAGAATATATCGCTTTCCAGAGCTGCTGGGGACGGCCAGCGGGCCCACAATGTCCACCGCGATCCTCTGGAAAGGCTCCTCTATCACTGGCAAAGGGATCAGGGGAGCCTTAAGAGCAGGCCCCGCCTTCCCCACTCTCTGACAGGTGACACAGGAGCGGCAGTAGTTTGACACATCTGTCCCCATCTTAGGCCAATAGAAGTGTTGAGACAGCCGGGCCTTAGTTTTGCTGATCCCCAAGTGTCCACCTAGCGGGATCTCATGGGCAATCCGCAACAACTCACCCCGGAATTGCTGTGGGACGACCAGCTGTCTTTCCCTCAACCACTCCTTTTGTGATTCTCCGGGTACTGTCTCCCGGTACAACCTTCCTCCTTCCCAGAACACCTTCTCCTTATCAGTCTCGGAGAATGACGTCCCGGCGAGTCGTCTCAAACTCTCTAGGCTCGCATCTGTGTGCAGAGCGGCCTGAAACTCCTGGCTAGGGGAAGCCAGAAGCGATGTCAGGGTCCCTTCCCCACGGGAACCCTCTGGGACCTGCTCTGGGTCCACCTCTGGTTCAGTCACACTGATGACTGAGGAGGGTCCGGAAGGCAGACAGGTATCTGCGTTCCGGGCACTCTGACTGCGGGTGACAGCAGCTACATAGGCTGTCTCCCCGGGGGTTTCTACAGACCCATCAGCCGACGCTGCTATGGGCTCTACCTCCCCATCCACCCCCATTTCCTCAGGAGCATTGCTACTTATGGGCCAGTTACCTTCCTCGGTGGCACTGGTCAATTGCATGGCATCACCTTCCTCACGGTTCCCATGTATCTCCCCATTTCTTGTAGCACCGACACTTGCCCCTGCTAGGGGTTCCTCAGCCGTCTCACTCCGCAGAGCAACGTGGCTGAGCACTCCTGTACCTATGGACACATCAACTTTCACAGAAACATCATTATCAGGTACAGTTGGCACAGGTACAACATTTTCACCATCAGTCCTAGGGAAAAAATGGTTAACAGATGCATCATTACAAGATAAAGCATGGTCAGGTAACACATGCGATTTCCCATCATCATCATCATCATTAGGGTTAACTTTACCCTCATTAGTAGATTGGGGAGGAGGGTCATCCACGAAGTATGCAACCAACCTCCCCAAATCAGTCCCCAACAAAACATCAGTGGGCAAATTATCAGACAGCCCCACTTCCTTCACCCCGCTCCCGGCACCCCAATTAATATAAACCCGGGCCATCGGTAAGGGACAGCTGATGCCCCCAATCCCAGTGACAGTTAGGGTTTTCCCCGGAATGATTTCTTCAGGGGCCGCCAGTTCGGGTCGGATGAGGGTTCGTTCAGCCCCGGTGTCTTTGAGGCCTGTAGCAACATGACTCCCCACAATGACATGCTGTACGTTATCACACCCCCTCCCAGCCACACCACCCACCAAAAGAACTGCTGCATTAGGCCCTGGGGCCTGGGATGAGGGGTTCTTCTGCTTGGCTGGACATCGGTGACTGAGGTGTCCAGTCTGCCTGCAGTGGTAACACTGGCGAAGTTCGGTGGTAGGTCTGGTGCTGTTGGCCACGGGGACAGGACCTCTGGTGTGTTGGCTGGCAGGGGTACTGGCGTTGGATGCAGGCTTACCCCCTCTCCAGCTGGAGGTGACTGGCTTCCGCACTTCCGATCTACGGTTGGCCTCATAGGCATCGGCAATCTGCGCTGCTTTCGTCACGTCTTTGGGTTCTCTGTCCATCACGAACTGTCGCACCTCAGTTGGGCAAAGACGGAAGAACTGGTCTTTGATCATCAGGTCTCGCAGCTGTGCAAAGGTGGTCACTGACAGTCCTTGGGTCCACTGGTCAAAGTGGGTCCCCAGTCCATGCACCACATCACTGTAACTGTCGTGTGGGCCACGTTGGAGGGTCCGAAACTTTTTACGGTACACCTCGGGTGTAAGCTGGTACTTGGCTATGAGGGCCTGCTTGATAGCCTCATAGTCACCATCTTGTTCTTGAGGGAGGGCAGCAAACGCCTCCAGAGCTTTTCCTCTCAGCCCTGGTGTCAGGTACCGTGCCCATTCTTGTGTAGGCAGCTGGTACTGTCTGCAGGCTTTCTCAAAGGCCCGCAGAAAAGTGTCCAAGTCCCCATCCTTTTCCATAACAGGAAAGTGGTCGGGCCGGGGCTTTGGTGTCTGAGCGCTGCTGGGCTCACGGCTCTGGGCAGTGGAAGGCATCCCCCCCCGCCGGAGCATCTCCAAACTTATTTGCGCAGAGTTCTCGCAAGAACTTTCTGCAAGTTTTTAGTGAGAGGAATGATTGCTCAAACCAAATCACTAATGCTCTAATATCCCACCGCTGCCACCAATATGTCTCGATTCACACCGTGACTGTCAAGATCCCTTAGCCGCTGCCCACAATATGTCACGGATTGGGGTGACTTTAGACCAGCAGACGGCTATCACATGTACAGGGGGCTTATCCTCGTTATCCCTCCACTGCCACAATGTGATGAAAAAAAAAAAACACACACGAGGCTATTGACCTCTTAGTTTACAGCAGGGGCTTATTTTAGGTATCCCACTGCTCTTCAATATACCATGAACTGCAGGGATTTGTGTCTATCCCGCTTACAGTTCCACTTAACACTTGCAGCTCTCTGGCGCCCCCCCTTACTCTCAGGTCAGATTAGGTAATGCACCTAGGGTGATTAGTCGCCAGAAACGCTGCCTGCTATGTACTGGCTATTGGGTGCACTGCAGCGACGCGATAACTACTCCCACTCAGGCAGGAACAATAATTATCAAGCCGCAGTCGCTACAGTGACCCCCAAAAGCCTGCACACGGTCGCTGCCACCAGCTCCAATTGAACGGGTCTGGAGCTAACCCCAAAACAGTAGCGTAATTCCCTTCAGAGACAGGGTACGGTTTAGGGCAGGAAGAACGAACTAGTATTAAATATTATACCCCATAAATGATTTTTAGGCAGTGTTTATAAAATATTTTACACAGATGTTACAAATGAGACAATTGCAAATATGTACAAGGTAATTATAAAAATAAAAGGATTAAATGAAGAGAAGGTAACACTCACATATTCTCAGATCATTGCATTGCAGGCCACAGGCTATGATAGCTTTCCATCTATCCCAGTGCATTTGCACTCGCAGTCTGGTCGCTTCAGGTAAAAACTCACAACTCCCCCCCTGGAAGCCTGCCAGCAACTTTATAACCTACAGCCTGTGACCTCACAGAAAGGGCTGGTTTTTCCAACCCCTCCTACTTCTTCAGTATTACTCACTGGGCATTAAATATATCTGATGCCCGTAACTTCGCTACAGAACATAAAATAATCGCACCATACCCATCATTCATCTCGTAGTATCGTGGGCATTCCGATGAGATCAAATATGTCCTATTTGTCACGCACACTGACAGAGAAATCCCTACCTCTGTACCAGATGGAGTTAAAAGCTCATGTTTAGAGTGATGGGTAGCTCCTTCGATGGAGATTACAAATATATGTTTTCGTGGTCTTAACTTAAACGAGTTGCCTAATATCTTCCAAAAACAGAACAAAAGACTTTCATATTCTGGAAGGTTCTAATCTAGTTAAAGCTGGGCACTTTCCACCACAGGAAATACTGGTCGTAAATGCCTTTCGTCAATAAAACTCTCTTCCCCCATCTACATTGGCAAGCAAGCTCAACTCTGAAGTAAAAGAGAAGGGGGGTTTCTTAGCCCACATCCTGGGCTGACAAGAGAAACTAACTTATGATATTTCATACCATATCGTGACAGATCAGGTATCACAGACACCAATACATTTCACAGCCGGGCCTCCGGGGGGAGCTAAGGGTGCTATTCATTAGGCCACTCCCCACCATAGTGGGTAAACTGGGGGTCAGGCAGGAAGTTAGATCAGAAAGCTGACTAGGTTGGAACCAGGCAACACCTTGTGGCAGAGGGTGTTGTGGGGGAAGATACAGTAGGGTCTCTGTCAGGGGTGGGATCCTGACAGAGGCTTGGCAACTTGAACGAACGTAACGGGACCGTGCCTGCTCCGGGTAGCGGCGGTGCCCAAGGAAGGACTAGAAGAGAGATAGATTGTGCTGAGTGAGAAACGAGATCACGCAAAGGAGAAATACCAGTAGGAGTCGTGCTGTAAGACCGAAGCAACATCCTATTGAGGCGCACTACCGGTGGCCGGAACGCCGAGGGAGTATCATAACATTCAGCTTCAAGCAATACTCCAAACAGCGGCAGGACAGTCAGTCTAAGGCGGGCTGTCTAACTTATATCACCTATGCAGTCTTGGGGGGCAACTTGTGGAGAGGGGCGACTCTAGGGTCCCGGAAGAGCTCCGAGCCTACCCGTCAAACGGGTGCCGTCCCAACCAGAACATCAGGGAGGGACGGGGGATTAGCAGAACATCATCTAATCGAGTTGTGAGGGAACTTAAGAAACAGACACAACAGTTGTGGGGGACTTTCCGTAAGCACAGCAGGGAAGGACCACAACACATAGCGCTAGTAGGAAGGCACTGATTTCCACCTGTGAAGAGAACTCTGGAGGTGCCATTGGACCGGCCGGACTTGCGCAGCCTGGTGAACCGTGTTCCGGACTGAGGACTCAGAGATCTTCAGTAAAGAGGTAAAGAGACTGCAACCTGGTGTCCTCGTTATTTACTGCACTGCACCACTACAGCGTCACCACCATCATCCATATCTATTATTCACTGAGCGCCCCACGGCAGGGTCACGGACCGGGGCCTAGCCGCTGTGACAACCCCAGAGCAGAGACTCAGAGGCCCGGTACCGGGTACCCCTCGGCCCTGCGGCGGTGGGGGCGCTACACCACCATAGTTCGAATCAGGGTTACCTGAATAGGGGCCCACTCAGATGTTTCGTCCCTCTGAGCAGAAGCCCTAGCTATGCCTCTGGTGCACACTGCTAGTATTTCCCAATTTTATAGACATTATTCATTTTTGTTTATTTTTTATGAATTAATGTTCCTGTCGTCGTTTTGCTCGTGACATGCAGATATGTTTGCTGGCCTTCCACCTGCTGATGTACAATTGATCTGATGCTAGCAGAGCCTGTGTTGCCAGAAGATAAGGCTTGGAGGATTGCAGTTTTTCACTTGACTTGTTTACCATCTGGGGCCAGATCTGATGTAGGAAAGCACCATTATACACACAGTCGTCCAGCGAAGCAGAAGGATGGACAGGCCCCAAGGGTGCAGAGTCTGGTCTCTGTAAGCACAAGCAGCTGCTGCCCACCCTCCTCATCACTCCCCTTCCCTACAAGAAAGAGGAAGAAAATCATAAATGTGAAAAGATATTCTATAATACAATACAACTAGAATAATATGACACACAAACCATGCAATCTGTGTAATGTTTATGTCATTGTGAGACCTATGTATAAATAAGGTACACGGCAGAGAAAGAAATAAGTGCTGCCATGTGCTAACCAAGCATCACTGGTGTGCGCCATGCTGTGTTCTCCAACCCCACACACCAGCCTTACAAGAGATAGGAGCACAGATTATGTCTGCCTTATAGAGAGGATGTTAGTACATCAGTCACACTTTTTTGAGAGAATAGTTGTCCCTATATCCCTTTTCCAATACAAATGAAGGCACGTTCTACCTGGAACAATAGTGGTGTTCATGCTGGACAGGTATACTTACACTGACAGTATGGACTAGTATGGACTGGTATACTTACACTGACAGTATGGACTAGTATGGACTGGTATACTTACACTGACAGTATGAACTAGTATGGACAGGTATACTTACACTGACAATATGGATTAGTATGGACTGGTATACTTACACTGACAGTATGGACTAGTATGGACTGGTATACTTGCACTGACAGTATGGACTAGTATGGACTGGTATACTTACACTGACAGTATGGACTAGTATGGACTGGTATGCTTGCACTGACAGTATGGACTACTATGGACTGGTATACTTGCACTGACAGTATTGACTGGTATACCTGCACTGACAGTATGGACTAGTATAGACTGGTATACTTGCACTGACAGTATAGACTAGCATGGACTGGTATACTTGCACTGACAGTATAGAGTAGTATGGACTGGTATACTTGCACTGACATTATGAACTAGTATGGACTGGTATACTTGCACTGACAGTATGGACTAGTATGGACTGGTATAATTGCGCTGACAGTATGAACTAGTATGGACTGGTATACTTGCACTGACAGTATAGACTAGTATGGACTGGTATACTTGCACTTATAGTATAGACTAGTATGGACTGGTATACTTGCACTGACAGTATCGACTAGTATGGACTGGTATACTTGCACTTATAGTATAGACTAGTATGGACTGGTATACTTCCACTGACAGTATGGACTAGTATGGACTGGTATACTTGCAATGACAGTATCGACTAGTATCGACTGGTGTACTTGCACTGACAGTATGGACTAGTATGGACTGGTATACTTGCACTGACAGTATAGACTAGTATGGACTGGTATACTTGCACTGACAGTATAGACTAGTATGGACTGGTATACTTGCACTGACATTATGGACTAGTATGGACTGGTATACTTGCACTGACAGTATAGACTAGCATGGACTGGTATACTTGCACTGACAGTATAGAGTAGTATGGACTGGTATACTTGCACTGACAGTATGGACTAGTATGGACTGGTAAACTTGCACTGACAGTATAGACTAGTATGGACTGGTATACTTGCACTGACATTATGGACTAGAATGGACTGGTATACTTGCACTGACAGTATAGACTAGCATGGACTGGTATACTTGCACTGACAGTATCGAGTAGTATGGACTGGTATACTTGCACTGACAGTATGGACTAGTATGGACTGGTAAACTTGCACTGACAATGTGGACTAGTATGGACTGGTGTGCTTGCACTGACAGTATAGTCTAGTATGGACTGAAGCAAAAAAACAAGAGAACAAACAAACTGGTGCACTGGTGGACTGGTATACTTGCACTGACAGTATAGACTAGTATGGACTGGTATAGTTGCACTGACAGTATGGGATAGTATGGACTGGTATACTTGCACTGACAGTATGGACTAGTATGGACTGGTATACTTGCACTGACAGTATAGAGTATTATGGACTGGTATACTTGCACTAACAATATGAACTAGTATGGAGTGGTATACTTGCACTGACAATATGAACTAGTATGGACTGGTATACTTGCACTGACAGTATGGACTAGTATGGACTGGTATACTTGCACTTATAGTATAGACTAGTATGGACTGGTATACTTGCACTGACAGTATGGACTAGTATGGACTGGTATACTTGCACTGACAGTATCGACTAGTATCGACTGGTGTACTTGCACTGACAGTATGGACTAGTATGTACTGGCATACTTGCACTGACAGTATAGACTAGTATGGACTGGTATACTTACACTGACAGTATGGACTAGTATGGACTGGTATACTTACACTGACAGTATGAACTAGTATGGACAGGTATACTTACACTGACAATATGGATTAGTATGGACTGGTATACTTACACTGACAGTATGGACTAGTATGGACTGGTATACTTGCACTGACAGTATGGACTAGTATGGACTGGTATACTTACACTGACAGTATGGACTAGTATGGACTGGTATGCTTGCACTGACAGTATGGACTACTATGGACTGGTATACTTGCACTGACAGTATTGACTGGTATACCTGCACTGACAGTATGGACTAGTATAGACTGGTATACTTGCACTGACAGTATGGACTAGTATGGACTGGTATAATTGCCCTGACAGTATCGACTAGTATGGACTGGAATACTTGCACTTATAGTATAGACTAGTATGGACTGGTATACTTGCACTGACAGTATCGACTAGTATGGACTGGTATACTTGCACTGACAGTATCGACTAGTATCGACTGGTGTACTTGCACTGACAGTATGGACTAGTATGGACTGGTATACTTGCACTGACAGTATAGACTAGTATGGACTGGTATACTTGCACTGACAGTATAGACTAGTATGGACTGGTATACTTGCACTGACAATATAGGCTAGCATGGACTGGTATAATTGCACGGACAGTATGGACTAATATAGACTGGTATACTTGCACTGACAGTATAGACTAGCATGGACTGGTATACTTGCACTGACAGTATAGACTAGTATGGACTGGTATAATTGCACGGACAGTATGGACTAATATAGACTGGTATACTTGCACTGACAGTATAGACTAGCATGGACTGGTATACTTGCACTGACAGTATAGAGTAGTATGGACTGGTATACTTGCACTGACAGTATGGACTAGTATGGACTGGTAAACTTGCACTGACAATGTGGACTAGTATGGACTGGTGTGCTTGCACTGACAGTATGAACTAGTATGGACTGGTATACTTGCACTGACAGTATGGACTAGTATGGACTGGTATACTTGCACTGACAGTATGGGATAGTATGGACTGGTATAATTGGACGGACAGTATGGACTAGTATGGACTGATATATTTGCACTAACAGTATAGAGTATTATGGACTGGTATACTTGCACTGACAATATGAACTAGTATGGAGTGGTATACTTGCACTGACAGTATGGACTAGTATGGACTGGTATACTTGCACTTATAGTATAGACTAGTATGGACTGGTATACTTGCACTGACAGTATAGACTAGTATGGACTGGTATACTTGCACTGACATTATGGACTAGTATGGACTGGTATACTTGCACTAACAGTATAGGCTAGCATGGACTGGTATAATTGCACGGATAGTATGGACTAATATAGACTGGTATACTTGCACTGACAGTATAGACTAGCATGGACTGGTATACTTGCACTGACAGTATAGAGTAGTATGGACTGGTATACTTGCACTGACAATATGAACTAGTATGGACTGGTATACTTGCACTGACAGTATGGACTAGTATGGACTGGTATACTTGCACTGACAGTATAGACTAGTATGGACTGGTATACTTGCATTTATAGTATAGACTAGTATGCACTGGTATACTTGCACTGACAGTATGGACTAGTATGGACTGGTATACTTGCACTGACAGTATCGACTAGTATCGACTGGTGTACTTGCACTGACAGTATGGACTAGTATGGACTGGTATACTTGCACTGACAGTATAGACTAGTATGGACTGGTATACTTGCACTGACAGTATAGACTAGTATGGACAGGTATACTTGCACTGACATTATGGACTAGTATGGACTGGTATACTTGCACTGACAGTATAGGCTAGCATGGACTGGTATAATTGCACGGACAGTATGGACTAATATAGACTGGTATACTTGCACTGACAGTATAGACTAGTATGGACTGGTATACTTGCACTGACAGTATAGACTAGTATGGACAGGTATACTTGCACTGACATTATGGACTAGTATGGACTGGTATACTTGCACTGACAGTATAGGCTAGCATGGACTGGTATAATTGCACGGACAGTATGGACTAATATAGACTGGTATACTTGCACTGACAGTATAGACTAGCATGGACTGGTATACTTGCACTGACAGTATAGAGTAGTATGGATTGGTATACTTGCACTGACAGTATGGACTAGTATGGACTGGTAAACTTGCACTGACAATGTGGACTAGTATGGACTGGTATACTTGCACTGACAGTATAGACTAGTATGGACTGGTATATTTGCACTGACAGTATGAACTAGTATGGACTGGTATACTTGCACTGACAGTATGGACTAGTATGGACTGGTATACTTGCACTGACAGTATGGGATAGTATGGACTGGTATAATTGGACGGACAGTATGGACTAGTATGGACTGATATATTTGCACGAACAGTATAGAGTAGTATGGACTGGTATACTTGCACTGACAATATGAACTAGTATGGACTGGTATACTTGCACTGACAGTATGGACTAGTATGGACTGGTATACTTGCACTGACAGTATAGACTAGTATGGACTGGTATACTTGCATTTATAGTATAGACTAGTATGGACTGGTATACTTGCACTGACAGTATGGACTAGTATGGACTGGTATACTTGCACTGACAGTATCGACTAGTATCGACTGGTGTACTTGCACTGACAGTATGGACTAGTATGGACTGGTATACTTGCACTGACAGTATAGACTAGTATGGACTGGTATACTTGCACTGACAGTATAGACTAGTATGGACAGGTATACTTGCACTGACATTATGGACTAGTATGGACTGGTATACTTGCACTGACAGTATAGGCTAGCATGGACTGGTATAATTGCACGGACAGTATGGACTAATATAGACTGGTATACTTGCACTGACAGTATAGACTAGTATGGACTGGTATACTTGCACTGACAGTATAGACTAGTATGGACAGGTATACTTGCACTGACATTATGGACTAGTATGGACTGGTATACTTGCACTGACAGTATAGGCTAGCATGGACTGGTATAATTGCACGGACAGTATGGACTAATATAGACTGGTATACTTGCACTGACAGTATAGACTAGCATGGACTGGTATACTTGCACTGACAGTATAGAGTAGTATGGATTGGTATACTTGCACTGACAGTATGGACTAGTATGGACTGGTAAACTTGCACTGACAATGTGGACTAGTATGGACTGGTATACTTGCACTGACAGTATAGACTAGTATGGACTGGTATAGTTGCACTGACAGTATGAACTAGTATGGACTGGTATACTTGCACTGACAGTATGGACTAGTATGGACTGGTATACTTGCACTGACAGTATGGGATAGTATGGACTGGTATAATTGGACGGACAGTATGGACTAGTATGGACTGATATATTTGCACGAACAGTATAGAGTATTATGGACTGGTATACTTGCACTGACAATATGAACTAGTATGGACTGGTATACTTGCACTGACAGTATGGACTAGTATGGACTGGTATACTTGCACTGACAATATAGACTAGTATGGACTGGTGTACTTGCACTGACAATATGAACTAGCATGGACTGGTATAATTGCACAGACAATATAGACTAGTATGTACTGGTATACTTACACTGACAGTATGGACTAGTATGGACTGGTATAATTGCACGGACAATATAGACTAGTATGTACTGGTATACTTGCACTGACAGTATAGACTAGTATGGACTGGTATACTTGCACTGACATTATGGACTAGTATGGACTGGTATACTTGCACTGACAGTATAGGCTAGCATGGACTGGTATAATTGCACGGACAGTATGGACTAATATAGACTGGTATACTTGCACTGACAGTATAGACTAGTATGGACTGGTAAACTTGCACTGACAGTATAGACTAGTATGGACTGATATATTTGCACGAACAGTATAGAGTAGTATGGACTGGTATACTTGCACTGACAATATGAACTAGTATGGACTGGTATACTTGCACTGACAGTATGGACTAGTATGGACTGGTATACTTGCACTGACAGTATAGACTAGTATGGACTGGTATACTTGCATTTATAGTATAGACTAGTATGGACTGGTATACTTGCACTGACAGTATGGACTAGTATGGACTGGTATACTTGCACTGACAGTATCGACTAGTATCGACTGGTGTACTTGCACTGACAGTATGGACTAGTATGGACTGGTATACTTGCACTGACAGTATAGACTAGTATGGACTGGTATACTTGCACTGACAGTATAGACTAGTATGGACAGGTATACTTGCACTGACATTATGGACTAGTATGGACTGGTATACTTGCACTGACAGTATAGGCTAGCATGGACTGGTATAATTGCACGGACAGTATGGACTAATATAGACTGGTATACTTGCACTGACAGTATAGACTAGTATGGACTGGTATACTTGCACTGACAGTATAGACTAGTATGGACAGGTATACTTGCACTGACATTATGGACTAGTATGGACTGGTATACTTGCACTGACAGTATAGGCTAGCATGGACTGGTATAATTGCACGGACAGTATGGACTAATATAGACTGGTATACTTGCACTGACAGTATAGACTAGCATGGACTGGTATACTTGCACTGACAGTATAGAGTAGTATGGATTGGTATACTTGCACTGACAGTATGGACTAGTATGGACTGGTAAACTTGCACTGACAATGTGGACTAGTATGGACTGGTATAGTTGCACTGACAGTATGAACTAGTATGGACTGGTATACTTGCACTGACAGTATGGACTAGTATGGACTGGTATACTTGCACTGACAGTATGGGATAGTATGGACTGGTATAATTGGACGGACAGTATGGACTAGTATGGACTGATATATTTGCACGAACAGTATAGAGTATTATGGACTGGTATACTTGCACTGACAATATGAACTAGTATGGACTGGTATACTTGCACTGACAGTATGGACTAGTATGGACTGGTATACTTGCACTGACAATATAGACTAGTATGGACTGGTGTACTTGCACTGACAATATGAACTAGCATGGACTGGTATAATTGCACGGACAATATAGACTAGTATGTACTGGTATACTTGCACTGACAGTATAGACTAGTATGGACTGGTATACTTGCACTGACATTATGGACTAGTATGGACTGGTATACTTGCACTGACAGTATAGGCTAGCATGGACTGGTATAATTGCACGGACAGTATGGACTAATATAGACTGGTATACTTGCACTGACAGTATAGACTAGTATGGACTGGTAAACTTGCACTGACAATGTGGACTAGTATGGACTGGTATGATTGCACTGACAGTATAGTCTAGTATGGACTGAAGCAAAAAAACAAGAGAACAAACAAACTGGTGCACTGGTGGACTGGTATACTTGCACTGACAGTATAGACTAGTATGGACTGGTATAGTTGCACTGACAGTATGAACTAGTATGGACTGGTATACTTGCACTGACAGTATGGACTAGTATGGACTGGTATACTTGCACTGACAGTATGGGATAGTATGGACTGGTATAATTGGACGGACAGTATGGACTAGTATGGACTGGTATATTTGCACTAACAGTATAGAGTATTATGGACTGGTATACTTGCACTGACAATATGAACTAGTATGGACTGGTATACTTGCACTGACAGCATGGACTAGTATGGACTGGTATACTTGCACTGACAATATAGACTAGTATGGACTGGTGTACTTGCACTGACAATATGAACTAGCATGAACTGGTATAATTGCACAGACAAGATAGACTAGTATGTACTGGTATACTTACACTGACAGTATGGACTAGTATGGACTGGTATACTTGCACTGACAGTATAGAGCAGTATAGACTGGTATACTTGCACTGACAGTATGGACTAGTATGGACTGGTATACTTGCACTGATAGTATAGACTTGTATGGACTGGTATACTTGCACTGACAGTATGGACTAGTATGGACTGGTATACTTTCACTGACAGTATGGACTAGTATGGACTGGTGTACTTGCACTGACAGTATGGACTAGTATGGACTGGTATACTTGCACTGACAGTATAGACTAGTATGGACTGGTATACTTGCACTGACAGTATGGACTAGTATGGACTGGTATAATTGCGCTGACAGTATCGACTAGTATGGACTGGTATACTTGCACTTATAGTATAGACTAGTATGGACTGGTATACTTGCACTGACAGTATGGACTAGTATGGACTGGTATACTTGCACTGACAGTATCGACTAGTATCGACTGGTGTACTTGCACTGACAGTATGGACTAGTATGGACTGGTATACTTGCACTGACAGTATAGACTAGTATGGACTGGTATACTTGCACTGACAGTATAGACTAGTATGGACTGGTATACTTGCACTGACATTATGGACTAGTATGGACTGGTATACTTGCACTGACAGTATAGGCTAGCATGGACTGGTATAATTGCACGGACAGTATGGACTAATATAGACTGGTATACTTGCACTGACAGTATAGACTAGCATGGACTGGTATACTTGCACTGACAGTATAGAGTAGTATGGACTGGTATACTTGCACTGACAGTATGGACTAGTATGGACTGGTAAACTTGCACTGACAATGTGGACTAGTATGGACTGGTGTGCTTGCACTGACAGTATGAACTAGTATGGACTGGTATACTTGCACTGACAGTATGGGATAGTATGGAGTGGTATAATTGGACGGACAGTAGGGACTAGTATGGACTGATATATTTGCACTAACAGTATAGAGTATTGTGGACTGGTATACTTGCACTGACATTATGGACTAGTATGGACTGGTATACTTGCACTGACAGTATAGGCTAGCATGGACTGGTATAATTGCACGGACAGTATGGACTAATATAGACTGGTATACTTGCACTGACAGTATAGACTAGCATGGACTGGTATACTTGCACTGACAGTATAGAGTAGTATGGATTGGTATACTTGCACTGACAGTATGGACTAGTATGGACTGGTAAACTTGCACTGACAATGTGGACTAGTATGGACTGGTATACTTGCACTGACAGTATAGACTAGTATGGACTGGTATAGTTGCACTGACAGTATGAACTAGTATGGACTGGTATACTTGCACTGACAGTATGGACTAGTATGGACTGGTATACTTGCACTGACAGTATGGGATAGTATGGACTGGTATAATTGGACGGACAGTATGGACTAGTATGGACTGATATATTTGCACGAACAGTATAGAGTAGTATGGACTGGTATACTTGCACTGACAATATGAACTAGTATGGACTGGTATACTTGCACTGACAGTATGGACTAGTATGGACTGGTATACTTGCACTGACAGTATAGACTAGTATGGACTGGTATACTTGCATTTATAGTATAGACTAGTATGGACTGGTATACTTGCACTGACAGTATGGACTAGTATGGACTGGTATACTTGCACTGACAGTATCGACTAGTATCGACTGGTGTACTTGCACTGACAGTATGGACTAGTATGGACTGGTATACTTGCACTGACAGTATAGACTAGTATGGACTGGTATACTTGCACTGACAGTATAGACTAGTATGGACAGGTATACTTGCACTGACATTATGGACTAGTATGGACTGGTATACTTGCACTGACAGTATAGGCTAGCATGGACTGGTATAATTGCACGGACAGTATGGACTAATATAGACTGGTATACTTGCACGGACAGTATGGACTAATATAGACTGGTATACTTGCACTGACAGTATGGACTAGTATGGACTGGTATACTTGCACTGACAGTATCGACTAGTATCGACTGGTGTACTTGCACTGACAGTATGGACTAGTATGGACTGGCATACTTGCACTGACAGTATAGACTAGTATGGACTGGTATACTTACACTGACAGTATGGACTAGTATGGACTGGTATACTTACACTGACAGTATGAACTAGTATGGACAGGTATACTTACACTGACAATATGGATTAGTATGGACTGGTATACTTACACTGACAGTATGGACTAGTATGGACTGGTATACTTGCACTGACAGTATGGACTAGTATGGACTGGTATACTTACACTGACAGTATGGACTAGTATGGACTGGTATGCTTGCACTGACAGTATGGACTACTATGGACTGGTATACTTGCACTGACAGTATTGACTGGTATACCTGCACTGACAGTATGGACTAGTATAGACTGGTATACTTGCACTGACAGTATGGACTAGTATGGACTGGTATAATTGCCCTGACAGTATCGACTAGTATGGACTGGAATACTTGCACTTATAGTATAGACTAGTATGGACTGGTATACTTGCACTGACAGTATGGACTAGTATGGACTGGTATACTTGCACTGACAGTATCGACTAGTATCGACTGGTGTACTTGCACTGACAGTATGGACTAGTATGGACTGGTATACTTGCACTGACAGTATAGACTAGTATGGACTGGTATACTTGCACTGACAGTATAGACTAGTATGGACTGGTATACTTGCACTGACAATATAGGCTAGCATGGACTGGTATAATTGCACGGACAGTATGGACTAATATAGACTGGTATACTTGCACTGACAGTATAGACTAGCATGGACTGGTATACTTGCACTGACAGTATAGACTAGTATGGACTGGTATAATTGCACGGACAGTATGGACTAATATAGACTGGTATACTTGCACTGACAGTATAGACTAGCATGGACTGGTATACTTGCACTGACAGTATAGAGTAGTATGGACTGGTATACTTGCACTGACAGTATGGACTAGTATGGACTGGTAAACTTGCACTGACAATGTGGACTAGTATGGACTGGTGTGCTTGCACTGACAGTATGAACTAGTATGGACTGGTATACTTGCACTGACAGTATGGACTAGTATGGACTGGTATACTTGCACTGACAGTATGGGATAGTATGGACTGGTATAATTGGACGGACAGTATGGACTAGTATGGACTGATATATTTGCACTAACAGTATAGAGTATTATAGACTGGTATACTTGCACTGACAATATGAACTAGTATGGACTGGTATACTTGCACTGACAGTATGGACTAGTATGGACTGGTATACTTGCACTGACAATATAGACTAGTATGGACTGGTGTACTTGCACTGACAATATGAACTAGCATGGACTGGTATAATTGCACAGACAATATAGACTAGTATGTACTGGTATACTTACACTGACAGTATGGACTAGTATGGACTGGTATAATTGCACGGACAATATAGACTAGTATGTACTGGTATACTTGCACTGACAGTATAGACTAGTATGGACTGGTATACTTGCACTGACATTATGGACTAGTATGGACTGGTATACTTGCACTGACAGTATAGACTAGCATGGACTGGTATACTTGCACTGACAGTATAGAGTAGTATGGACTGGTATACTTGCACTGACAGTATGGAAGCAAAAAAACAAGAGAACAAACAAACTGGTGCACTGGTGGACTGGTATACTTGCACTGACAGTATAGACTAGTATGGACTGGTATAGTTGCACTGACAGTATGAACTAGTATGGACTGGTATACTTGCACTGACAGTATGGACTAGTATGGACTGGTATACTTGCACTGACAGTATGGGATAGTATGGACTGGTATAATTGGACGGACAGTATGGACTAGTATGGACTGGTATATTTGCACTGACAATATGAACTAGTATGGACTGGTATACTTGCACTGACAGTATGGACTAGTATGGACTGGTATACTTGCACTGAAAGTATGGACTAGTATGGACTGGTATACTTGCACTGACAATATGAACTAGTATGGACTGGTATACTTGCACTGACAGTATGGACTAGTATGGACTGGTATACTTGCACTGACAATATAGACTAGTATGGACTGGTGTACTTGCACTGACAATATGAACTAGCATGGACTGGTATAATTGCACAGACAAGATAGACTAGTATGTACTGGTATACTTACACTGACAGTATGGACTAGTATGGACTGGTATACTTGCACTGACAGTATAGAGCAGTATAGACTGGTATACTTGCACTGACAGTATGGACTAGTATGGACTGGTATACTTGCACTGATAGTATAGACTTGTATGGACTGGTATACTTGCACTGACAGTATGGACTAGTATGGACTGGTATACTTGCACTGACAGTATGGACTAGTATGGACTGGTGTACTTGCACTGACAGTATGGACTAGTATGGACTGGTATACTTGCACTGACAGTATAGACTAGTATGGACTGGTATACTTGCACTGACAGTATGGACTAGAATGGACTGGTATACTTGCACTGACAGAATGGACTAGTATGGACTGGTATACTTTCACTGACAGTATAGAGTAGTATGGACTGGTATACTTGCACTGACAGTATGGACTAGTATGGACTGGTATACTTGCACTGATAGTATAGACTTGTATGAACTGGTATACCTGCAGTGAGAGTATGGAGTAGTATGGACTGGTATACTTGCACTGACAATATAGACTAGTATGGACTGGTGTACTTGCACTGACAATATGAACTAGCATGGACTGGTATAATTGCACAGACAATATAGACTAGTATGTACTGGTATAATTACACTGACAGTATGGACTAGTATGGACTGGTATACTTGCACTGACAGTATGGAGCAGTATAGACTGGTATACTTGCACTGACAGTATGGACTAGAATGGACTGGTATACTTGCACTGACAGTATGGACTAGTATGGACTGGTATACTTTCACTGACAGTATAGAGTAGTGTGGACTGGTATACTTGCACTGACAGTATAGAGTAGTATGGACTGGTATACTTGCACTGACAGTATAGACTTGTATGGACTGGTATACTTGCACTGACAGTATGGACTAGAATGGACTGGTATACTTGCACTGACAGTATGGACTAGTATGGACTGGTATACTTTCACTGACAGTATAGAGTAGTATGGACTGGTATACTTGCACTGACAGTATGAACTAGTATGGACTGGTATACTTGCACTGACAGTATAGAGTAGTGTGGACTGGTATACTTGCACTGACAGTATAGAGTAGTATGGACTGGTATACTTGCACTGACAGTATAGATTTGTATGGACTGGTATACTTACACTGACAGTATAGAGTAGTATGGACTGGTATACTTGCACTGACAGTATGGAGTAGTGTGGACTGGTATACTTGCTCTAACAGTATAGACTAGTATGGACTGGTATACTTGCGCTGACAGTATAGAGTAGTGTGGACTTGTATACTTGCACTGACAGTATGGACTAATATGGACACAGTATGGACTAGAATGGACTGGTATACTTGCACTGATAGTATAGACTTGTATGGACTGGTATACTTGCACTGAGAGTAAGGACTAGTATGGACTGGTATACATGCAGTGACAGTATAGACTAGTATGGACTGGTATACTTGCACTGAGACTATGGATTAGTATGGACTGGTATACTTACACTGACAGTATAGAGTAGTATGGACTGGTATACTTGCACTGAGAGTATGGAGTATTATGGACTGGTATACTTGCACTGACAGTATAGAGTAGTATGGACTGGTATACTTGCACTGACAGTATGGACTAGTATGGACTGGTATACTTCCACTGACAGTATGGACTAGTGTCACGATATGGTATGAAATATCATATAAGTTTAGTTTCTCTTGTCAGCCCAGGATGTGGGCTAAGAAACCCCCCTTCTCTTTTACTTCAGAGTTGAGCTTGCCTTGCCAATGTACATGGGGGAAGAGCGTTTTATTGCCTAAAGGAATGTTTACGACCAGGTAGAAGCTTCCTCCAGCAAGAACTGGATTCTAAGTCTCTAGAACCATGCGGTCCTTTGTTCCATTCTTGTAAGATATTAGGCAAACGATTTAAAATACGAACACAAAAATATATCGTCATAATCACACTCGGAGGATCTACCCATCACTCTAAGCATCAGCGTCTAACTCCATCGGGTGAAGAAGTAGGGATTGCTCTGTAAATAATAGGACATATTTGATCTCCTTACAAAGCCCACGGTAATCTGAGATGAATGCTGGGTTTGTCAGGACTATGATATGTTCAGCAGCGGAATTACAAGTCTTAGAAAGATTTAGCTTATACTTAGTCAGAATGCAGAGAGAGGAGGGACTGGGATAGCCAGCCTTTTTGGTGATGTCACCAAGCTAAGCTATAACTGTTTTGGCCGGACTCCAGCAGTGAGTCTGTTGCTGGAAGAACATGTGGGTCTGACCTGAAGAGCTGTACCTCATGCATTGGGATTTTTGGGAGCCCCTCCCACTAGCATTGTGTTTGCCTGAACTGATATGAACTAAGAACATGTGAGTTATCTTTTCTTCCTTTAATCCTTTTATTTTCATAATTACCTTGTACATATTTGCAATTGTCTCATTTGTAACATCTTTGTATAATTTTGATAAAGCACTGCCTAACCTTTCTGGAGTATAATATTTAATGCTAGTTCTTCCTCCCTGCTCTAAAAACGTACCCTGTCTCTTGAAGGGAAATTACGCTACTGTTTTGGGTTAGCTCCGGACCCGTTTGATCGGAGCTGGTGGCAGCTTACCGTGTGCAGACTTTTGGGGTGTTGTTTCAGCGACTGCAGCTTGATAATTATTGTTCCTGCCTGCGTGGGAGTAGTTATCGCGTCGCTGCAGCGTGCCCAATAGCCAGTGTTGTGAACTATACTTCTTGGCTCCCTCTTGTGGTCACTAGTGATTTGGCACTTGGATTGTCTTTTACCAGGTTGGTACTCACCTGCTTCGTTAGGCCTGGGGTGTTGCTATTTAGACTTCCTGGATTCTCAGTCCAGTGCCTGGCATCGTTGTAATCAGTTCATTTCTGTTTGCTCCTGTCTTCAGGTCCTGGTTCTTTGCAAGATAAGCTAAGTCCTGCTTCCTTATTTTTTGTTATTGTACTTTGTTCATATTTTTGTCCAGCTTGTACAAAATGTGATTCCTGATATTGCTGGAAGCTCTAGGGGGCTGATATTCTTCCCCCTCACCGTTAGTCGGTTTGGGGGTTCTTGGATATTCAGCGTGGATATTTTGCAGGGTTTTTTGCTGACCATATAAGTCATCTTACTATTTTCTGCTATTAGTCAGTGGGCCTCTCTTTGCTAAAATCTAGTTCATTCTTACGTTTGTCTTTTCTTCTTACCTCACCGTTATTACTTGTTGGGGGCTTGTATTACTTTGGGGTCTTTTCTCTGGAGGCAAGAGAGGTCTTATTTTTCCTGATAGGGTTAGTTAGTTCTCCGGCTGGCGCGAGACGTCTAGGATCAACGTAGGCACGTTCCCCGGCTACTGTTAGTGTTTGTGCTAGGATCAGGTATATGGTCAGCCTAGTTACCACGTCCCTATGAGCTGGTATTTATGTTTGCAGACTCTTGCTGTAATCTCTGAGATCCTTGCCATTGGGATCATAACAGTATGCCAGGCCATGAATAGTTAATGCATTGCAGAAGTGGGATTAAAAGAAAAGGAGTTCTGAGGTTTTTTTTTTGTTTTTTTTCTCCTCTTTCTTCCTTCCCCTTTTTCTCAGAGTGGCTGTAAGCTTTGCTGCAGACATGAATGTTCAGACCTTGATTACTAGTGTGGATCATCATTCAGGATTTTGTTGTTAGCAGTCCTATGTCTGTGCCTAGGATACCTATTCCTGAGCTGTTCTCTGGAGATCGATTTAAATTTAGGAATTTTAGGAATAATTGTAAATTGTTTCTATCTTTGAAACCTCGTTCGTCTGGAGATTCAGCTCAGCAAGTTAAAATTGTTATCTCCTTTTTGCGTGGCGACCCTCAGGATTGGGCTTTCTCGTTAGCGCCAGGAGATCCGGCATTGGCGGATATTGATGCGTTTTTTTCTGGCGCTCGGATTGCTTTATGAGGAGCCTAATTTTGAAATTCAGGCATAAAAAGCTCTACTGGCTATCTCTCAGGGCCAGGATGAAGCCGAAGTGTATTGCCAAAAATTTCGGAAATGGTCCGTGCTTACTCAATGGAATGAATGTGCTCTGGTCGCAAATTTCAGAAATGGCCTTTCTGAAGCCATTAAGAATGTGATGGTGGGTTTCACAATTCCTACAAGTCTGAATGATTCTATGGCGCTGGCTATTCAGATTGATCGGCGTTTGCGGGAGCGCAAATCCGCTAATCCTCTGGCGGTGTTGTCTGAACAGACACTTGTTTCAATGCAATGTGATAGAAACCCCGATCCAGAAATGCAATGTGATAGAATCCTGATTAGAACCGAACGACAAAATCATAGACGACAGAATGGGCTGTGTTTTTACTGTGGTGATTCTACACATGTTATATCAGCATGCTCTAAACGCCTAACCAAGGTTGTCAGTCCTGTCTCCATTGGTAATTTGCAGCCTAAATTTATTTTGTCTGTGACTTTAATTTGTTAATTGTCTTCCTACCCTGTTATGGCGTTTGTGGATTCAGGTGCTGCCCTGAGTCTTATGGACTTGTCATTTGCCAAGCGCTGCGGTTTTGTCCTGGAGCCTTTAAAAATTCCTATTCCTCTTAGAGGAATTGATGCTACGCCACTGGCGGAAAATAAACCGCAGTTTTGGACACAAGTGACCATGTGCATGACTCCTGAACATCGGGAGGTGATTCGTTTTCTTGTTCTGCATAAAATGAATGATTTGGTCGTGTTGGGTCTGCCATGGTTACAGACCCATAATCCTGTTTTGGATTGGAAGGCTATGTCTGTGTCGAGTTGGGGTTGTCAGGGAAATCATTGCGATTCTCCACCGGTGTCTATTGCTACTTCTACTCCTTCAGAGGTTCCTGAGTATTTGGGTGACTATCAGGATGTATTCAGTGAGTCCAGGTCCAGTGATCTTCCTCCTCATAGGGACTGTGACTGCGCTATAGATTTGATTCCTGGCAGTAAATTTCCTAAGGGACGATTATTTAATTTGTCTGTACCCGAGCATGCCGCGATGCGTTCTTATGTCAAGGAGTCTTTGGAGAAGGGGCATATTCGTCCATCCTCTTCCCCTCTTGGTGCGGGATTCTTTTTTGTGGCCAAGAAGGACGGGTCTTTGAGACCTTGTATAGACTATCGGCTTCTGAATAAAATCACTGTTAAGTTTCAGTATCCTTTGCCACTATTGTCAGACTTGTTTGCTCGGATTAAGGGTGCCAAGTGGTTCACCAAGATAGATCTTCGTGGTGCGTACAACCTTGTGCGCATTAGGCAGGGAGATGAATGGAAAACTGCATTCAATACGCCCGAAGGTCATTTTGAATACTTGGTGATGCCCTTTGGGCTCTCTAATGCTCCTTCAGTGTTTCAGTCCTTTATGCATGATATCTTCCGGAAGTATCTGGATAAATTTATGATTGTTTATCTGGATGATATTCTGTTTTTTTCGGATGATTGGGATTCTCATGTAAAGCAGGTCAGGATGGTGTTTCAGGTTTTGCGTGATAATGCTTTGTTTGTGAAGGGCTCAAAGTGTCTCTTTGGAGTGCAGAAGGTTTCCTTTTTGGGTTTTATTTTCTCCCCTTCTGCTGTGGAGATGGACCCAGTCAAGGTCCGAGCTATTCATGATTGGACTCAGCCCACGTCTGTTAAGAGTCTTCAGAAGTTCTTGGGGTTTGCTAATTTCTACCGTCGCTTTATCGCTAATTTTTCTAGCGTTGTTAAACCTTTGACGGATATGACCAAGAAAGGTTCTGATGTGGCTAATTGGGCCCCTGCAGCCGTGGAGGCCTTCCAGGAGCTGAAGCGCCGGTTTACTTCGGCGCCTGTTTTGTGCCAGCCTGATGTCTCACTTCCCTTTCAGGTTGAAGTGGATGCTTCTGAGATCGGTGCTGGGGCTGTTTTGTCACAGAGAGGCTCAGGTTGCTCTGTGATGAGACCATGTGCCTTTTTCTCTAGGAAGTTTTCGCCTGCTGAGCGGAACTATGATGTCGGTAATCGGGAGTTGTTGGCCATGAAGTGGGCATTTGAGGAGTGGCGTCATTGGCTCGAGGGTGCTAAGCATCGTGTGGTGGTCTTGACTGATCACAAAAATCTGATGTATCTCGAGTCTGCTAAGCGCCTGAATCCTAGACAGGCTCGTTGGTCATTGTTTTTCTCTCGTTTTGACTTTGTGGTCTCGTACCTGCCTGGTTCGAAGAATGTTAAGGCTGATGCTCTTTCTAGGAGCTTTGTGCCTGACTCTCCTGGAGTCTCGGAGACAGCTGGTATTCTTAAAGAGGGAGTAATCGTGTCGGCCATATCTCCTGATTTGCGACGTGTGTTGCAGAGATTTCAGGCTGGTAGACCTGACTCTTGTCCACCCGACAGACTGTTTGTTCCTGATAAATGGACCAGCAAAGTCATTTCCGAGGTTCATTCCTCGGTGTTGGCAGGGCATCCGGGAATTTTTGGTACCCGAGATTTGGTGGCTAGGTCCTTTTGGTGGCCTTCCTTGTCACGGGATGTGCGGTCATTTGTGCAGTCCTGTGGGACTTGTGCTCGGGCTAAGCCTTGTTGTTCTCGTGCTAGCGGGTTGCTTCTGCCCTTGCCCGTCCCGAAGAGGCCTTGGACACACATTTCCATGGATTTCATTTCTGATCTTCCGGTGTCTCAAGGAATGTCTGTCATCTGGGTGGTGTGTGATCGTTTTTCCAAGATGGTCCATTTGGTACCCTTGCCTAAGTTGCCTTCCTCTTCCGATCTGGTTCCTTTGTTTTTTCAGAATGTGGTTCGTTTACACGGCATTCCGGAGAATATCGTGTCCGACAGAGGATCCCAGTTTGTGTCCAGATTCTGGCGATCTTTTTGTGCTAAAATGGGCATTGATTTGTCGTTTTCATCTGCCTTCCATCCTCAGACTAATGGTCAAACGGAGCGAACTAATCAGACACTGGAGGCTTATTTGAGATGTTTTGTTTCTGCGGACCAGGATGATTGGGTGACCTTCTTGCCATTGGCGGAGTTTGCCCTTAATAATCGGGCTAGTTCCGCTACTTTGGTTTCGCCATTCTTCTGCAACTCTGGTTTTCATCCTCGTTTCTCCTCGGGTCATGTTGAGTCTTCTGACTGTCCTGGGGTGGATTCCGTGGTGGATAGGTTGCAGCGGATTTGGAATCATGTGGTGGACAATTTGAAGTTGTCGCAGGAGAAGGCTCAGCGTTTTGCCAACCGCCGCCGCGGTGTGGGCCCCCGACTTCGTGTTGGGGATTTGGTTTGGTTGTCTTCTCGGTATGTCCCTCTGAAGGTTTCTCTCCTAAGTTTAAGCCTCGCTTTATTGGTCCTTATAAAATTTTGGAAGTTCTTAACCCGGTTTCTTTTCGTTTGGATCTTCCGGTGTCGTTTGCCATTCACAACGTGTTCCATAGGTCTTTGTTGCGGCGGTACGTTGTGCCTGTGGTTCCTGCTGTTGAGCCTCCTGCTCCGGTGTTGGTTGAGGGCGAGTTGGAGTACGTGGTAGAGAAGATCTTGGATTCTCGTCTCTCTAGACGGAGGCTTCAGTATTTGGTCAAATGGAAGGGCTATGGTCAGGAGGATAATTCCTGGGTGGCCGCCTCTGATGTTCATGCGGCCGATTTGGTTCGTGCCTTCCACGCTGCTCATCCTGGTCGCCCTGGTGGTCTTGGTGAGGGTTCGGTGACCCCTCCTTAAAGGGGGGGTACTGTTGTGAACTATACTTCTTGGCTCCCTCTTGTGGTCACTAGTGATTTGGCACTTGGATTGTCTTTTACCAGGTTGGTACTCACCTGCTTCGTTAGGCCTGGGGTGTTGCTATTTAGACTTCCTGGATTCTCAGTCCAGTGCCTGGCATCGTTGTAATCAGTTCATTTCTGTTTGCTCCTGTCTTCAGGTCCTGGTTCTTTGCAAGATAAGCTAAGTCCTGCTTCCTTATTTTTTGTTATTGTACTTTGTTCATATTTTTGTCCAGCTTGTACAAAATGTGATTCCTGATATTGCTGGAAGCTCTAGGGGGCTGATATTCTTCCCCCTCACCGTTAGTCGGTTTGGGGGTTCTTGGATATTCAGCGTGGATATTTTGCAGGGTTTTTTGCTGACCATATAAGTCATCTTACTATTTTCTGCTATTAGTCAGTGGGCCTCTCTTTGCTAAAATCTAGTTCATTCTTACGTTTGTCTTTTCTTCTTACCTCACTGTTATTATTTGTTGGGGGCTTGTATTACTTTGGGGTCTTTTCTCTGGAGGCAAGAGAGGTCTTATTTTCCCTGATAGGGTTAGTTAGTTCTCCGGCTGGCGCGAGACGTCTAGGATCAACGTAGGCACGTTCTCCGGCTACTGTTAGTGTTTGTGCTAGGATCAGGTATATGGTCAGCCTAGTTACCACGTCCCTATGAGCTGGTATTTATGTTTGCAGACTCTTGCTGTAATCTCTGAGATCCTTGCCATTGGGATCATAACAAGCCAGTACATAGCAGGCAGCCTTTCTGGCAACTAATTACCCTAGGTGCAGTACCTAATCTGACCTGAGAGTAAGGGGGGCGCCAGAGAGCTGCAAGTGTTAAATGGAACTGTAAGCGGGATACACAAAACCCTGCAGTTCATGGTATATTGAAGAGCAGTGGGATACCTAAAATAAGACCCTGCTGTAAACTAAGAGGTCAATAGCATTGTGTGTGTTTTTTTTATCACATTGTGGCAGTAGAGGGATAACGAGGATAAGCCCCCCTGCACATGTGATAGCCGTCTGCTGGTCTAAAGTCACCCCAATCCGTGACCTAATGGTGGCAGTGGTCAGGAATCCCTGTGGATTTTCGTGACAAACTGCGGGCCACGGCTAAGGGATCGTGACAATTGGTGACAGTCACGGTGTGAATCGTGACAACTAGTATGGACTGGTATATTTGCACTGACAGTATTGACTAGTATGGACTGGTATACTTGCACTGACAGTATAGAGTAGTGTGGATTGGTATACTTACACTGACAGTATAGAGTAGTGTGGACTGGTATTCTTACGCTGACAGTATAGAGTAGTGTGGACTGGTATACTTACACTGACAGTATAGAGTAGTGGTATACCTTCCCACAGGTGAAGTATATCCCCAGGGCTTCCCAGATGTGTAGGTGGTGATGATGGTGGACGATGTAAGGCGCAATGAATGACGAGGACACAAGGGTTGCAGTCTCTTTGCCTTTTACTGAAGACTTCAGTGCGGCGCGCCCCCACACCGCCGCAGGGCCGAGGGGTACCCGGAGCCGGGCCTCTAGTTCTCAGTCTCGGGGTTGTCACGGTGGCTAGACCCGGTCCGTGGCCCTGTCCGTCAGTGGGGGACGTCCGGTGTAATAGGTGGTAGTAATGGTAGCGATGTAGCGGTGCGGTTGTGGGGTGTAAGTCGCGGTAAATAACGAGGACACCAGGTTGCAGTCTCTTTACCTCTTTACTGGAGATCTCTGAGTCCTCAGTCCAGAACACGGTTCACCAGGCTACGCAAGTCCGGCCGGTCCAATGGCACCTCCAGAGTTCTCCTCTCAGGTGGAAATCTGTGCCTTCCTTCTAGCGCTATGTGTTGCAGTCCTTCCCTGCTGTGCTCACGGAAAGTAACCCCACAACGGTTGTGTCTGTTTCTTAAGTTCCCTCACAACTCGATTTGATGTTCCTCTGTAATCCACCCCTTCCCTGTATTCAGGTTGGAATGGCACCCGTTTGTCAGGTAGGCCTGGAGTTCTTCCGGGACCCTAGAGTCGCCCTTCTCCCGCAATTGCCCCCCAAGACTTCATAGGTGATATGTGGTAGACAGCCCGCCTGAGACCGACTGTCCTGCCGCTGTTTGGAGTATGGCTTGAAGCTGTATTCTAATCCACTCCCTCGGCGTTCCGGCCACCGGTATTGCGCCTCAGCAGGGTGCTGCCTCTTTCAACAAAACCCCTGCTGGTATTCTCCTTCTGCTTGATCTCGTTTCTCACTCAGCACAATCTATCTCGCTTCTAGTCCTTTCTTGAGTCCCGCCGCTTCCAGGAGCCTGCGCGGACCCGTTACGTTCTTTCAATGCCAAGCCTCTGCCAGGATCCCACCCCTGGCAGAGACCCTACAGTCTCTCCCTTCACAACACCCCCTGCCACAGGGTGTTGCTCCGTTCAATCCCGTCAGCGTTCTCTCTAACTTCCTGCCTGACCCCCAGTTTACCCACTATGGTGGGGAGTGGCCTAATGAATAGCACCCTTAGCTCCCCCCGGAGGCCCAGCTGTGAAACATATTGGTGTCTGTGATACCTGATTGGAGGAACTCCTTCGGTGCCATCGAATGTACCATGGCTCCCCTTAGCGGCGAAGCCACAGCACTGCAACGACCAGGACTCTGGGGCGCTGCACTCCCCCCTGGTTAAACACAGTACTCCGGGACTGGGAAGAAAAACAACAATACAGATTAGCAAAAAGACATACAATTTTGTTGAGTGCAAAACGATAAGTATACTTGAACAGGCTTCCCTTTATGGGAGGTGAGGACACTTTTAACGTTACAAACATGGTCAACATTATAAATTACAGGCTATGCATAACTCCTGTTACCCAACCGGGTATTCTACTTAGTGCAAATTCTGGAACAATAAATTAACATTGCCTTTAAGAAACATACACTCTTAGTTTACCAAAGGCCTTCCTATAATCACATTACAGGGTAAGGTAACTTCACATTCTCCTACTTTGAACCTGCAGGACCGCCTGTCCCTATGGCACCAGACCTACTGCCTCTCCTTTCTTTTACAGGACCGCCCCGTTCAGCCAGGGCCTACTGCCTTTCGCTACTATACATAGTATAGACATAACATTCCTTTCGTTTAAAGAACTCTGAGCCCGCTCTACTCGGCTCCTTTAAGGACTCAATCTCTAACCCCTACGGGTTCGCCTTCTGTCCTTAGTAACAAAGTAACTTTCTATGGGGACGCAGGGTTGACCTTCTATCCTCACCTTCATCATTACTTCCTTACTTTCAGCTATGCAGATCTCTATCTCTACCCCTACGGGCTCTCTGCATCTTTTCTTTTTGCAAAACATTATTTAGATTTCACATTTCAACAAATTCAACACATATAACTTAGCATGTAAAACAGTTACATTTCTTTTTCAAGCTTCATTATCACATTACTGTTCTGCAACAGTATCTTTCTCAAGTTCAATTTCACACATCCCCTTTAAGAGGGGACCAAGTCTTTCTGAGGTAGCTCGTCTTCTCAGCCTACCAGCCCACGCAAAGGTTCCGGTATGGTATCTTCGCAAAGTGTCTTTAACTAGAACCGGTAGGAAAGGTATCTTCACAAAGTGTCTTTGGCTCAAACCAATAGGGCAAATATCTTCGCAAAGTGTCTTTGGCTAAAACCAGTAGGGAGCACCTTTAAGAAGGTGCAAACTATTTACAAAAGAAAGTTCGAATCATGCACAGTCCATGATTTCTGCAGTTTGTGTAACTTGGTGCAAAAACTTGTATAAACTTCAGGAAAACAACAGTGACCCCGGGTCAACAAAGGGGTCACCTTTAACCCTGAACGGGTCTAGCAGCAACTTGGAAGAACAGTAACTATGTACATTTAGCAGTAATATTACTTTACCGTTGAGATGTGGCCGGGGGTCTTCTCTCCGGCCTCACCAAACCAACAGATCGTTCCGGTGAGCCAGGGCGTCGTTCCGGTCCCAGCAGTGCCAGAATCCCCCGCTGGGAGATCCTCGTTGTCGGCAACCGTACACGTTCCCCCGGGGCACGGTGAGGTCGAGCTTCTGATGGTTCCGCGGGACCGGGCTCTGCAGCTTTCCTCGCCGGAGTATCGTCTTCCGGTGCCCCTGCAGCAGCCTGGAGGGCAACGCATCGCTGCACGCCTCGGGCTATCCAGCCCGTCTCACCCGCGGCCCTCCTCCACCGCGTGTAGGTGACAGCATCACCTGGCTCTAAGTTGCAATCGAACCTCCCGCTGCTTGGTTCCACCTCTATCCGATCCACACGGACCTGTAGTGGCTCCCCAATCTCCTGGATTATTCCCCGTCCAGACTGGGGATTGAAGGCCACCACTACACCCCAGTGCAACGGTGGGATCTCTGGGGGGCTTACCAGGTCAATCTGCTCGGCGGGCTGGGGCCGGCTCCGCCAGGCTGCCATCAGACGCCGGAAGTGTTCCGCATCCGGAATTATTTTCAAGTCCGGCGTCGGTGGTGTATCTTCGGACGCGGCCAGGTGGGAAGGAGCAGGGGACACTGGGGACAGGCGGATTTCTGTTGGCTGCCCCATCCGAGCTAGCACACGGGTGTCATTCTTTAGGCGGCGTGCCAGCTGTCGGGTCTCGGCTGCAGCCGCACACTCCGCAGACATCGTCGGAGGGGGTCGTCCCATCGGTGGCCCTGCCAAGGCCGAACCCCGCAATGTGGGCGCCCCTGAGGCTACCCCAGGCTGCGTATCCTCAGGCTGAGCCGGGTCAGCTCCGCGTGGTACTCTGAATGTCGCCATCTTTTTCTCCTCTTCCGCGTCGTCTTCCCGCGGTCTCTTCCGTGGGCGGCCCCGTCCCCATGGTCTCCACCCTCCGGCCAGAATCAGGAGGCGGACCTCGGCAGTTGACGGGCACGTCCTCAGGACACAAAAATACTTAGACTGGGCGGCCATTATTCTTCGCGCTCTCCAGCTCGTCTACGCCCACTCCACGCCCCTCTTCTCTTCCTGCGCTTTCCTCAGCGCTGCAATGGCGGCGGATTTTGGCGGCAACTGGCGCAGCACAGTCTTTGTAATAAAGTACAGTCCAAGCACAACAAATCACAGTCTCTAGGCACACATGACCTGATTCTTCAGGCTTAAGTAGATCCTGTTCGTGACGCCAAGTTTTGCGGCGCGCCCCCACACCGCCGCAGGGCCGAGGGGTACCCGGAGCCGGGCCTCTAGTTCTCAGTCTCGGGGTTGTCACGGTGGCTAGACCCGGTCCGTGGCCCTGTCCGTCAGTGGGGGACGTCCGGTGTAATAGGTGGTAGTAATGGTAGCGATGTAGCGGTGCGGTTGTGGGGTGTAAGTCGCGGTAAATAACGAGGACACCAGGTTGCAGTCTCTTTACCTCTTTACTGGAGATCTCTGAGTCCTCAGTCCAGAACACGGTTCACCAGGCTACGCAAGTCCGGCCGGTCCAATGGCACCTCCAGAGTTCTCCTCTCAGGTGGAAATCTGTGCCTTCCTTCTAGCGCTATGTGTTGCAGTCCTTCCCTGCTGTGCTCACGGAAAGTAACCCCACAACGGTTGTGTCTGTTTCTTAAGTTCCCTCACAACTCGATTTGATGTTCCTCTGTAATCCACCCCTTCCCTGTATTCAGGTTGGAATGGCACCCGTTTGTCAGGTAGGCCTGGAGTTCTTCCGGGACCCTAGAGTCGCCCCTCTCCCGCAATTGCCCCCCAAGACTTCATAGGTGATATGTGGTAGACAGCCCGCCTGAGACCGACTGTCCTGCCGCTGTTTGGAGTATGGCTTGAAGCTGTATTCTAATCCACTCCCTCGGCGTTCCGGCCACCGGTATTGCGCCTCAGCAGGGTGCTGCCTCTTTCAACAAAACCCCTGCTGGTATTCTCCTTCTGCTTGATCTCGTTTCTCACTCAGCACAATCTATCTCGCTTCTAGTCCTTTCTTGAGTCCCGCCGCTTCCAGGAGCCTGCGCGGACCCGTTACGTTCTTTCAATGCCAAGCCTCTGCCAGGATCCCACCCCTGGCAGAGACCCTACAGTCTCTCCCTTCACAACACCCCCTGCCACAGGGTGTTGCTCCGTTCAATCCCGTCAGCGTTCTCTCTAACTTCCTGCCTGACCCCCAGTTTACCCACTATGGTGGGGAGTGGCCTAATGAATAGCACCCTTAGCTCCCCCCGGAGGCCCAGCTGTGAAACATATTGGTGTCTGTGATACCTGATTGGAGGAACTCCTTCGGTGCCATCGAACGTACCATGGCTCCCCTTAGCGGCGAAGCCACAGCACTGCAACGACCAGGACTCTGGGGCGCTGCATCAGCATCCACAGTCCAGAGTACCGTTCACAGGGCAGGCAGGATCCGGCCGGTCCGAAGGCACATCCAGAGTTCCCTTATGCAGGTGGAAATCAGTAGCCTTCCTACTAGCGCCTATGTGTTGTAGTACCTCCCTGCTGAGCACCACGGGATAGTCCTCACAACTTTCGTGGATGTTTCAGATCTTCTCTCTCTCTGTCCCCCAGATGGTATGGATAGGACAACCCGTATGACGGGGTAGGCCTGGAGCTTATTTATAGGGATCCTAGTGACGCCCCTCTCCCACAATTTGCCTCCGTGTCTTCTTAGGTATTAAGGTTGGGCAACCAACTTGGAATTGACTGTCCTGCCGGTCTCTGAAGTAAAGCGTAGAGTCAATTACTCCCTTGGTGTTCCGGCCACCGGCTACGCGCCTCAGAAGGAGGCTGCCGATCTTGGGGCAGAACTCCTCCCGGTATTATCTCCTTGTGCTGTGACTTCGTTTCTCAGTCTCCACAATACAATTCCTTTCTTGTCCTTTCTTAGGATGCTGCCGCAATGAGTGCAGGCGCAGCTCCGTAACGTTCTATCTCGTGCTTGGCCTCTGTCAGGATCTGAAAGGATGTTTCTCCTTTCCCCTGTCTGCCTGACAGGTCCTCTCTGGGTCAAACCCAGGCAGCTTCTCCCTCACTTCCTATCCAACCCATCAGTTTTACCCGTGTGTGAGGAGTGCCCTAATAGAAAGAAGCAAGGCTCCCCCTGGTGGACTGGAGTGTGAGGTGTAGTGTGTGACTTGTGATACCTGGCAAGGTGAACTCCTTTAGTACCATCAGACGTAATATCACTCCCCCTGGTGGAAGAGCGACATTACTGCAACGACCAGGACTCTGGGGCGCTGCATCTCCCCCTTGCAGTTCCTTGTAACACTGATGATCAATAATTAGATCTAGAGCGTAAAAAAGTACTCTGTCCTGAACTGTCGCATACATGGGCCAAGTCGATCTCCACACTCACATTGAGGAATTCCATTTGTCTTTTCGGTTTAGAAACAAAAGAAGTTGGCCTCCACAACGGTTCCCTTATCGTAAGTAACACAAGCGGAAGCAGAAGGGTCCATTTTTGGCAGTTATTAGACTCTGTTCACACATCTGTATGGATAATTCATTTAGCTGTTTTATTGTAGGAACAGATCAATGGAATAAGTGATCTGCTACATTACTTATGGAAACGGAAGAAGAGGGTCCCAACCTGTTATAAGAGGGTCCGAGTTCTGTTTGTTAGAAAGGAAGAAAAAGTTGTGTATGTAGGAGTCTTTCTATTCTAAAAAGAGAAACTAAACAGACCCCATAATTATCAATGAGGCATTGGGGGCCTCTGTGTCTGTATTTATCAGTTATGAAAAAGATTTGTCTGTTGTATATCTAATATATAAAGCTGAATGTGTGTGTGTGTGTATGTATGTATGTATGTATGTATGTCCGGGATTGGCATCTGAACCGTAGCAGCTACAGCCACAAAATTTTGCACAGTCACACGTCTGGACCCCGAGAGCGTCATAGGCTATGTTGTGAGGTGAAATTTTAACCCCGCGCTTTCCAATTCACCAAACAATTTTGCCCCTATCTACATAATGGGGAAAAAGTGAAAGGAAAAGTGTTGGAGGCGTCGCAGCTACAGGCACAAAATTTTGCACAGTCACACGTCTGGACCCTGAGAGCGTCAAAGCTATATTGTGAGGTGAAATTTTAACCCCGCGCTTTCCAAGTCACCAAACAATTTTGCCCCTATCTACATAATGGGGAAAAAATGAAAGGAAAAGTGTTGGAGGCAAATTAACAGCTGCCAGATGTGAACAAGGGGGACTTAAAGAATGACAGCGATGGCACCAAAGAGTATATACTGTACAGTTGCTAAGGTGGGGCCCCAACATGGGATAATCACACCACCACGGGGATATGAACACACACACAAAATGCGCCACACACTACCACGTGCTCGAACACATATACCACCCTCAGTGCACATTTCACCACACATACACCAACCTCGCCACATAAAAGTAGAAACACAAAAGTCGCCGCTCAAAACTCGCCACGCGCAAAACTCTCCACATGCAAAACTCGCCACACGTGCAAAACTCGCCACACGCAAAACTTGCACACGCAGAAAAATTGCCACACGCAGAAAAATTGCCACATGCACAAAAGTTGCAACACATGCAAAAGTTGCCTCACACAAAACTTGCACATACTCAAAAGGCACCACACATAAAACTCGCCACGCGCAAAACTCGCCATGCGCAAAACTTGCTGCACACAACTTGCTACACTAACCTGTCACATGCAACTCGACACACAAAAAGTTGCTACACGCATGTCGCCACACAAAACTCATCTCACAAAAGTCCCTACATGCATGTCGCCACACGCAACTCAACACACACAACTTGACACACGAAACTCGCCCTAAAACACACACAAGTCTGGTATCCTTCAAAAATAAAAATCTGATTAATAAGCAGACAAACTACAAGAGCAACAAATGTACCATATAGGAATCCGGCAGCTGTCAGTCACATGACCAGTCTATTATGTGTATGTGTGAGCTAATATATACTGCCAGGGGGTGGGCTTACTGTTGGCTGGGGATTTATCAGGCTGCCATTTTAGCTTACAAATACTGAGGTAAAAATACTGACCAAATAACGTGTGAACGAGGGCTAATACAGGAGGAGATGGCATACAGCTATATACTATATACAGGAGATGACACACAGGTATATACTATTTACAGGGGAGATGACACACAGGTATATACTATATACAGGAGGAGATGACACACAGATATATACTATATACAGGAGAGATGACACACAGGTATATACTATATAGAGGAGGAGATGACATACAGGTACATACTACATACAGGAGGAGATGACATACAGGTATATACTATATACAGGAGGAGATGACACACAGGTATATACTATATACAGGAGCAGATTACCTACAGGTATATAGTATATACAGGAGGAGATGACACAGGTATATGCTATGTATAGGAGGAGATGACATACAGGTATATACTATATACAGGAGATGACACACAGATATATACTATATATAGGTGAGATGACACACAGGTATATACTATATACAGGAGATTACATACAGGTATATCTAATATATAAAGCTGAATGTGTGTATGTATGTATGTGTGTATGTCCGGGATTGGCATCTGTACCGTCGCAGCTACAGCCACAAAATTTTGCACAGTCACACGTCTGGACCCCGAGAGCGTCATAGGCTATGTTGTGAGGTGAAATTTTAACCCCGCGCGTTCCAATTCACCAAACAATTTTGCTCCTATCTACATAATGGGGAAAAAGTGAAGGGAAAAGTGTTGGAGGAAAATTGACAGCTGCCAGATGTGAACAATGAGGACTTAAAGAATGAGAGCGATGGCGACAAAGAGTATATACCGTACAGTTGCTAAGGTGGGGCCCCGACATGGGATACTCACCACACACGGGGATATGAACACAAACACAAAATGCGCCACACACTACCACGTGCTTGAACACATATACCACCCTCAGCACACATTTCACCACACACACACACCAACCTCGCCACATAAAAGTCGAAACACAAAAGTCACCACTCAAAACTCGCTACATGCAAAACTCGCCATATGCAAAACTAGGCTCACGCAAAACTCGCCACACGTGCAAAACTCACCTCATGGAAAACTCACCTCATGCAAAACTTGCACACACAGAAAAATTGCCACATGTACAAAAGTTGCACCACATGCAAAAGTTGCCTCACACAAAACTTGCACATACTCAAAATGCACCACACATAAAACTCGCCACGCGCAAAACTCGCCATGCACAAATCTTGCTGCACACAACTTGCTACACTAACCTGTCACATGCAACTCAACACACAAAATGTTGCTACACGCATGTCGCCACACAAAACTCATCTCACAAAAGTCGCTACATGCATGTCGCCACACGCAACTCAACACACACAACTTGACACATAAAACTCGCCCTAAAACACACACAAGTCTGGTATTGTCCTTCAAAAATAAAAATCTGATTAATAAGCAAACTACAAGAGCAACAAATGTACCATATAGGAAATACGGCAGCTGTCAGTCACATGACCTGTCTATTATGTGTATGTGTGAGCTAATATATACTGCCAGGGGGGAGGGCTTCCTGTTGGCTGGGGATTTATCAGGCTGCCAATAGCAACCAATCACAGCTCAGCTTCTATTTTGCTACAGTTAATTAACCTGAGCTCTGATTGGTTAATATAGGCAACAAAGACATTCTCAGTATAACAAAGCTAATATATGTTGTGAAATGCTTCTATTTGCTTAGTTTTTGCCTTTTAATAATTACATTTCTATCTATTTGTTTTGTGGTTTTTGTGTGCAGAATAAATTTTTGTTAACACATTCTATTTTGCTAACAGCAGTCATTAACCCGGGCGAAGCCGGGTAGTACAGCTAGTCTAATATATAAAGCTGAATGTGTGTGTGTGTGTATGTATGTATGTATGTATGTATGTCCGGGATTGGCATCTGAACCGTAGCAGCTACAGCCACAAAATTTTGCACAGTCACACGTCTGGACCCCGAGAGCGTCATAGGCTATGTTGTGAGGTGAAATTTTAACCCCGCGCTTTCCAATTCACCAAACAATTTTGCCCCTATCTACATAATGGGGAAAAAGTGAAAGGAAAAGTGTTGGAGGCGTCGCAGCTACAGGCACAAAATTTTGCACAGTCACACGTCTGGACCCTGAGAGCGTCAAAGCTATATTGTGAGGTGAAATTTTAACCCCGCGCTTTCCAAGTCACCAAACAATTTTGCCCCTATCTACATAATGGGGAAAAAATGAAAGGAAAAGTGTTGGAGGCAAATTAACAGCTGCCAGATGTGAACAAGGGGGACTTAAAGAATGACAGCGATGGCACCAAAGAGTATATACTGTACAGTTGCTAAGGTGGGGCCCCAACATGGGATAATCACACCACCACGGGGATATGAACACACACACAAAATGCGCCACACACTACCACGTGCTCGAACACATATACCACCCTCAGTGCACATTTCACCACACATACACCAACCTCGCCACATAAAAGTAGAAACACAAAAGTCGCCGCTCAAAACTCGCCACGCGCAAAACTCTCCACATGCAAAACTCGCCACACGTGCAAAACTCGCCACACGCAAAACTTGCACACGCAGAAAAATTGCCACACGCAGAAAAATTGCCACATGCACAAAAGTTGCAACACATGCAAAAGTTGCCTCACACAAAACTTGCACATACTCAAAAGGCACCACACATAAAACTCGCCACGCGCAAAACTCGCCATGCGCAAAACTTGCTGCACACAACTTGCTACACTAACCTGTCACATGCAACTCGACACACAAAAAGTTGCTACACGCATGTCGCCACACAAAACTCATCTCACAAAAGTCCCTACATGCATGTCGCCACACGCAACTCAACACACACAACTTGACACACGAAACTCGCCCTAAAACACACACAAGTCTGGTATCCTTCAAAAATAAAAATCTGATTAATAAGCAGACAAACTACAAGAGCAACAAATGTACCATATAGGAATCCGGCAGCTGTCAGTCACATGACCAGTCTATTATGTGTATGTGTGAGCTAATATATACTGCCAGGGGGTGGGCTTACTGTTGGCTGGGGATTTATCAGGCTGCCATTTTAGCTTACAAATACTGAGGTAAAAATACTGACCAAATAACGTGTGAACGAGGGCTAATACAGGAGGAGATGGCATACAGCTATATACTATATACAGGAGATGACACACAGGTATATACTATTTACAGGGGAGATGACACACAGGTATATACTATATACAGGAGGAGATGACACACAGATATATACTATATACAGGAGAGATGACACACAGGTATATACTATATAGAGGAGGAGATGACATACAGGTACATACTACATACAGGAGGAGATGACATACAGGTATATACTATATACAGGAGGAGATGACACACAGGTATATACTATATACAGGAGCAGATTACCTACAGGTATATAGTATATACAGGAGGAGATGACACAGGTATATGCTATGTATAGGAGGAGATGACATACAGGTATATACTATATACAGGAGATGACACACAGATATATACTATATATAGGTGAGATGACACACAGGTATATACTATATACAGGAGATTACATACAGGTATATCTAATATATAAAGCTGAATGTGTGTATGTATGTATGTGTGTATGTCCGGGATTGGCATCTGTACCGTCGCAGCTACAGCCACAAAATTTTGCACAGTCACACGTCTGGACCCCGAGAGCGTCATAGGCTATGTTGTGAGGTGAAATTTTAACCCCGCGCGTTCCAATTCACCAAACAATTTTGCTCCTATCTACATAATGGGGAAAAAGTGAAGGGAAAAGTGTTGGAGGAAAATTGACAGCTGCCAGATGTGAACAATGAGGACTTAAAGAATGAGAGCGATGGCGACAAAGAGTATATACCGTACAGTTGCTAAGGTGGGGCCCCGACATGGGATACTCACCACACACGGGGATATGAACACAAACACAAAATGCGCCACACACTACCACGTGCTTGAACACATATACCACCCTCAGCACACATTTCACCACACACACACACCAACCTCGCCACATAAAAGTCGAAACACAAAAGTCACCACTCAAAACTCGCTACATGCAAAACTCGCCATATGCAAAACTAGGCTCACGCAAAACTCGCCACACGTGCAAAACTCACCTCATGGAAAACTCACCTCATGCAAAACTTGCACACACAGAAAAATTGCCACATGTACAAAAGTTGCACCACATGCAAAAGTTGCCTCACACAAAACTTGCACATACTCAAAATGCACCACACATAAAACTCGCCACGCGCAAAACTCGCCATGCACAAATCTTGCTGCACACAACTTGCTACACTAACCTGTCACATGCAACTCAACACACAAAATGTTGCTACACGCATGTCGCCACACAAAACTCATCTCACAAAAGTCGCTACATGCATGTCGCCACACGCAACTCAACACACACAACTTGACACATAAAACTCGCCCTAAAACACACACAAGTCTGGTATTGTCCTTCAAAAATAAAAATCTGATTAATAAGCAAACTACAAGAGCAACAAATGTACCATATAGGAAATACGGCAGCTGTCAGTCACATGACCTGTCTATTATGTGTATGTGTGAGCTAATATATACTGCCAGGGGGGAGGGCTTCCTGTTGGCTGGGGATTTATCAGGCTGCCAATAGCAACCAATCACAGCTCAGCTTCTATTTTGCTACAGTTAATTAACCTGAGCTCTGATTGGTTAATATAGGCAACAAAGACATTCTCAGTATAACAAAGCTAATATATGTTGTGAAATGCTTCTATTTGCTTAGTTTTTGCCTTTTAATAATTACATTTCTATCTATTTGTTTTGTGGTTTTTGTGTGCAGAATAAATTTTTGTTAACACATTCTATTTTGCTAACAGCAGTCATTAACCCGGGCGAAGCCGGGTAGTACAGCTAGTCTAATATATAAAGCTGAATGTGTGTGTGTGTGTATGTATGTATGTATGTATGTATGTCCGGGATTGGCATCTGAACCGTAGCAGCTACAGCCACAAAATTTTGCACAGTCACACGTCTGGACCCCGAGAGCGTCATAGGCTATGTTGTGAGGTGAAATTTTAACCCCGCGCTTTCCAATTCACCAAACAATTTTGCCCCTATCTACATAATGGGGAAAAAGTGAAAGGAAAAGTGTTGGAGGCGTCGCAGCTACAGGCACAAAATTTTGCACAGTCACACGTCTGGACCCTGAGAGCGTCAAAGCTATATTGTGAGGTGAAATTTTAACCCCGCGCTTTCCAAGTCACCAAACAATTTTGCCCCTATCTACATAATGGGGAAAAAATGAAAGGAAAAGTGTTGGAGGCAAATTAACAGCTGCCAGATGTGAACAAGGGGGACTTAAAGAATGACAGCGATGGCACCAAAGAGTATATACTGTACAGTTGCTAAGGTGGGGCCCCAACATGGGATAATCACCACACCACCACGGGGATATGAACACACACACAAAATGCGCCACACACTACCACGTGCTCGAACACATATACCACCCTCAGTGCACATTTCACCACACATACACCAACCTCGCCACATAAAAGTAGAAACACAAAAGTCGCCGCTCAAAACTCGCCACGCGCAAAACTCTCCACATGCAAAACTCGCCACACGTGCAAAACTCGCCACACGCAAAACTTGCACACGCAGAAAAATTGCCACACGCAGAAAAATTGCCACATGCACAAAAGTTGCAACACATGCAAAAGTTGCCTCACACAAAACTTGCACATACTCAAAAGGCACCACACATAAAACTCGCCACGCGCAAAACTCGCCATGCGCAAAACTTGCTGCACACAACTTGCTACACTAACCTGTCACATGCAACTCGACACACAAAAAGTTGCTACACGCATGTCGCCACACAAAACTCATCTCACAAAAGTCCCTACATGCATGTCGCCACACGCAACTCAACACACACAACTTGACACACGAAACTCGCCCTAAAACACACACAAGTCTGGTATCCTTCAAAAATAAAAATCTGATTAATAAGCAGACAAACTACAAGAGCAACAAATGTACCATATAGGAATCCGGCAGCTGTCAGTCACATGACCAGTCTATTATGTGTATGTGTGAGCTAATATATACTGCCAGGGGGTGGGCTTACTGTTGGCTGGGGATTTATCAGGCTGCCATTTTAGCTTACAAATACTGAGGTAAAAATACTGACCAAATAACGTGTGAACGAGGGCTAATACAGGAGGAGATGGCATACAGCTATATACTATATACAGGAGATGACACACAGGTATATACTATTTACAGGGGAGATGACACACAGGTATATACTATATACAGGAGGAGATGACACACAGATATATACTATATACAGGAGAGATGACACACAGGTATATACTATATAGAGGAGGAGATGACATACAGGTACATACTACATACAGGAGGAGATGACATACAGGTATATACTATATACAGGAGGAGATGACACACAGGTATATACTATATACAGGAGCAGATTACCTACAGGTATATAGTATATACAGGAGGAGATGACACAGGTATATGCTATGTATAGGAGGAGATGACATACAGGTATATACTATATACAGGAGATGACACACAGATATATACTATATATAGGTGAGATGACACACAGGTATATACTATATACAGGAGATTACATACAGGTATATCTAATATATAAAGCTGAATGTGTGTATGTATGTATGTGTGTATGTCCGGGATTGGCATCTGTACCGTCGCAGCTACAGCCACAAAATTTTGCACAGTCACACGTCTGGACCCCGAGAGCGTCATAGGCTATGTTGTGAGGTGAAATTTTAACCCCGCGCGTTCCAATTCACCAAACAATTTTGCTCCTATCTACATAATGGGGAAAAAGTGAAGGGAAAAGTGTTGGAGGAAAATTGACAGCTGCCAGATGTGAACAATGAGGACTTAAAGAATGAGAGCGATGGCGACAAAGAGTATATACCGTACAGTTGCTAAGGTGGGGCCCCGACATGGGATACTCACCACACACGGGGATATGAACACAAACACAAAATGCGCCACACACTACCACGTGCTTGAACACATATACCACCCTCAGCACACATTTCACCACACACACACACCAACCTCGCCACATAAAAGTCGAAACACAAAAGTCACCACTCAAAACTCGCTACATGCAAAACTCGCCATATGCAAAACTAGGCTCACGCAAAACTCGCCACACGTGCAAAACTCACCTCATGGAAAACTCACCTCATGCAAAACTTGCACACACAGAAAAATTGCCACATGTACAAAAGTTGCACCACATGCAAAAGTTGCCTCACACAAAACTTGCACATACTCAAAATGCACCACACATAAAACTCGCCACGCGCAAAACTCGCCATGCACAAATCTTGCTGCACACAACTTGCTACACTAACCTGTCACATGCAACTCAACACACAAAATGTTGCTACACGCATGTCGCCACACAAAACTCATCTCACAAAAGTCGCTACATGCATGTCGCCACACGCAACTCAACACACACAACTTGACACATAAAACTCGCCCTAAAACACACACAAGTCTGGTATTGTCCTTCAAAAATAAAAATCTGATTAATAAGCAAACTACAAGAGCAACAAATGTACCATATAGGAAATACGGCAGCTGTCAGTCACATGACCTGTCTATTATGTGTATGTGTGAGCTAATATATACTGCCAGGGGGGAGGGCTTCCTGTTGGCTGGGGATTTATCAGGCTGCCAATAGCAACCAATCACAGCTCAGCTTCTATTTTGCTACAGTTAATTAACCTGAGCTCTGATTGGTTAATATAGGCAACAAAGACATTCTCAGTATAACAAAGCTAATATATGTTGTGAAATGCTTCTATTTGCTTAGTTTTTGCCTTTTAATAATTACATTTCTATCTATTTGTTTTGTGGTTTTTGTGTGCAGAATAAATTTTTGTTAACACATTCTATTTTGCTAACAGCAGTCATTAACCCGGGCGAAGCCGGGTAGTACAGCTAGTATATATATATATACAGATAGATATATCTAATATATAAAGCTGAATGTGTGTATGTGTGTATGTCCGGGATTGGCATCTGAACTGTCGCAGCTACAGCCACAAAATTTTGCACAGTCACACGTCTGGACCCCGAGAGCGTCATAGGCTATGTTGTGAGGTGAAATTTTAACACCGCGCTTTCCAATTCACCAAACAATTTTGCCCCTATCTACATAATGGGGAAAAAGTGAAAGGAAAAGTGTTGGAGGCGTCGCAGCTACAGGCACAAAATTTTGCACAGTCACACGTCTGGACCCCGAGAGCGTCATAGGCTATGTTGAGGTGAAATTTTAACCCCGCGCTTTCCAATTCACCAAACAATTTTGCCCCTATCTACATAATGGGGAAAAAATGAAAGGAAAAGTGTTGGAGGCAAATTAACAGCTGCCAGATGTGAACAAGGGGGACTTAAAGAATGAGAGCGATGGCGCCAAAGAGTATATACTGTACAGTTGCTAAGGTGGGGCCCCGACATGGGATAATCACCACACCACCACGGGGATATGAACACACACACAAAATGTGCCACACACTACCACGTGCTCGAACACATATACCACCCTCAGCGCACATTTCACCACACATAAACCAACCACGCCACATAAAAGTCGAAACACAAAAGTCGCCGCTCAAAACTCGCCACGCGCAAAACTCTCCATATGCAAAACTCGCCACACGTGCAAAACTCACCTCATGGAAAACTCGCCACACGCAAAAATTGCCACATGCACAAAAGTTGCAACACATGCAAAAGTTGCCTCACACAAAACTTGCACATACTCAAAAGGCACCACACATAAAACTCGCCACGCGCAAAACTCGCCATGCGCAAAACTTGCTGCACACAACTTGCTACACTAACCTGTCACATGCAACTCGACACACAAAAAGTTGCTACACGCATGTCGCCACACAAAACTCATCTCACAAAAGTCGCTACATGCATGTCGCCACACGCAACTCAACACACACAACTTGACACACGAAACTCGCCCTAAAACACACACAAGTCTGGTATTATCCTTCAAAGATAAAAATCTGATTAATAAGCAGACAAACTACAAGAGTAACAAATGTACCATATAGGAATCCGGCAGCTGTCAGTCACATGACCAGTCTATTATGTGTATGTGTGAGCTAATATATACTGCCAGGGGGTGGGCTTACTGTTGGCTAGGGATTTATCAGACTGCCAATTTAGCTTACAAATACTGAGGTAAAAATACTGACCAATTAACGTGTGAACGAGGTCTAATACAGGAGGAGATGACATACAGATATATACTATATACAGGAGGAGATGACACACACGTATATACTATTTACAGGGGAGATGACACACAGGTATATACTATATACAGGAGGAGATGACACACAGATATATACTATATACAGGAGAGATGACACACAGGTATATACTATATAGAGGAGGAGATGACATACAGGTACATACTACATACAGGAGGAGATGACATACAGGTATATACTATATACAGGAGGAGATGACACACAGGTATATACTATATACAGGAGCAGATTACCTACAGGTATATAGTATATACAGGAGGAGATGACATACAGGTATATACTATGTATAGGAGGAGATGACATACAGGTATATACTATATACAGGAGGAGATGACACACAGATATATACTATATATAGGTGAGATGACACACAGGTATATACTATATACAGGAGGAGATTACATACAGGTATATACTATATATAGGAGGAGATGACATACAGGTATATACTATATACAGGGGAGATGACACACAGCAGGTATATACTATATACAGGGGAGATGACATACATGTATATACTATATACAGGAGATGACATACAGGTGTATACTATATATAAGGGAGATGACAAACATGTATATACTGAGGTGAAAATGAGAGGTGTGAGGTGAAAATGAAAAGGTGTGAGTGCAAAATGAGAGGAGTGAGGGAAAATAGTGGAGTGATCGGAAAATGACAGATGTGAGGTCGAAATGACAAGTGTTAGGGGGGAATGAGAGGAGTGAGGGGGAAAATAAGAGGAGTGAGGGGGAAAATGAGAGGTGTGAGGGAGAAAATGAAAGATGTGATGGGGAAAATGAGAGGCGTGATGGGAAAATAAGAGAAGTGAGGTGCTATAACTAACCACATATATTTACTATGCCCAGGCAACGCTGGGCTCTTCAGCTAGTAAATATATAAAAATGGAATAGCAACACTCCAATTTCAAAGAAATGAACATTTGAGTTCATGTGTGAAGCTTTGCTTAAGAAAAGCTGCTATTCCATTTTTAACTGGTTCTGCATCTCATTTTGACTTTTTACACAGATAGACGGATAAACAAATGACTAGATGATAGATAGATAGATAATAGAGATAAATTATGTGATATATAGATATATAGATAAGAGATACATAGAGATAGATGATAGATATTAGATACCGTAGATAGATAGATAGATAGATAGATAGATAGATAGATAGATAGATAGATAGATAGATACAGAGATAGATAGATAGATAGATAGATAAATATTTGGTAGAAAGCTAGGTAGATAGATATGAGATAGATAGATAGATAGATAGATAGATAGATAGATAGATAGATAGATAGATAGATACAGAGATAGATAGATAGATAGATAGATAGATAGATAGATAGATATTTGGTAGAAAGCTAGGTAGATAGATATGGGATAGATAGATAGATAGATAGATAGATAGATAGATAGATAGATAGATAGATAGATAGATACAGAGATAGATAGATAGATAGATAGAAAGATCGATCGATCGATCGATAGATACAGAGATAGATAGAGATAGATATTTGGAAGGTAGATAGATAATGTGATATACAGCTAGCTAGAAATGAGCTATTAGATAGAACTGTGAGTCCCTTCCGTTACTAAGTAGATCGTACACAGCAGTAGTCCAGTCCCTATGGCCTGTAGTCGGGTTGCGCACATTTCAGCTGCTGTGCTCTCTTGTTGGTATAATATGCAGTCACAGCAGCTTGCACTCGTTCACACTTGTTTTATTCCATACTTTATAGACAGCTGATTTCATTCCAATGGATGCATTTGTAGTGACCCCCGAGGAGCCCCTGCCAGACCCCTTCCATGGACGGATGACTGCTGTGTGCAGGACTGGCCCTCAGGCTCCGTACATCCGGGCTCCTCGCCATTAGCATCTCCCTCCCCGCAGCCCCCGGCAGGTGTGAGCCGCAGCCATGTCCTGCCTCACACACAGCGGCCGGGGATTGCAGCATCAGCAGCCCGGCCCATTGTGTGCTGCGCTCTCTGCTGCCAGCGTGCGTTGCCTAGTGACAGGTGGCTGTCAGCCTGGCGAGCTGGGAGTGGCACCCGGGCTTTGTACGCTGCTCACCGGCACATTGCGGTCTGGCGCCGAGCATCTTTCACTGGAAATGCTTTTTTGGCTGAAACAAGAAGAGATGTCACATCAGGAGCTCACACAGAGGCTGTCCACGGTCATCACCCATGTCGGTAAGAGCGGTTACATCATGTCTGACAGGAGAGGAGACGTTTGTGTGCCAGGGCTGTATCATCTAGGATGTGTGTAGTGTATATACCAGGCTTATTATATAGGATGTGTATAGTGTATATACCAGGCTTATTATATGGGATATGTGTAGTGTATATACCAGGCTTATTATATGGGATATGTGTAGTGTATATACCAGGCTTATTATATAGGATGTGTAGTGTATATACCAGGCTTATTATATGGGATATGTGTAGTGTATATACCAGGCTTATTATATGGGATATGTGTAGTGTATATACCAGGCTTATTGTATAGGATGTGTAGTGTATATACCAGGCTTATTATCTGGGATATGTGCAGTGTATATACCGGGCTTATTATATGGGATATGTGTAGTGTATATACCAGGCTTATTATATGGGATATGTATAGTGTATATACCAGGCTTATTATATGGGATATGGGTAGTGTATATACCAGGCTTATTGTATGGAATATGTGTAGTGTATATACCAGGCTTATTATATGGGATATGTGTAGTGTATATACCAGGCTTATTATATGGGATATGTGTAGTGTATATACCAGGCTTATTATATAGGATATGTGTAGTGTATATACCAAGCTTATTATATAGGATATGTGTAGTGTATATCCCAGGCTTATTATATAAGATGTGTAGTGTATATACCAGGCTTATTATATGGGATATGTGTAGTGTATATACCAGGCTTATTATATAGGATATGTATAGTGTATATACCAGGCTTATTATATAGGATGTGTAGTGTATATACCAGGCTTATTATATGGTATATGTGTAGTGTATATACCGGGCTTATTATATAGGATATGTGTAGTGTATATACCAGGCTTATTATATGGGATGTGTGTAGTGTATATACCAGGCTTATTATATGGGATATGTGTAGTGTATATACCAGGCTTATTATATGGGATATGTGTAGTGTATATACCAGGCTTATTATATGGGATATGTGTAGTGTATATACCAGGCTTATTATATAGGATGTGTAGTGTATATACCAGGCTTATTATCTGGGATATGTGCAGTGTATATACCGGGCTTATTATATGGGATATGTGTAGTGTATATACCAGGCTTATTATATGGGATATGTATAGTGTATATACCAGGCTTATTATATGGGATATGGGTAGTGTATATACCAGGCTTATTGTATGGAATATGTGTAGTGTATATACCAGGCTTATTATATGGGATATGTGTAGTGTATATACCAGGCTTATTATATGGGATATGTGTAGTGTATATACCAGGCTTATTATATAGGATATGTGTAGTGTATATACCAGGCTTATTATATGGGATATGTGTAGTGTATATACCAGGCTTATTATATGGGATATGTGTAGTGTATATACCAGGCTTATTATATGGGATGTGTGTAGTGTATATACCAGGCTTATTATATGGGATATGTATAGTGTATATTCCAGGCTTATTATATAGGATATGTATAGTGTATATACCAGGCTTATTATATAGGATGTGTAGTGTATATACCAGGCTTATTATATGGTATATGTGTAGTGTATATACCGGGCTTATTATATAGGATATGTGTAGTGTATATACCAGGCTTATTATATGGGATGTGTGTAGTGTATATACCAGGCTTATTATATGGGATATGTGTAGTGTATATACCAGGCTTATTATATGGGATATGTGTAGTGTATATACCAGGCTTATTATATGGGATGTGTGTAGTGTATATACCAGGCTTATTATATGGGATGTGTGTAGTGTATATACCAGGCTTATTATATAGGATGTGTAGTGTATATACCAGGCTTATTATATAGGATATGTGTAGTGTATATACCAGGCTTATTATATGGGATGTGTGTAGTGTATATACCAGGCTTATTATATAGGATGTGTAGTGTATATACCAGGCTTATTATATGGGATATGTGTAGTGTATATACCAGGCTATTATATGGGATATGTGTAGTGTATATACCAGGCTTATTATATGGGATGTGTGTAGTGTATATACCAGGCTTATTATATGGGATATGTATAGTGTATATTCCAGGCTTATTATATAGGATATGTGTAGTGTATATACCAGGCTTATTATATAGGATGTGTAGTGTATATACCAGGCTTATTATATGGGATATGTGTAGTGTATATACCAGGCTTATTATATGGGATATGTGTAGTGTATATACCAGGCTTATTATATGGGATATGTGTAGTGTATATACCAGGCTTATTATATGGGATGTGTGTAGTGTATATACCAGGCTTATTATATGGGATATGTATAGTGTATATTCCAGGCTTATTATATAGGATATGTATAGTGTATATACCAGGCTTATTATATAGGATGTGTAGTGTATATACCAGGCTTATATGGTATATGTGTAGTGTATATACCGGGCTTATTATATAGGATGTGTGTAGTGTATATACCAGGCTTATTATATGGGATGTGTGTAGTGTATATACCAGGCTTATTATATGGGATATGTGTAGTGTATATACCAGGCTTATTATATGGGATGTGTGTAGTGTATATACCAGGCTTATTATATGGGATGTGTGCAGTGTATATACCAGGCTTATTATATGGGATGTGTGTAGTGTATATACCATGCTTATTATATAGGATGTGTAGTGTATATACCAGGCTTATTATATGGGATATGTGTAGTGTATATACCAGGCTTATTATATGGGATATGTGTAGTGTATATATCAGGCTTATTATATAGGATGTGTGTAGTGTATATACCAAGCTTATTATATAGGATATGTGTAGTGTATATCCCAGGCTTATTATATAAGATGTGTAGTGTATATACCAGGCTTATTATATGGGATATGTGTAGTGTATATACCAGGCTTATTATATGGGATATGTGTAGTGTATATACCAGGCTTATTATATGGGATATGTATAGTGTATATACCAGGCTTATTATATGGGATATGTGTAGTGTATATACCAGGCTTATTATATGGAATACGTGTAGTGTATATACCAGGCTTATTATATGGGATATGTGTACTGTATATATCAGGCTTATTATATAGGATGTGTATTGTGTATACCAGGCTTATTATATAGGATGTGTAGTGTATATACCAGGCTTATTATCTGGGATATGTGCAGTGTATATACCGGGCTTATTATATGGGATATGTGTAGTGTATATACCAGGCTTATTATATGGGATATGTATAGTGTATATACCAGGCTTATTATATGGGATATGGGTAGTGTATATACCAGGCTTATTGTATGGAATATGTGTAGTGTATATACCAGGCTTATTATATGGGATATGTGTAGTGTATATACCAGGCTTATTATATGGGATATGTGTAGTGTATATACCAGGCTTATTATATAGGATATGTGTAGTGTATATACCAGGTTTATTATATGGGATATGTGTAGTGTATATACCAGGCTTATTATATGGGATATGTGTAGTGTATATACCAGGCTTATTATATGGGATATGTATAGTGTATATTCCAGGCTTATTATATAGGATATGTATAGTGTATATACCAGGCTTATTATATAGGATGTGTAGTGTATATACCAGGCTTATTATATGGTATATGTGTAGTGTATATACCGGGCTTATTATATAGGATATGTGTAGTGTATATACCAGGCTTATTATATGGGATGTGTGTAGTGTATATACCAGGCTTATTATATGGGATATGTGTAGTGTATATACCAGGCTTATTATATGGGATATGTGTAGTGTATATACCAGGCTTATTATATGGGATGTGTGTAGTGTATATACCAGGCTTATTATATGGGATGTGTGTAGTGTATATACCAGGCTTATTATATAGGATGTGTAGTGTATATACCAGGCTTATTATATAGGATATGTGTAGTGTATATACCAGGCTTATTATATGGGATGTGTGTAGTGTATATACCAGGCTTATTATATAGGATGTGTAGTGTATATACCAGGCTTATTATATGGGATATGTGTAGTGTATATACCAGGCTTATTATATGGGATATGTGTAGTGTATATATCAGGCTTATTATATAGGATGTGTGTAGTGTATATACCAAGCTTATTATATAGGATATGTGTAGTGTATATCCCAGGCTTATTATATAAGATGTGTAGTGTATATACCAGGCTTATTATATGGGATATGTGTAGTGTATATACCAGGCTTATTATATGGGATATGTATAGTGTATATACCAGGCTTATTATATGGGATATGTGTAGTGTATATACCAGGCTTATTATATGGAATACGTGTAGTGTATATACCAGGCTTATTATATGGGATATGTGTACTGTATATATCAGGCTTATTATATAGGATGTGTATTGTGTATACCAGGCTTATTATATAGGATGTGTAGTGTATATACCAGGCTTATTATATGGGATATGTGCAGTGTATATACCGGGCTTATTATATGGGATATGTGTAGTGTATATACCAGGCTTATTATATGGGATATGTATAGTGTATATACCAGGCTTATTATATGGGATATGGGTAGTGTATATACCAGGCTTATTGTATGGAATATGTGTAGTGTATATACCAGGCTTATTATATGGGATATGTGTAGTGTATATACCAGGCTTATTATATGGGATATGTGTAGTGTATATACCAGGCTTATTATATGGGATATGTGTAGTGTATATATCAGGCTTATTATATAGGATGTGTAGTGTATGTACCAGGCTTATTATATGGGATATGTGTAGTGTATATACCAGGCTTATTATATGGGATATGTGTAGTGTATATATCAGGCTTATTATATAGGATGTGTAGTGTATATACCAGGCTTATTATATAGGATGTGTAGTGTATATACCAGGCTTATTATATGGGATATGTGCAGTGTATATACCGGGCTTATTATATGGGATATGTGTAGTGTATATACCAGGCTTATTATATGGGATAAGTGTAGTGTATATATCAGGCTTATTATATAGGATGTGTATTGTGTATACCAGGCTTATTATATAGGATGTGTAGTGTATATACCAGGCTTATTATATGGGATATGTGTAGTGTATATACCAGGAGTATTATTTAGGATATATATAGTGTATATACCAGGCTTATTATATAGGATGTGTGTAGTGTATATACCAGGCTTATTATATGGGATATGTATAGTGTATATGCCAGGCTTATTATATGGGATGTGTGTAGTGTATATACCAGGTTTATTATATGGGATGTGTGTAGTGTATATACCAGGCTTATTATATGGGATATGTATAGTGTATATACCAGGCTTATTATATAGGATGTGTGTAGTGTATATACCAGGCTTATTATATGGGATATGTATAGTGTATATACCAGGCTTATTCTATGGGATATGTATAGTGTATATACCAGGCTTATTATATAGGATGTGTAGTGTATATACCAGGCTTATTATATGGGATATGTATAGTGTATATACCAGGCTTATTATATAGGATATGTGTAGTGTATATACCAGGCTTATTATATAGGATATGTGTAGTGTATATACCAGGCTTATTATATGGGATATGTGTAGTGTATATACCAGGAGTATTACGTAGGATATGTGTAGTGTATATACCAGGAGTATTATGTAGGATATGTGTAGTGTATATACCAGGCTTATTATATGGGATATGTATAGTGTATATACCAGGCTTATTATATAGGATATGTGTAGTGTATATACCAGAAGTATTATATAGGATGTGTGTAGTGTATATACCAGGCTTATTATATGGGATATGTGTAGTGTATATACCAGGCTCATTATATAGGATATGTGTAGTGTATATACCAGGCTTATTATATAGGATGTGTGTAGTGTATATACCAAGCTTATTATATAGGATATGTGTAGTGTATATACCAGGAGTATTATATAGAATGTGTGTAGTGTATATGCCAGGCTTATTATATAGGACTAGATGGTGGCCCGATTCTAACGCATCGGGTATTCTAGTATATGCATGTCCACGTAGTATATTGCCCAGTCACGTAGTATATTGGCCAGTCACGTAGTATATTGCCCAGCCACGTAGTGTATTGCCCAGTCACGTAGTATATTGCACAGCCACGTAGTATATTGCCCAGCCACGTAGTATGCTCCATGCAGTTATGGCCCCATAGATGCCCCATATAATGCTCCATGCAGTTATGGCCCCATAGATGCCCCATATAATGCTCCATGCAGTTATGGCCCCATAGATGTCCCATATAATGCTCCATGCAGGTACCACGTGACCGCTGAACAGAGGAAGAGCTGCAGCGCGGGAGACCATGGGACAGGCTGGGACAGCGTTAGGAGCGCCAGGAGCAGGTGAGTATGCGACAGTCCTCTCTCCCCCTCACCCGCCGACCATGACTCGAGTATAAGCCGAGAGGGGCAGTTTCAGCCCAAAAATTTGGGCTGAAACTCTCGGCTTATACTTGAGTATATATGGTAGTTGGGGACACAAAGGGTTAATAGCAGCGGTAACGGAGTGCGTTACACCGCAGCCCGTTACCGCTGCCATTAACCGTGTGTGAGCGGTGACTGGAGGGGATTATGGAGCAGGGAGATGGTCCCTCCATCCACCCCCCTCCTTGTTTCCACTCATCTGTTGGTAAGCGCTGCATTTCTTGCCATGCACTATTGCACCTTAGATGTTAGATAGACAGGTGTAACTTTATTCCCGATCATCTGGTTCATGCATGCTGCTTCCCTGACGTCCATGTTTGGACTCACTATCTTTTCCCTGAGTTACGGTCTTTGGACCTTTATTTATTTATTTTTCCAGGGACTGAAGTGTATATGTGGGGTGGGGATAGGTGTGGGTGGGGTTCATAACAGTCTGCATTGTTTTTTGGTGTTCTATATATTATTGTGACATTTTACCTTTTCTATGATATAATAAAATTATATTATATCTTTTAGATATAATCAGTTTGCTCTTTTTGTCCTCCTGCTGTTATCTGATATGTGTAGTGTATATACCAGGCTTATTATATAGAATATGTGTAATGTATATACCAGGCTTATTATTTAGGATGTATGTAGTGTATATACCAGGCTTATTATATAAGATGTGTGGGAATGCTGTAATTCTTGTGGTGGTGGATAGGTTCAGTACAATGTCTCATTTTATCGCTTTACCATTATTTCGTCAGGGAGATAATTAGATTGCATGGGATCCTGACAGATATTGTTTCTGATCGAGAGGTGTAGTTTGTCTCCAAATTTTGGAGGGCATTTTGCACCCGTCTGGGGATCCATTTGTCCTTTTCTTCCGCAGTCTATCGGGTAGACTAAATGGGTTAACCAGAATCTAGAGATGTACCGTATATACTCGAGTATAAGCCGAGATTTTCAGCCCAAATTTTTGGGCTGAAAGTGCCCCTCTCGGCTTATACTCGAGTCATGATCGGTGGTGGGGTCGGCGGGTGAGGACTGTCATATACTCACCTCACCTAGTCCCGGTGCTCCTGACGCTCCCCCTGCCTGTCACACGGTCTCCGGGTGCAGCAGCTCTTCCCCTATTCAGCGGTCACGTGGGACCGCTCATTAGAGAAATGAATAGGCGGCTCCACCTCCCATAGGGGCGGAGCCGCATAATTCATTTCTCTAATCAGCGGTGACGGTGACCGCTGATAGAGGAAGAGGCTGCGGCACCGAAGACCAGCTGTCCGGGGGAAGGAGCGGGACGCCGGGAGCAGGTAAGTATCTCATAGTCACCTGTCCTCGTTCCACACGCCGGGCGTCGCGCCATCTTCCCGGCGTCTCTCCGCTCTGACTGTTCAGGCAGAGGGCGCGATGACGCATATAGTGTGCGCGCCGCCCTCTGCCTGATCAGTCAGTGCGGAGAGACGCCGGGAAGATGGCGCCGAGGAGCTGCAAGCAAGACAGGTGAGTATGTGTTTTTTTTTTTTTTATTGCAGCAGCAGCAGCAATGGGGCAATAATGGACGGTGCAGAGCACTATATGGCACAGCTATGGGGCAACGGTGCAGAGCACTATATGGCACAGCTATCTATGGGGCAACGGTGCAGAGCACTATATGGCACAGCTATGGGGCAACGGTGCAGAGCACTATATGGCACAGCTATGGGGCAACGGTGCAGAGCACTATATGGCACAGCTATGGGGCAACGGTGCAGAGCACTATATGGCACAGCTATGGGGCAACGGTGCAGAACACTATATGGCAGCTATGGGGCAACGGTGCAGAGCACTATATGGCACAGCTATCTATGGGGCAACGGTGCAGAGCACTATATGGCACAGCTATGGGGCAATGGTGCAGAGCACTATATGGCACAGCTATGGGGCAACGGTGCAGAGCACTATATGGCACAGCTATGGGGCAACGGTGCAGAGCACTATATGGCACAGCTATGGGGCAACGGTGCAGAACACTATATGGCAGCTATGGGGCAACGGTGCAGAGCACTATATGGCACAGCTATCTATGGGGCAACGGTGCAGAGCACTATATGGCACAGCTATGGGGCAATGGTGCAGAGCATTATATATATGGCACAGCTATGGGGCAACGGTGCAGAGCATTGTATATATGGCACAGCTTTATGTGGAGTATCTATGGGGCCATAATGAACGGTGCAGAGCATTATATGTGGCACAGCTTTATGTGGAGCATCTATGGGGCCATAATGAACGGTATTGAGTATCTATTTTTAATTTTGAAATTCACCGGTACCTGCTGCATTTTCCACCCTAGGCTTATACTCGAGTCAATAAGTTTTTCCAGTTTTTTGTGGCAAAATTAGGGGGGTCGGCTTATACTCGGGTCGGCTTATACTCGAGTATATACGGTATCTCAGGTGTTTTGTGTCTGAAAATCAAGAGGACTTGGTTATGGAGCGCCCCACGTGTAAGGGCAATGGGGTACTCGGTACCGGGTCTATCTCTCTCGGTTCTGAGGATGTCACGGTGGCCCGACACGGCCCGTGGACCTTCCGAGGGGCATCCAATTAAAGGTGAAGTTTGTCTGGTGTTCGTGACGCCACCTGTGGTACTCGGTCAGGGTGACTGACGGTGCTTAGGGGTCCGCTGGGGTGATGGAATGGCAGCTAGATGGTATACCTTCTCACAGGTGAAGTATGTCCCCAGGGCTTCCCAGAAGTGTAGGTAGTGATGGTGGACGATGTAAGGCGCAATGAATAACGAGGACACAAAGGTTGCAGTCTCTTTACCTTTTACTGAAGACTTCAGCGTCCACAGTCCAGAGTACCGTTCACAGGGCAGGCAGAGTCTGGCTGGTCCGAATGCATATCCAGAGTTCTCTTAACCAGGTGGAAATCAGTAGCCTTCCTACTAGCGCCTGTGTGCTGTCGTACCTCCCTGCTGAGCACCACGGGATAGTCCTCACAACTCTCGTAGATGTTTCTGATGTTCTCTCTCTCTCTGTCCCCCAGATGGTATGGATAGGACAACCCGTATGACTGGGATAGCCTGGGGCTTGTTTGTAGGGACCCTAGAGACGCCACGACCCCCACAATTTGCCACCGTGTCTTCTTAGGTATTAAGGTCGGGCAGCCAACTTGGAATTGACTGTCCTGCCGGTCTCTGAAGTAATGCGTAGAGTCAATTACTCCCTCGGTGTTCCGGCCACCGGCTACGCGCCTCAGAAGGAGGCTGCCGATCTTGGGGCAGAACTCCTCCCGGTATTATCTCCTTGTGCTGTGACTTCGTTTCTCACTCTCCACAATACAATTCCTTTCTTGTCCTTTCTTAGGATGCTGCTGCACGTAGGGGCAGGTGCAGCTCCGTAGCTTTTTATCTCGTGCTAGGCCTCTGTCAGGATCCCACCCCTGACAAGGGCCCTCTGCAGCTCAGATGTTCCTCCTTTTCCCCCCCTGTCTGCCTGACAGGTGTTGCCTGGGCCAAGCCCAGTCAGCTTCTGACTAACTTTCTATCCAACCCACCAATTTTACCCATGTGTGAGGAGTGCCCTAATAGATAGAAGCAAGGCTCCCCCTGGTGGACTGGAGTGTGAGGTGTAATGTGTAACTTGTGATACCTGGGAAGGTGAACTCCTTTAGTACCATCAGACGTAATATCACTCCCCCTGGTGAAAGAGCGACATTACTGCAGCAACCAGGACTCTGGGGTGCTGCAGTTACCTACTTACTGTTGACCGAATTAGCTGTAAATAATCGTTGTCAGGAAAAATTAAAAACTAGAGTTCCAGATTGCGAAAATCTTGGACTCTCGTCTCATCCGTCGTTGCTTCAGTATCTGGTACATTGGAGGGGGTACGGTCCTGAAGACAGGATGTGGGTACCAGCATCTGACGTTCACACGGCGAGACTGGTCCAGGCTTTTCATGTGGCACACCCTAATAAACCTGGTCCTGAGGTTCCGAAGGTCCCTCATAGAAGAGGGGCTACTGTCACAGGGTTACCGCAACAGAGTGGAGCCAGAGGACCACAGATTCTGATTGCTCCTACTCCGGTGCTGAGAAGAAGCACTTCTCCGTCATATAATGTGTGTATTTCTTCTGGCAGAACAGGGGTTAATCAGACATGTTGGGACTCCCTGTGCTCAGCTGTGCTCGGTTAGGCTACTTTCACACTAGCGTCGGCCCGGCGTACCGACGCACATTGTGAAATAAATGCACAATGGGGGCAGTGGATGCAGTTTTTCAATGCATCCGCTGCCCCATTGTAATGTCCGGGGAGGAGGGGGCGGAGTTTCGGCGCGCATGCGCGGTCGAAAATGGTGGACACGACGCACAAAAAACATTACATGGAACTTTTTTTGTGCTGACGGTCCGCCAAAACACGACGCATCCGTCGTACAACGTCGCAATGCGTCTCTAATGCAAGTGTATGGAGAAAAACGCATCCTGCGGGCAACTTTGCAGGATGCATTTTTTCTCCAAAACGGCGCATTGCGACATGCGTCACACGACGCAAGTGTGAAAGTAGCCTTAGCCACTCCTTTCCCCTATATAATCTGGGCTCTGCTACTAATCCTCCTCAGAGCTAGATTTTGCTGCATTGCTAACGGAGGGAATGGAGTTGGTATGAGAAGGGGAGCTGGAAGAGTTATTAGTGACTGTTGTTTGGTTTGTAAGCGTGGTAATTCCCTATCCTTCTCTGTTTTGTTTTTTCCCCCTCCTACACACCCTGATGGCAAAAACTGCTACCGCGCCGGTGCGGACAGTGTCATCTTGGAGGAGGATTTTTTTTTCTCTAGCAAGATGGTGTCGCCGGTGCCTGAACATTAGCAGCTATCGGATCACCTCTATATACACCAACTGCTGCTACTGAAAAGGCATGGCGGGCTTCACTTTAAAAAGCTCAACCACATGTAGTACCTACACATTAAACATGCGAGTATGTTGCAGGGCAGGTGCCATGGCTGGCGCCAACCTGCTGAAGGTTTTTTTTTCTTCAGTATGTACAGGTATTCATTATGCAGACTAGGGGACAGGTCAGTGAGGGATCAGTGACCAGTCTGCATTTTGAATACCTAATCAGATCACCACATAAAGAATAGAGATGAGTGAATTTGTTCGGCTCCTTCCTGATTCGGCAAGCTATAGCGCTTACCGAATAAGCTGCAGAGGGATCAGCTGTCCGGTGCCGCAGCTGCATGTGTCACGGCTGTGTGACATTCACAACACATGCATGGAGAGCCTGTTTGTTGCTTCCCCCCAAGCCCATTTAATTTTATTAAAAAAATGTAAGAAAATTTCATACTTACCTGTCATGATCCACTTCTAGTGTCCTCCAGGAGTGGTGCGCGTATATGCTGGCACGTCGCAGAAGAGGTGGAGGATGGCCCTCAGGAGCGTCACCTGACACGCTCTCCTCCCTCATTGCATCTAACTGTATCTGCATCTATGATGCTGATACAGTGGAATGCACGATTCAGGTTGGGTGGGGGACTGAAGCCAGTGCTGGCATCGGGCCCCCCGACTCACGTGCCCCATAGCGGCCACATGGTCTTTCGCTATTAGCAGCATGCCACTGACTGGGAGCCCCTGTGTGAGTGGCGGCCCTAGGCAAATGCCTGGTTTGCCTGCCCCTAACACTGGATCTGGCTATTAACTCTTTCACGACATCCGCTGTACATGTACGGTGCTGTGGAAGGTGCGATCCAGCAAACCGCCATACATGTATTGCGTGACGATCATGCGGGCTCACTTTGAGCCATCAAAAGTGGGTGTCAACGCTATATGAAACTTGACGCACTGCATCAACTCCCACGAATGCTGATCACGGGAGCTTAACCCCTTTGGTGACAGTGTCGATAGTGACAGCCACATCAATCGGGTTGCAGAGGGAGGAAGCTCCTTCTCTACTCTGATTGGCACAAGGTGACCCTAAGCAGAAAGATGGTGGCAGGGTCATTAAAGTACAGTGATCACCAAGGTATGGTGGCCTGTAAGTTCTTACTCAGAACATGTGTGTGTACTGATCTAATCACCTGATCTAATGCCCTGCAATGCAAAAACATTGCAGAGTATTAGATCAACGATCAGGGCAGGGAAAGTTGATGCCCCATCCTGGGACAAGGTAGAAAGGTAAAAAGAAAAGTTTTAAAAAAATTGTAAATCTAATATATAAAGCTGAATGTGTGTATGTATGTATGTATGTATGTGTGTATGTCTGGGATTGGCATCTGAACCGTCGCAGCTACAGCCACAAAATTTTGCACAGTCACACGTCTGGACCCCGAGAGCGTCATAGGCTATGTTGTGAGGTGAAATTTTAACCCCGCGCTTTCCAATTCACCAAACAATTTTGCCCCTATCTACATAATGGGGAAAAAGTGAAAGGAAAAGTGTTGGAGGCGTCGCAGCTACAGGCACAAAATTTTGCACAGTCACACGTCTGGACCCCGAGAGCGTCAAAGCTATGTTGTGAGGTGAAATTTTAACCCCGCGCTTTCCAATTCACCAAACAATTTTGCCCCTATCTACATAATGGGGAAAAAATGAAAGGAAAAGTGTTGGAGGCAAATTAACAGCTGCCAGATGTGAACAAGGGGGACTTAAAGAATGACAGCGATGGCGCCAAAGAGTATATACTGTACAGTTGCTAAGGTGGGGCCCCAACATGGAATAATCACCACACCACCACGGGGATATGAACACACACACAAAATGCGCCACACACTACCACGTGCTCGAACACATATACCACCCTCAGCGCACATTTCACCACACATACACCAACCTCGCCACATAAAAGTAGAAACACAAAACTCGCCGCACAAAACTCGCCACGCGCAAAACTCTCCACATGCAAAACTCGCCACACGTCCAAAACTCACCTCATGGAAAACTCGCCACACGCAAAACTTGCACACGCAGAAAAATTGCCACACGCAGAAAAATTGCCACATGTACAAAAGTTGCACCACATGCAAAAGTTGCCTCACACAAAACTTGCACATACTCAAAACGCACCACACATAAAACTCGCCACGCGCAAAACTCGCCATGCGCAAATCTTGCTGCACACAACTTGCTACACTAACCTGTCACATGCAACTCGACACACAAAATGTTGCTACACGCATGTCGCCACACAAAACTCATCTCACAAAAGTCGCTACATGCATGTCGCCACATGCAACTCAACACACACAACTTGACACATGAAACTCGCCCTAAAAGACACACAAGTCTGGTATTGTCCTTCAAAAATAAAAATCTGATTAATAAGCAGACAAACTACAAGAGCAACAAATGTACCATATAGGAAATACGGCAGCTGTCAGTCACATGACCTGTCTATTATGTGTACAGGTCCTTCTCAAAAAATTAGCATATAGTGTTAAATTTCATTATTTACCATAATGTAATGATTACAATTAAACTTTCATATATTATAGATTCATTATCCACCAACTGAAATTTGTCAGGTCTTTTATTGTTTTAATACTGATGATTTTGGCATACAACTCCTGATAACCAAAAAACCTGTCTCAATAAATTAGCATATCAAGAAAAGGTTCTCTAAACGACCTATTACCCTAATCTTCTGAATCAACTAATTAACTCTAAACACATGCAAAAGATACCTGAGGCTTTTAAAAACTCCCTGCCTGGTTCATTACTCAAAACCCCCATCATGGGTAAGACTAGCGACCTGACAGATGTCAAGAAGGCCATCATTGACACCCTCAAGCAAGAGGGTAAGACCCAGAAAGAAATTTCTCAACAAATAGGCTGTTCCCAGAGTGCTGTATCAAGGCACCTCAATGGTAAGTCTGTTGGAAGGAAACAATGTGGCAGAAAACGCTGTACAATGAGAAGAGGTGACCGGACCCTGAGGAAGATTGCTGAGGAAGCAGTGGACTGAGTCTGGTGTGGAAACATCCAGAGCCACCGTGCACAGGCATGTGCAGGAAATGGGCTACAGGTGCCGCATTCCCCAGGTAAAGCCACTTTTGAACCATAAACAGCGGCAGAAGCGCCTGACCTGGGCTACAGAGAAGTAGCACTGGACTGTTGCTAAGTGGTCCCAAGTACTTTTTTCTGATGAAAGCAAATTTTGCATGTCATTCGGAAATCAAGGTGCCAGAGTCTGGAGGAAGACTGGGGAGAAGGAAATGCCAAAATGCCTGAAGTCCAGTGTCAAGTACCCACAGTCAGTGATGGTGTGGGGTGCCATGTCAGCTGCTGGTGTTGGTCCACTGTGTTTCATCAAGGGCAGGGTCAATGCAGCTAGCTATCAGGAGATTTTGGAGCACTTCATGCTTCCATCGGCTGAAATGCTTTATGGAGATGAAGATTTCATTTTTCAGCACGACCTGGCACCTGCTCACAGTGCCAAAACCACTGGTAAATGGTTTACTGTCCATGGTATTACTGTGCTCAATTGGCCTGCCAACTCTCCTGACCTGAACCCCATAGAGAATCTGTGGGATATTGTGAAGAGAAAGTTGAGAGACGCAAGACCCAACACTCTGGATGAGCTTAAGGCCGCTATTGAAGCATCCTGGGCCTCCATAACATCTCAGCAGTGTCACAGGCTGATTGCCTCCATGCCACGCCGCATTGAAGCAGTCATTTCTGCCAAAGGATTCCCGACCAAGTATTGAGTGCATAACTGAACATTATTATTTGTTGTTTTTTTGGTTTGTTATTAAAAAACACTTTTATTTGATTGGACGGGTGAAATATGCTAATTTATTGAGACAGGTTTTTTGGGTTATCAGGAGTTGTATGCCAAAATCATCAGTATTAAAACAATAAAAGACCTGACAAATTTCAGTTGGTGGATAATGAATCTATAATATATGAAAGTTTAATTGTAATCATTACATTATGGTAAATAATGAAATTTAACACTATATGCTAATTTTTTGAGAAGGACCTGTATGTATGAGCTAATATATACTGCCAGGGGGGAGGGCTTCCTGTTGGCTGGGGATTTATCAGGCTGCCAATAGCAACCAATCACAGCTCAGCTTCTATTTTGCTACAGTTAATTAACCTGAGCTCTGATTGGTTAATATAGGCAACAAAGACATTCTCAGTATAACAAAGCTAATATATGTTGTGAAATTCTTCTATTGGCTTAGTTTTTGCCTTTTAATAATTACATTTCTATCTATTTGTTTTGTGGTTTTTGTGTGCAGAATAAATTTTTGTTAACACATTCTATTTTGCTAACAGCAGTCATTAACCCGGGCGAAGCCGGGTAGTACAGCTAGTATATATATATATATATGCTGCCGTCCTGGTGCTGCCTGACTGCTGTGCTGTTGGACTACTGCGTGTAATGTAAGTATTGGTGTCCATTTTTTCTTTTTCTTGTGCTACATTGTGATTGGCTCTTAAAAAGTTACATTTTTCTTATCTGTTCTTTTCTCTAGTGTTTCACTTGACTGCTGCCTGCTCTTCCTACATGTCCTCCACTGAAGCTTCCGAAAGTGGACATGACACAGATTATGTAATCACATTTGATACACTGATTGTTAAGTATTGACTGTCAATACTAGACATGTGTTAAATCATGTATTTTTTTTACAGGTACCTGACAGTGCAGAAGAGCAGGAGCAGTCTAGTGGAAATGATTCTTTCCAGGGTCGTCGGCCTCAAGTTGCTGAGGAGGAAAGGGCCTTTATCATAGTTGTAATTGAATTTGTTTTCAGTTTTACTTACAAATTTTTTTTTGTATTTTTTTGGTATTGCTGTAAATGTTGGTGTCTTTTTACAATAAATTTTTTTCTCTTCCCCCTTCACAGTGAAGAGAATAAAAGTCAATAAGGACTTCAATAAGGACATGAGAGAAGAGATTTCGGTTCGAAGTGGTGCTGCTCAAAAAGTCCGAAAGTGTAAGTACCATCAGCGGCTTTTTTTTTCTGAGGCCTGCGCTTGCTCAACGAACGTGAGTATTTTTTGTGTTGTCTTACTATTATTTAAACTTTTATTTTTTTTCTAATGTTTTTCATTTATTTTCCACACAGAACCTGGTGCAGCACCACAGAACCTGGATCGTCCTCTGTTGGAGCTGCCCCTAATCGACCAGCCAACAAACAGGCCCAGTCCCAATCATCCACCAGTGATGGAGCAACCAGGCAGGTTTCACAGGCTGGGAATCAGAAAGCCGGTCCATCTGCTCTTCCACTCTCAAAGCCCCCTGACACTAGTTTACTTGGGTCTGCTCGCCAGTGGCTGAGGGCCTGGGAGAGGTCAGTCATGCCCGAGGTTATTCACTTAAGCTCGGTCTTCCAGGCTGGGATGAAGGCAGTTGTAGAAAGACTGGATAGTGGGTTTACTCAGGTGAACACACGTTTCCAGGACGTTCACAGACGCCTTGACCGTCTGGAAGCAGACCTTAATAGACCGGCGCAACATTTTCCAATATAGAACAGGGCGTGACGGAAAACCTTAGTCCTGATCTCCAGCTCTATGTGATGAAGGCCTGCCAGGATGCTTATACTGAGGCCATGCAGTGGTCCCGATATCAGCAGCAGGCACAAAGTTCTTTCCCTACAGGACAACAAGTTCCAGGACAGCATCAGTGGCACTATCCACCACAACCACCGCTGGACATTAGGACTGTTCCACCAGTACCCAGCAACACCCTGCAGCCGAGTGCAGCAGCCCAGCCTTCCCCTTCAACCACGCAGCCGAGTGCAGCAGCCCAGCCTTCCACTTCTACCATGCAGCCGAGTGCAGCAGACCAGACTTCGACTCCCACCACGCAGCAGCAGGAAGGAAAAGGCTGAGGAGCAGCAAAACCAAGTCCAGGAAACGTAAAACTGAAAAAAAAAATTAAACACCCCCTCTACCCTCACCTCCGAATGTGTCTTTTTTTTCAAGTCTGTCCACACCTTCCCTTGGTTCTTTCCCATCCAATGTGTCAATCCCTTGCAACTTATTTTCCACTATTAATGTGTCCTCTTCCCCCAATGTGTCCTCTGCCAATGTTTCTGACTCAATCCTCCAATTGTCTGCCACTTCCACTTCCCCTACTTCCCCAGCCACTCCAAGCCTACCATCAAAGCCCGACACCCCCAGGTTCACCATGTCACTCCCTCCCGCAGAACCCGAAAGTAATCACATTTTCTTTTTTTTTTTCATTTAAAGGGAACCTGTCACCACGTTTTTGGAAGATGGGATAAAAATAGCGTTAAATAGGGGCAGAGGTGGGCGTTACATTAGTGTGTGTGTTATGCGTTTATTACCCACCTAAGTTGCCGAAATAACTTTGCAAAGTCTCCGTTTTCGCCTGTCAATCAGGCTGGTCAGGTCACATGGGCGTGGTGTCTTCACCCAGATTTGGCGTAGTTTTCCGTTGGTGGCGTAGTGGTGTGCGCATGCCCAAAGTCCGGAATCCTCTTCCAGGGGATTTAAAATAGCGCGGTGTTCGTTATTGCATTGGTGATCGGTGGGCGCGGCCATCTTCCTTTGGCCGCGCGTGCGCAGAAGCGGCGCTCTGCTGGCCGCGGCTTCAGGAAAATGGCCGCGGGATGCCGCGCGTGCGCAGATGGATATCGCGGCGGCCATTTTCCTGAAGCCGCGGCCAGCAGAGCGCCGCTTCTGCGCACGCGCGGCCAAAGGAAGATGGCCGCGCCCACCGATCACCAATGCAATAACGAACACCGCGCTATTTTAAATCCCCTGGAAGAGGATTCCGGACTTTGGGCATGCGCACACCACTACGCCACCAACGGAAAACTACGCCAAATCTGGGGGAAGACAACGCCCATGCGACCTGACCAGCCTGATTGACAGGCGAAAACGGAGACTTTGCAAAGTTATTTCGGCAACTTAGGTGGGTAATAAACGCATAACACACACACTAATGTAACGCCCACCTCTGCCCCTATTTAACGCTATTTTTATCCCATCTTCCAAAAACGAGGTGACAGGTTCCCTTTAAAATTGTTTTTATTTTTGTTAATAAAATTTCTTTTGATTCACAATAACTGTCTCACTGTGTTTTATTTAGCTCTTTATTTAAACATGTGTGTATTGTTGAGTGTATTGTTGAGTGAAGTTTTTATATCTATTTACACATGTGTGTATTGTTGAGTGAAGTATTAACGGGTGTTACAGTTAAGGTATTTATTATTGAAGTTACATTCAAGGTGTCAGTATTCCAGTCAGAAAAAAGAACAGGTACATAACATTCCTGGTACATTTTAAACCATTTCATCTTGCTATGACACACATCCAATATTAGAGGCAGCCAATTTATCTTCAGAGGGTGATCATGATAATCTGGCAATGTGGTATTAAAAGGTTCCTCAAGTTCGAAGTGGGGTTGCTCTTTTGCCAGGATGTAATTATGCAGAACAACACACGCTTTCACAACCTCATCAATTGTCTCTTTTTTAAGATTGATTGGTGTTCCCAAAATGCACCATTTAGCTGCCAGCAAACCAAAGGCACACTCCACAGTTCTTCGTGCCGTTGTCAGCCTGTGGTTGAAAATCCTTTGGGTGTGATTCAAGTCCCGACTTGAGTATGGTTTTATGAGGTTGGCGCACATTTGAAATGCCTCATCCCCAACAACAACAAATGGCATTGGCGACCCTTCAGTGTTCGGAAGAGGTTGTAGCGGTGGAAAATTAAAATTATTCGCATACAAACGATGTCCCATGTCATAGTTTTTAAAAATCTGTGAGTCATTTCATCGTCCAAATGAACCAATGTCAGACAAATCGACATTTAGCATCCGCAATCGCCATGAGAACAATGGAAAATAATTTTTTATAATTGAAGTACTCGGATCCACTTTCAGCAGGTTTTAGAATCTGAATGTGTTTGCCGTCCACTGCCCCCACACAGTTTGGAAAATTACGAATTTCCTTAAATTTTTCATCATTTTTCAGCTAGAGTTCATTTGTGGGTTGGGGGAGGAATTCTGCACGGAGAACGTCACACAATGCACGGCAGGTGTCTCCATCAATCCCAGAAAGGGTGGACAATCCAATCCGAAATTGAAAATGTAAAGATCTTAAGGTCTCTGCGGTAGCCAGGATTCTGTGGAAAAGAAATTGGGGGAAAAAAATCAGTACATGGCTTTTATAACAAGAATATTAATGTCAGGTGTTTCTTTTTCTAAATTACGTACCTTATGGTCACCAACAGATGTTCCGCAGCAGGAATTGCTAAACGTAGTTATGTGTCCTGCCTGGTGATGGATCCTCGCACACGATGCAGCAATTCATCGAAGCTCTGGTCAGACATCCTCGTGTATTCAAAAACCATTTGTGGGTTTTCACGAAGCTCGGTGTACAATGAGTGGTAGGCTCCACGTCTCTCTCGGACTTCAACAATGGGGTGTTGCCAATAGCGACAACGACATCTTCTCCGTCTTTCTCTTCTCCTTTCTTCCTCACAAGCCACATCAAAAGCAAAAGCCAATTTCAATGATAAATCCAGATTCAGATTCAAGCTCTCCACGCTAAGATCCATCTTGCAGCAGGATACAGCAACAAAAGAAGAGGATCTCATCTGTGCAGGGTCTATATATAGAAATCCCATAAGCCACGCCCATTGGGAAAGACAGTACGCATGCGCATAAACAACGCAAATGCATGCAAAAACACATACAAACGCATTCACACGCAATGTTTTTTTGCCGTCATGCGTAAGATCATGTGGATAAAAAACGCTGCGTAAACATGCGTTTGCATGCGGTTTGACATGCGTTTGCGCATGTAGATGATACGCTGCGCACATAAATGTTAATGTGAACCTAGCCTAAGAAAATGGGGCCGCATGCGCAGTGCACCCGCCGAGATCTGCTGAACGGCACCTGGCAGCAATAGGAGATTTTTTCCTATTGGTTCATTTTGATCACTGTGATAGACCCTATCACAGTGATCAAAATAAAAAAAATAGTAAATGAACCCCCACTTCATCAACCCTTTAGATAGGGAAAAATAATGAAATAAAAAAATATATTTCCACTTTTCCATTAGGGATAGAGTTGGGCTAAAGTTAGGGTTAGTGTTGGGGCTAAAGTTAGGGTTAGGGTTGGGATTAAGGTTAGGATTAAGGTTAGGGTTGGGAATAGGGTTAGGGCTAGGGTTGGGATTAGGGTTAAGGTTGGGATTAGGATTAGGATTGGGATTAGGTTTAGGGTTGATATTAGTGTTAGGGTTGGGTTTAGGGTTAGGATTAGGGTTGTGATTAGGGTTATGGTTAGGGTTGAGATTAGGGTTAGGGGTGTGTAGGGGTTAGGGTTGGAGTTAGAACTGGGAGGTTTCCACTGCTTAGGTACATCAGGAGTCTCGAAACACGACATGGCGCCACCATTGATTCCAGCCAATTTTGCGTTCAAAAAGTCAAATGGTGCTCCCTCCCTTCTGAGCTCTGCCGTGCGCCCAAACAGACCATTACATCAAAGTCTGCATTCCAAAACATCACTACTTCCCTTCCGAGCCCCGACGTGTGCCAAAACAATTGTTTTCTCCCACATTTGGGCTACCAGCATCCTCAGGACCAATTGGACAACAACTCTGGGGTCCAATTTCTCCTGTTACCCTTGTGAAAATAAAAAAAATTGCGGGCTAAAAAAAAATCATTTTTGTGGGAAAAAAATGATTTTATTTTCATGGCTCTGCGTTATAAACTTTAGTGAAACACTTGGGGGTTCAAAGTTCACACAACACATCTAGATAAGTTTATTAGAGGGGGTCTAGTTTCCAAAATGGGGTCACTTGTAGGGGGTTTCTACTGTTTATGGCGTCTGATCTCATTCCAGCCAATTCTGCATTGAAAAAGTCAAACGGCGCTCCTCCCTTCCGAGGTCTGCAGTGCGCCCAAACAGTGATTTACCCCCACATATGGGGTATTGGCGTACTCAGGACAAATTGCACAACTTTGGGGGTCTAATTTCTCCTGTTACCCTTGTGAAAATTAAAAATTTTGGGGCGAAAAGATCATTTTTGTTGAAAAAATATGATTTTTTTTCACGTCTCTACGTTATAAACTTCAGTGAAGCATGAGGCACTTGGGCGTTCAAAGTGCTCACCACACACCTAGATAAGTTCCTTAAGGGGTCTAGTTTCTAAAATGGTGTCGCTTATGTAGGCACATCAGGGGCTCTCCAAATGCACATGGAGTCCAATCTCAATTCTAGCCAATTCTGCATTGAAAAAGTCAAACGGCACTCCTTCCCTTCCAGGCTGTGCCGTGCGCCCAAACAGTAGTTTACCCCACATATGGGGTATCGGCGTATTCAGGAGAAATTGCACAAAAATGTTGTGGTTCATTTTCTCTTTTTTTTTTAAATAAAAAAATTGGTTCTGAAGTAAAATATTTGTAAAAAAAAGTTAAATGTTAATTTTTTCCTTCCACATTGCTTCAGTTCCTGTGAAGCACGTAAAGGTTTAATAAACTTCTTGAATGTGGTTTTGAGCACCTTGAGCGGTGCAGTTTTTAGAATGGTGTAACTTTTGGGTATTTTCTGTCATGTACACCCCCCCAAAGTGACTTTAAATGTGAAATGGTCCCTAAAAAAATGGCTTTGTAAATTTTGTTGTGAAAATGAGAAATCACTGGTCAACATTTAACCCTTATAACTTCCTAACAAAAAAAAATTGTTTCCAAAATTGTGCTGATGTAAAGTAGACATGTAGGAAATGTTATTTATTAACTATTTTGTGTGACATATCTCTCTGATTTGAAGGGAACCTGTCACCCCCAAAATCGATGATGAGGTAAGCCCACCGTCATCAGGGGCTTATCTACAGCATTCTGGAATGCTGTAGATAAGCCCCCGATGTATCCTGAAAGAGGAGAAAAAGAGGTTAGATTATACTCACCTGGGGGGGCGGTCCCGCTGCTGGTCCGGTCCGATGGGTGTCTCAAGTCCGCTCCGGCACCTCCTAGCTTCATCCCATGACGTCCTCTCCTGGTTTTCACGCCGCGGCTCCGGCGCAGGCATACTTTGTCTGCCCTGTTGAGGGCAGAGCAAAGTACTGCAGTGCGCAGGCGCCGGGCCTCTCTGTCCTTTCCAAGGCCTGCGCACTGCAGTACTTTGCTCTGCCCTCAACAGGGCAGACAAAGTACGCCTGCGCCGGAGCCCCGGCGTGAAGACCAGGAGAGGACTTCATGGAATGAAGATAGGAGGCGCCGGAACGGACCTGCGACGCCCATCGGAGCGGGACCGCCCCTGGGTGAGTATAATCTAACCTCTTTTTCTCATCTTTCAGGATACATCGGGGGCTTATCTATGGCATTACAGAATGCTGTAGATAAGCCCCTGATGACGGTGGGCTTACCTCACCATCAATTTTGGGGGTGACAGGTTCCCTTTAAGGGCATAACAATTCAACGTTTGAAAATTGCAAAATGTAAATTTTTTTGCCATATTTCCGTTTTTTCATAAATAAATGTAAGTAATATTGAAGAAATTTTACCACTACCATGAAGTACAGTATGTCAGGAAAAAACAGTCTCAGAGTCAACGGGATCCGTTAAAGCGTTCCAGAGTTATAATCTCATAAATTGACACTGGTCAGAATTGTAAAAATTGGCCTAGTCATTGAGCTGCAAATTAGCTCTGTCATTAAGGGGTTAAAGTAACTTCTGGCTGTGAAATCTTAAAAAAAATAAAATAAGCAAGAATAAATTGCAAAAACTCCATCAAAATGCATTAAAAAGCTTCACAAAAACATAGTATGGAGATCTAATGATGGGTGCAGATGAATGAAGGCCAGTTTTCCATAAAAGATGTTTATTTTTAATCAATTTTCATTTTTCCATAAATTAAAAAAAAAACAAAGCAAAAAGTCTGTCCTGTGAACCCATACTAAGTGAAGTCCATTATGTTTGTGTTTACACCAACATGTACTGTAGATATTATTTATTTTCTTTTTTACATCTTACAATGTTCGTGTTATATATGTATTAACATATTTATTTTATTATTAATTTACACTGTAAAAATATAAAGAATATGAAAATAATGTAGTATACCATTTCTAGAAAGGGAAACTAGATTAGGATAATAGCTATGAAAGCTAAGATACGGTAGGTGGGGATGAATGAGCAGTGTTAACTTGCCAGGTGGAGGCAGTATTGGAGCACAGACCATAGACACAAGAGACTGAGATTCTGAATACTAAACTTGTCATAGGCACAAGTAACTTTAGTCCCATAGATGGTTAATCAGGTTGACCCAATATACTCACAAACAGCGGTGGTGCTTCACCACAAACGAGAAGAAACTACACACTATCCAAACAATACAAAAAGTTGGGGAATGTCTCTTACATAACCCCGATATTTGGGGTGTAGTTTACACAAATCGTATGATCTCCGTAATGGTGGCAGTATTTTTTAAGCGATATGCTTCATATAAAGAAGTGCAGGATCCTAAATATATAAATCCTGAAGCACCAAAATTCCCATCAAAACAGCTAGAATACACACAGAAAAGACTTTGGGGTATACGTTCACATCGGCTGTTACTGTATATGGGATTAAGGAAAGATATATATCTTGGTACCGTGTTAGCCAGTAGATAAAAAAATATTTAGAAATGAGTCCTCAGTGCTTGATACCTTTTATCTTAATTTAATTCTGCTTCATGTCACCTGTCTTATCCATTTTTTTTTTTTTCTGTGCTATGTTGTGCATAAATATGTGATTCTTCAGAACTTGCTTTAGTCTTTGCCTGATGGAGAGACCTGTGTAGTCTCGAAAGCTTGCAATTTGTTACCATCTTTTCAGTTATCCATTAAAAGGTATCAACCACTGAGGACTCTCAATTCTAAATATGGGATTTATGCATAAGTCAGATTATTTTATACTCATCTGCCATTTCTTGGTTACTTTCCCAGTCTTATGCAGGTTGAGTTTAACTGAACCGTCTTGCGGCTTTCAAAAAGATCCGCATATTTTCTTTCAGATCCTATTCATCAAAGCATGCCTCCCAACGCGTTTCATCCTGTATAGACTTATCGGGGGTTACGGCATATGTTCAGTTCAAGTGAGCAATCGCACCTTCATGACCAGGCCAAATTTTAGAATTTTGACCACTATCACTTCATGAGGTAATATCTCTGGAGCGCTTCATCAGGTCCCAGTGATACTTACCGTATATACTCGAGTATAAGCCGAGATTTTCAGCCCATTTTTTTTGGCTGAAAGTGCCCTCTCGGCTTATACTCGAGTAATTGTCCCAGGGGGTCGGCGGGGGAGGGGGAGTGGCAGTTGTCAAATCATACTTACCTGCTCCCGACGCATCTCTCCATGTTCCTGCTTCTCTGGAGCCCGCAGCTTCTTCCTGTGTTCAGCAGTCAAGTGGTACCGCTCATTAAAGTAATGAATATGGACGCATATTCATTACTTTAATGAGCTGTACAATGTGACCGCTGAACACAGGAAGAAGCTGCGGGCGCCAAAAATCACCTGTCAGTGAGAAGCTGCCAGGGACCGCGCCGGTAGCAGGTGAGTATAATGGGGACTGGATGATGAGTATTGCGTGATATTCACCTGTCCACGTTCCACCACTGGGCGCCGCTGTGTCTTCTGCATCTTCTGCCTGTGACGTTCAGGTCAGAGGACGCGATGACGCGATTAGTGTGCGCGCCGCCCTCTGCCTGAACAGTCAGTGCAGAGGACGTGGAAGACACAGCGGCGCCCAGTGGTGGAACGCGGACAGGTGAATATTGCAAGTGCCAGGGGCCTGCTCAGGACAAGAATTGAGTATGTAATTTTTTTTTTTTATCGCAGCAGCCGGCTATGGGGCAAATGTTTCTATGGAGCATCTTATGGGGCCATAATCAATCTATGCAGCATTGTATGGGGCACATTATCTATGGAGCATCTTATGGGGCCATAATCAACCTACGCAGCATTGTATGGGGCATATTTTCTATGAAGCATCTTATGGGACCATCATGATCTGTATGGAGCATTACAGTATATGGGGCTCCTGATTCAATATGGATATTCAAAAACACGTAACCTACTGATGTCTCAATTAAGTTTACTTTTATTGGTATCTATTTTTATTTTTGAAATTTACCGGTAGCTGCTGCATTTTCCACCCTAGGCTTATACTCGAGTCATTAAGTTTTCCCAGTTTTTTGTGGCAAAATTAAGGGTCTCGGCTTATACTCGACATATTGTACTTCATGATAATGGTAAACTTTATTCAATATGACTTGCGTTTATTTGTGAAAAAAAACCACGGAGATTTGGTGAAAATTTTGCAATTGTAAAACTTTTAATTTGTATGGCCTTAAATTAGAGCGCTACTACACACAAAATAGTTAATAAATAAAACTTCCCACATGTCTACATCATCACAATTTTGGAAGCATATTTTTTTTGTTAGGAAGTTATAAGGGTTAAAAGTTGACCACCGAATTCTCATTTTTTTTACAAAATTTACAAAACCATTTTTTCGGGACCAACCACTTCACATTTGAAGTGACTTTGAGGGGCCTCTATGACAGAAAATACCCAGAAGTGACACCATTGTAAAAACTGCACCCCTCAAGGTGCTGAAAACGACATTCAAGAAGTGTATTAACCATTCAGGTGCTTCGAGGAATTAATGGAATGTTTATTTTCGCAATTGTAAGAAGAAAAAATGGACCACAAAATTTGTTGTGCAATTTCTCCTGACCATGCCAATATCCCATATGTGGGGGAAAACCACTGTTTCGGCCATATCGCGTTTGGAGAGCCCCTGATGTGCCTAAACAGTGGAAACCGCCCACAAGTGACACCATTTTAGAAACTAGACCCCTCAGGGAGAAACTTATCTAGACTTGTGGTGAGCACCCTGAATCCCCAGGTGCTTCACACAAGTTTAAAATATTGAGCCGTGAAAATAAAAAAATCAAATTTTTCCCACAGAAATGTTCTTTTAGCCCCAATAAGTGATGTTTTGGAATGCAGACATTGATGGAGTGGTGTTATGTCACGTTTGGAGAGCTCCTGATGTGCCTGAAGAGTGGAAAACCTCCACAAGTTACCCCATTTTGGAAACTAGTCCCCTCAAGGAATTTATCTAGATGTGTGGTGAGCACCTTGAACCCACGCGTGCTTCACAGAATTTTATGTTGAGGTGTGAAAATGAAAAAAACATTTTTTTTCCTCCAAAAATGTTGTTTTAGCCCCAATTATTTTCATTTTCACATGGATAGCAGGAGAAAATGTACCACAAAATTTGTTGTGCAATTTTTCCTGAGTACGCCGATAACCTATATGTGGTCAAAAACTACTTTTGAGGCACAGGGCACAGCTTAGAACTGAAGAAGCGCCATATTGCAATGCAGATTTTGCTGGACTGGTTTGAGGGTGCAATGTCACATTGACATTGGCAGAGCCCCTGAGGTACCAGAACTGCAGCATCCCCAATAAGTGACCCCATTTTAGAAACTACACCTCACAATGAATTCATCTAGGGGTGCAGTGATCATATTAGCCTCAGATTTTACATTTTCACATGGGTAAAAAATGGTACCAAAATTTGTCCTTCAATTTCTGCTGAATGTAAAAATACCCCATATGTGGCTGCTTAGCCATACAGCGAGACTTGGGGGGACGGAGCACTATTTGCCTCCTGGAGCACAGATTTTCCTACAATAGTTTGCAGACTCCATATACAGAGCCCCCAAGTGCAAGAAGAACATAATTTTCCTTCAAGTGACCCAATTTTGGAAATTATACCCCTTAGGGAATTTATCAATCTCCAGTGACTCCATTAGTGTTGACTCCATGGCTGGATGTTGCTTAGTGAAAATTTAAAACTGCCGTTATAGTGACCAGTATGTTGTAATCCCCGGTATATTGTGCCCAGCTCATGTTTCTGGAGATGCCAAACATGTGGATGCTAAATGTGGTTTAGGCACACTGGGACTCATAAATGAAGGTGCATTTGGACTTGGGAGTGCAGAATTCACTGGATTTATTTTGTGTGGCGAAGAGCCATTTTGCTTTTTTCAGAGCCTTTGTTCTACCAGTAATGTGGAAGCCACATATTTCCATTGACAAATGACTGTCCTGAGTGGGGACTTGCTTCTTTTTGGGAATTGATTTGAAGCTTTTGTTAGGAACGTTTGACATAACATTTGTGATCACATTGTGATCTGCTCTACCCTGAGCACTTATATTGATGTTTCCATCTAAATCTCTGAGTGACGTGATTCAGATAAAATCCCTGAGGGCTCCATTCACTATAATGAGCAGAGTTGCTATGGACTCCATCTGGCCTCTGGTCAATGGTGTTTTTTTTTTTAAGAGGTGCACAAACCTGTGCCTGATAGCACTTTTATGCATGCCTAAAAAGACGCACACCACTGGATCATAGGCCAGACAGCATCCACAGTGCCTTCATCTGCCTCATTAAGGGAATAGGGAATCACGTATTTCAGAGATTTACACGGAAACCCTGGTGTAAGCGATCTTATGCACCGAGCCTTTCCGCGATCTTTGGGAGGCAGAATGAGCAAATCAACAGTAGGTGAAGAATTGGTTTTATTTATTTTTTACGACGTTCCTCGGGCGGTATAAGTGATTAGACAACTTTATTCTTCGGGTCGGTGTGATTACATCGATACCAGATTTATATATTTTTTTTATGTTTGGCTGCTGATCGCGATTCCACCTGCCGCTATTTCGGGCACATGTCAGCTGTACAAAACAGCTGACATGTCCCGGCTTTGATGCGGGCTCACCGCTGGAGCCTGCATCAAAGCAGGGGTTCTGACCTCGGACGTACTATCCCATCCAAGGTCAGAAAGGGGTGAATACATAGTAACATAGTTAGCAAGGCCGAAAAAGACATTTGTCCATCCAGTTCAGCCTATATTCCGTCAGAATAAATCCCCAGATCTATGTCTCTCTAAAGAACCTAAGAACTGTATGCTACAATATTGTTGCGCTTCAGGAAGACATCCAGGCCTCTCTTGAACCCCTCGACTGAGTTCACCATCACCACCTCCTCAGGCAAGGAATTCCAGATTCTCACTGCCCTAACAGTAAAGAATCCTCTTCTATGTTGGTGGAAAACCTTCCCTCCTCCAGACGCAGAGGATGCCCTCTTGTGACTGTCACCTTTCTTGGTATAAACAGATCCTCGGAGAGATATTTGTATTGTCCCATTATATACTTATACATGGTTATTAGATCGCCCCTCAGTCGTCTTTTTCTAGACTAAATAATCCTAATTTTGCTAATCTCTCTGGGTATTATAGTTCCCCCATCCCCTTTATTAATTGTGCTGCCCTCCTTTGTACTTGCTCTAGTTCTATTATATCCTTCCTTAGCACCGGTGCCCAAAACTGTACACAGTAGTCCATGTGCGGTCTAACCAGGGATTTGTACAGAGGCAGTTTAATGCTCTCATCATGTGTATCCAGACCTCTTTGAATGCACCCCATGATCCTGTTTGCCTTGGCAGCTGCTGCCTGGCACTGGCTGCTCCAGGTAAGTTTATCATTAACTAGGATCCCCAAGTCTTTCTCCATGTCAGATTTACCCAGTGGTTTCCCGTTCATTGTGTAAGGGTGACATTGATTCCTTCTTCCCATGTGTATAACCTTACATTTATCATTGTTAAACCTCATCTGCCACCTCTCGGCCCAAGTTTCCAACTTATCCAGATCCATCTGTAGCAGAATACTATCTTCTCTTGTATTGACCGCTTTACATAGTTTTGTATAATCTGCAAATATCGATATTGTACTGTGTGAACCTTTTACCAGATCGTTAATAAATGTGTTGAAGAGAACAGGTCCCAATACCGACCCCTGCAGTCCCCCACTGGTCACAGCGACCCAGTTAGAGAATATACCATTTATAACCAAGCCAGTTACTTACCCATTTACACACATTTTCCCCCAGACCCATCATTCTCATTTTGTGTACCAACCTCTTGTGCGGCACGGTATCAAACGCTTTGGAAAAATCAAGATATACCACATCCAATGACTCACCTTGGTCCAGTCTATAGCTTACCTCTGGAGCAATTCCTCATAAACCCATGCTGATATGGAGTTAAAAAGTTATTCTCGTTGAGAATAATTATGATTATCCTAATTGACTTAAAACAGGAAAAGTTTATTCTAATTTCATGTCAGATATTGAGAAAAGCATGCATATGTGTGTTTTTATATAGTGTAAACTTCTGGTTTCAACTGAATGTCACCATTTCTAGTGGATGGTGGGATATTCCCTTGTACATTATATATTCCTTTCTTTAAAAAAAAAGAAAAAAGGATGGACTACATGGAATGCAGGATTATAAAGGGATTTACCATGATATCTCAGAGCAAACTCTGCAGACATTCTATTAAAAATTTAACAGTAAAATGTATTATGGATGATTACTTGGATGACTATCTGCACCATAATGTAGTAAGGTATTGGTGTTGAAACTGCTTATCTGCTCAAATAAATCATTGTACAGTATCTCATATGAAGGAGGACATTCTGCAGATAGAAATAGCCATACAGATAGAAGGAAGTGGAAATACTATTCCCAGGATGGCTCAGAAATCCTTGTTATTCAATGAACTCAATATTCTGTTGCTTACTAGGAAGCAATAGAACATGAAGCTCCAATAAAGCTATTAATGTAGATTATTTATAGGTGATGTCTGGAACCCATCTGGATTATGAATGCACCAGCACAGACCAGCTATATACGTCCTCTCTTACAACTACTTATTATTATTGTGCTCAGAGGAATGTAACATCTATGTGCAGGGAGAACCTTAAAGGCAATCAGTCAGCAGATTTTTGCTATGTAATCTGAAGACAGCATGAGGTAGGGGATAAAATACAGATTTCAGCAATGCCTCTTATCAAGCTCTGAGGTTCTGTTTGCTTACAATGAATCTTTTAGCACCAGTAGCTCATCATTGCTGAGACACAGCAGCATTTCCATGATAGTCCGACACGCCCCCTCCTGCGATAGGGACCTCACTCTTTATAGACATTTTATATATTGAGCCGGGTGTGGGCAGGGTTAGCTTTCTCAGCTCTGCTTCATTCTAAATATAAAGACTCTGATTGTATCAGAACTGCTACACCCATTAATCTAAGTGATACATCGTTGGATTCAGCTTCTCTTTGCCTACATCAGGCTGCTCTCAGATGAGGTAGCAAAAGCCTGCTGACAGATTCCCTTTAACAACACTGTTAGGTTCACTTGGTGGGATGGATTCAGAATGCTTCAGGCTGTACGTGTGACTGGGCCTTAAGAGAACTAGTGAGATGATGTCACTGAGATGTGCTGGGAAACTTGTAAAATCCGTCATTGAGCACAGCAAATGACAGTGGCCAAAAGGGAAAGGAGCAGAGCGTGGTCCAGTCAGGACAGATACGTAACACTTTGAGTTCAGGATTGAGGCAAGACTTCCTCCCATCCCCTCTTAGATTCCACCTTTCAGTTAGTTATACCGTATGACCGTACTAATGACTCACCTTTACTCTGGTATATACAAAACAAGAGGGGATTATAGGGAGAGAAATGGGAAGCGCAGACTTCTGAGTGTAGCAGTTAGTTTCCAAAGATGTATACTCAGTGTGAATCCACTCTCCTTTTTGGTGTCCTGAGATACTGCGTATAGAGCCAATCCATGGATCACTCCATTCCTCTTTCCATTCAGTTTGATGCAGAGATCTGGGAACTGATGAGCGCACTGAACACTGCTTTCATAGGCGATAACACTTTGTAAATATTTTTCCCAGCAATATGCGCTCCTGAAGGATGATGATGGAACTGGATATTCTGATTCAAGGATGATTTTTATTTCAAACTAAAATACAACCGGTTGCATGACATTATACCTAAGGAAGACTCCAAGAAGTTGAAACCGGTTGTATTTTAGTTTGAAATAAAAATTATCCTTGAATCAGAATATCGAGTTCCATCATCATCCTTCAGGAGCGCATATTGCTGGGAAAAATATTTACAATGTGTTACTCTGTCTGGTGGGATAATTTCCAGGTGTTCTGCTTTGATGCTTTTGCTTTTAGCATTTTCAGGTTAATGTGTTGCAACTGTTGTTCGTAGACAGCTGTTCACATAGTCACAAGAAGATATACGTTACCATCAACTCCCAAAAGAGGTGACATGTTCTGTCTGTGTTAAGGAGAATCTGTTGTGGCAGTCTGCTTATCAGAAAGTATCATGTCATACTGGAACAATGGAAACAAGGGTGCAGGGAAAGCAGTGGTTTTGCCCACAGCAATCAGAAAGCTAGATCATTTTCTGACCTTCACTAGCAAAATGTGAGTTGAAATAAGGATACTTGCCATAAGGAACATCACTCCTTTGGTTCACCAATTTTGTGTCTTGCCTTCACATCGTCTTTTCCACATCTGAGACTACATAATTTCCAACAGGTAGAAAATAATCATGTTTTATGTTTACTTAGCTTACAATCCAATCCAACTCTGAAGTAGCATGGGTAGCCAGCACCTGGGGCAAGGAAAGTAGTGCTCTTCCTAACCCCATAATATTATGAGAGTTCCCTCGCAAAACGAGTAATGGCACTTAATATATAGAACCAGCCACATTTAAATACAAAAGGTCACCAATATATTAACTCAAACTAAATATTGAAGAAATAGGAGAACTAGATTTTTCATATATTTAAAGAGTTCTACTGTTTATGTCAAAAAAGTTTTTTTTAAATGCACATTATACAAAAATTATATACATAAATAAATAAAATGTTTAATTACATATCATATTCATAGAGATTGATCCTAAAAGGTGATAACAGAGCTGCCGCCAGCCGGGACAAATGTAACACAGTGCTGAAAACTATGTCTACATGAATCATATGTCAAGTCATGGGCTCACAATCCTAGTACAATAGGAAAAAGGTAATAGCAAGATGCTAGTTAAGCCATGCAATTAATCCTAAGCAAAAACGACACAGTTCATTTCTTGTCGTAATGCAGCGCTGTTGCAGAGAAACATACACACATTAACAAAATAAGGGGTTAATTACCCATGACGGTGTCTCTGTTTATGTCCAGTCCCGGGGGCGACCACTCACCCCAACGTGTGTGTAGCGAGCGTGATTGTCGCTTCCTCAAGGAAGGTAATTAACCCCTTATTTTGTTAATGTGTGCGGAAAAAGTGGTATAATGTATTTCCGTCATTCCCGTCATTCTTCTTCCTGCTCCAGGATGCTCCCATGTTGAGTTCTAGTACACCCAGCCAAAAGTCGGTGGCATTTGCACTGCCCCTAATCTTCGGTGCCAGTTGAGCTCAGGATTTGGACAAGGTATTTTGATGCCCTTGGCAGATGAAGCTGATGTCACTCCACGATGAACCCTTAGCACCCAAGTAAAGGAATGGGCCACAGGATAAAGTAACAGGAGCCCTAACACATTCTTCTTCCCCCTACGATGGGTCAGGTAACAAGCTCACACAACTACTTTCATTAGAATTGTTACTTTTATCACCAAAAAATACCAGCATAAGTTAAAAAAAAAGTGGTGTACTGTACGGGTGAGGCTCAACAGGGAGTGCATTTTCACAGTTAGATATGATTATGGTAATTATTGTTTGTGAACCATTGACATAATACGAGGGACAAATAGTGATATTTATCCCTGACATCCTATATTTTAAATCTTAAACCCAAGGACGGTCATGGAAGCTAATATAGCTTAACTATAAAGACAGCTGTTTGGTTTCAATTAAGGTGTCTAGCTTTTGGCAGATATCTTAATGGAAAGGAAACACCCCCCCATCAAGGGATATGTATGATGGTTTTTATGTCCATCTTGCAACAAACACAGTTTTCAAAACTGATAGTGGTTCTTGTGCCATATTCGTTTATAGATAGTGGTGACTTATTCATGTACTGATGGTGGTACTGGTGTAGTGTTCCTGCATTGATGGTGGTTGTGGTGACGTTTATATGTAGTGATAGTTGTTCTGCTGCTGTATTCATGTACCACTGATGGCTCTGGTGATGTATTTATGTAGTGATTATGGTTCTGGTGCTGTATTAATCACCAGAACCATCATCAATACAGGAATACAAACTCAAAATTATCATCAGAGCATAAATAGAGCACTAGAGCAATCAATAGTACATAAATAAGGTGCAAAAACCATCATGAGTAAATAAATAGGTCACCAGAACCACTATCAGTATATGAATGCATAGCCAAAATCACCATTAGTACAAGAATATGGCACCAAACCACCATCAGTAGATTAATGCATTAACATGAATACATCATCAATACCACCTACATGAATGCGTTACCAGAACCACTGTTAGTACATTAATGTGTCATCAGAACCTCATGAGTAAATGAATGCATCACCAGAACCAGTACATGAATATATCATGAGAACTGCTATCAGTAAATGAAACACCAGTACCATCATCAGTGCATGTATACATCACCAGACCACCATCAATTACATGACTACATCACAAGAACCACCATCAGTAATCAATTATACTGTCAAGTTAGGCCCATATACATTTGTATTTCATTAACCTACAATTCTCAGTATTTCCTTAAAGGGAACCTGTCATGTAAAATAACGCTATTAACCTGCAGATATTGGATTAATCTGGAGGTTAATAGTATTCTGACACCTCTATGACACCTCTATGACTGAACGCTGAAATAACGCTGCCCCTGATGAAGTCACAACACACGTCGGGCTAACAGGAGCCGGTCTCTGCCTCTACACCCTAATTACTGCACAATGGGTTTGGTTCTGTGAGCATATCTTGAGATCTTAGCTACTTATGCTAATTAGATGGTTATTTGCTTGATAGGTTATTGTTATATTGTGCATGCTGAGCTCTGAATCTATCTTTCTGGGACCATATACATTTGATGTTGTTGGTCTATTTTCTTTGAATACAGATCATTAGGTGGCTTTAGTGACTCTTAAACATTGACGCTCATGTTTGGATAACCAGCTAATATACAACACATATACATCTTTTTGTATTCGGTGCCAATCAGTTTCACTTGATGAATGTGATATATAATAGGTTTTTATCCTATTTTGAACCACAATATTACCTATAATCAGTATCTTTATGAACCCCTTTATAGCGACACAGACCCCCATTGTTTGATATTGTATTATATGTGTTATTTATAGGTGCTAGTTGTTAATCTGCAGCTCCTGCACACAATAAGCATATATTATGCAATATTCATTTTAAATGTTTTTAAATTTCATATGTGGTTTTAAATGTACTAATAAAATTTCCATTTTTATGGTGATCCCTGCTTTCATGTATGTCTCTTTGTCTCTGGATGCTATTTGTCAGTTTTATAAGACATACTGCAGGTTGATCCCTTTCTACATAAGCATGATGGTGCCCTCCTTTTGTGTTTTTAAAGGGGCAATTTTAGTTAATTTCCTTCCGGCATAGGGGCTCTCAGTGCGGTGTCTGCTCTTCTGTCTGGTACAGCAGTGTGCGCTGGGTGGCACAATGACATCATTGCATCCATCCGACGTCCCCTGTGTGCGCCATCTCCAACAGGGCGCAGGCCGGAAGTTCCTGCATTCTGATAGAGATCCCAGTGGAGCAGGCGGCTGATGGCAGCTCCAATGCTCCTGTTCCAGGTGGTGCTGACAGCAACTGTATTCACATCTGATGTCAGTGACTGACCTCTCCCCTGTGTGCCTTCACCCCGGCCGTTACTGTGCTGAATGCCTTCAGCAGGAGGAAGGTGCCGGGTGGCCACAGGCATTCAGCAATGTCAGTTTTTGTCTTTTTTTTCCCAAAAAGTGCTCCCCTCTATGGGAGGTAAGAGGTAGCACCCTAGGCGAGTGCCTACCCTGCCTACACCTCATACCAGCCCTGGATGTGCTAGTTATTTTTTCTTTTGCATTTTTACACTTTTAAGAATTTCATGCCCAGATCAATCTCGACCTTCCTTATACAATGAGCACTGTCATATCTTAATTGACAGAACTCAAGTAAGTGGTGCCTGAACTCTGTAGCTACACTCACTTAGTGTTATTGCAGTCAGTCATTGCTGGCTCATGTGTGTAGTACAGTACCAAGCAGCAGCTGCAGACAGGAGCCAGTGACGAGAGCCGGCAATAATACTATGTGAGCGCAGCTGCGTGTCCGTGTGGAGGTTCAGATCTACTGGTTGTCATATGTTTATTGACTGTTCTGAACTGAAATAGCGTCTCTGCACTTCACATAGTATCATTGCCGACTGTCAACATTAGCTTTTCACTTGGAATTTATTTCTAGGTTGTTGTATTTTATATGGTAAAATTAATGATGTAATTCAAAACTACAACTCGCCCTGCAAAAATCAAGCTCTCGTATTTCTATGTAGACCAAAAAATAACAAAGTTATGGATCTTGAAACAAAAGAATGAAAAAGTGCAGAAATGACAAAAGTCTGAAAACTTTTAGAGGGAGTTGAAAGTCCGTGTTGCCCAGCGACAGGCCCAAAACATCACTGCTGTAGAGGAGTGGGCCAACATACCACCAACAGTGTGTGCCAACCTTGTGAAGACTTACAGAAAACGTTTGACCTCTGTCATTGCCAACAAAGGATATATAACAAAATATTGAGATGAACTTTTGTTAATGACCAAATACTTATTTTCCACCATAATTTGCTAAATATATCTTACCAAATCAGACAAGGCGATTTTCTGGATTTGTTTTCCCATTTTGACTCCCAGTTGTGGTCTACCTATGATGTCAATTACAGGCCAATTGGTGGCTGACTAAATACTTTTTTTCCCCGCTGTAAATTTTCTAGTAAAATTCCCAGGGCGTTTTAAGCATGCTTATTACAGGATCATCCACTTCCCACAATCCCCATGTATGATAGAAGAGTCCACAAATGATGAACTAGTCCGATAGCATCCTCTTGCTGACCCCCCGGTGATCATCTTTGGGGGAGCCGCGCAGCAAGTGTTCAATATTTCAGTACCACCCGGGTTGAAAGAAAGGTTAATACAGATCTCACTTGAATATATGGTTTTCTGTATCACATTTGTCTAGCAATTAGATTTCTTTCATACCAGATAAAGCTTTTTCCTAGCGATAGCATTTTACTTTATTGTACACAGTGGGTTAGAAATTGCATATACTAATAATATTGCAGTAACGCAATAACCGAGTGTTACCAGTGCGATCTTCCTAATGGTAATGTTCTGTACATGTGAGATGTGCTGCAATTGGCAATGGGAGCGCTTGTGCGCAGTGCTCGGACCTGAACTGCTCAGTAGGGTGTGATTCTGTGTGACTGCACACCCATAAAATGTGCGGGGATAGATGACTGCGCACATCTTGTGTTCCCACATGGCTTATATCAACATTTTTAATTTTTCTTTCATATTGTCTTGGCTTACATTAGTGCATGGGAATTAGAATCTGTCACTTTAATTTTTTTGAGGGGGCTGCTCTCAAAATATATCATTAATAGGGTATATTTTGTTTCTGGTGCATGGCGCTGTCACACTTTGTTAGTTGTCATGGTTACATTATAGATATTGCTAGAAAATTGAAGTGGAGCAGTTTAGCAGCGAACTGAAGCTTTTCTTCACAATGTTCTTTTATGACATACTGTATAATTAAACAAGAACTTTGAATGTCACCAGTGACGGGTTGCATTCAGAATGTTTCTTTCCAAAATGAAAGAAAAAGTAGATATTAGCAGTTATTATTGCTCGATACACATGTAAATCATCAGATTAAATGGGATTATTAAATTAGACAAGTGACCTACTGTATTTGGACACAGCTATATAAACTGTATAATATGCAATGACAAATTTAGCCCAGATTGCTGTGCATTACTGATTGTGGGGTCTACCAGTTACCCCCATATTGATCGGCCTTATACAAAAGCTATTATGCAGTGTGCCTTCACTGCGTCAAAAACACAGCATTTTACATTTTCAGAAAAGTGGAGCTGCGGTGCGAGTTTCAGATCCGCAACAATACATGTCAATTTCTTCTACTTGTACACGGAGTTTTACGTGTAGATTTTTCCCATAGACTTGCCTTAGATACAAAAAAAATATGTAGAGCAGAAACGCATTAAAAACGCATGTAATCCTCACATGACTATATCAATAAAGTTTTGTCAAAGCCAAATACCAGGAAGTATCAAAAACAAAGAAACTTTATTAAGAAATGACATACCAACCAAAGACAAAAAAACACAATAAAAAATGTAAAAAACGCGCTCAAAAGCACAATGAAAAAAAAAAAAACAAAAAAGAAAGGAAAGAAGTTATGTAAACTCAGAGGATCATCATAAGCAAACATTTATCTTTTTTCTTATATTGATTCTATAAATTATTGTTTTTGGTGATCCTCCATGTTACATACCTTCTTATTTTCATCTCTCCATTTGCGCCTCATTTAACCAGTTCAAGTATAGGCCATTTAGCCCCATTCTTGACATTTTCATTTTTTTCATACAAGAGCAATAAAACGTTTTCTCGTTCAGATATTCAAGCAGTTTTTGCAACTTTTTTTGTGATACACAAGGCAAATAAAGGATACAAGTGTCTGTTTTTCCCCATTTTTTTATGATCACAAATAATTACTGAAATACATAAACAATTTTTCCCCCCATTCTATATCTAATAGTTTTATATATTGGACATGGTTTTTTTTTATGGGGGCAGGCCTCATAACAGCAATTTGGATTGTCATTGGAATTTTTTATTTAATCAATTTCCTTATTTTTACCGATTATTTTTATTTATTCACTTATTTTTCATTTGTTTTACAAGACCTTTGGAGGGGGCGTTCTTATTTCCCTTGTAAATGGGGCTTGTTTTTTAGCCTCAGTTACATGGGAAATGCCTTCTGGCTGTATAGCAGGGCTGTCTGGCCTCCTATGACCCAGAGCTCCGGCTCACTCTCTGTACAATGACACACAGTAATCATGTGACCGCGATGTATGGAGGAGGAAGTGCAGTCAGCGCTTCCTATTACTGTGCACAAAACACTTTTTTAGCGCTGTGTATAAAGTGACAGAACAGGCAAAGACAGTAATATAATGTCTCCGACAGCCAGATCCTGCTGCCACAGTGACGTGTAAGAACCCGGAAGTTTAAACTCTATGGGCAGTCGGAAAGCAGTGAAAGTCTTAGGTTTAGTTTAGGGTCTCCAGATGTTTTTATCTGATTCGTTCTTTGCGACTCTTAAAAAAGTTGAAACATTTTTCACAAATGTACGCCATTAGTGATTTTATGCACAACTGAAATTTTGATGCATTTTTTTGCTCCATTTTAGCGGAACATGCATCTTTTTTTAGTCTAAATGGTTGCAAAACAGTTTAAAGACAAAAATATAGACCAATTTTTATTGTGCACAAAATTCAGGAGCCGTGTGCGCTATTTTGATGAATTTTGGGGGAAAAAATGTCATTGAATGCCACAAGACAAAAAAATGACTTAAAAAAAAAAATCACAAATAATGAGTCTGGCCCTTAGACCGGGGTCACACTTGCATGTGCAATGCCATAATAATAAAGACACAACCATATTGTTATTTGGTAAAAATCAAATACACTAAGGCCGGGTTCACACTCGCGAGTGCAATGTGAGAAACTCACGCGAGTCTCTCGCATCAATACCCGGCACTGCCACCGGCACTCGGGACCGGAGCGTGCGGCTGCATGTATTTCTACGCAGCTGAACGCTCCGGACCCGAGTGCCAGTGGCAGTGCCGGGTATTGATGCGAGAGACTCGCCCGAGTTTCTCGCATTGCACACGCAAGTGTGACCCCGGCATTAGTGTATTTGATTTATACCAAATAACAATATGGTTGTGTCTCTTTATTATTATTATTGTTTATATAGCACCATTAATTCCATGGTGCTGTACATGAGAAAAGGGGTTACGTACAGAATTATTAATAGTTTTAGAGTACCGTATATACACACAGGTCATAGATGAAAATCTGCAGTGTAATCCACTAAAAGGAAACACAGCAGCATTCATTACAGAAACGGTGTAGATTTTCGCTATATGATAAGCAACATAAATTGACTAGCTGGAGATTTCAAGTCCACATTATTGCTGAACCCCTTCATGACCTTGGGATTTTCCGTTTTTCCGTGTTCGTTTTTCACTCCCCTCCTTCCCAGAGCCATAACTTTTTTATTTTTCCGTCAATTTGGCCATGTGAGGGCTTATTTTTTGCGGGACGAGTTGTACTTTTGAACGACATCATTGGTTTTAGCATGTCGTGTACTAGAAAACGGGAAAAAAGTTCCAAGTGCAGTGAACTTGTTTTTTGGTTTACTTTTTTGCTAGGTTCACTAAATGCTAAAACTGACCTGCCATTATGATTTTCCAGGTCAGTACGAGTTCATAGACACCTAACATGACTAGGTTATTTTTTACCTAAGTGGTGAAAAAAAATTCCAAAGTTTGCTAAAAAAAAAAAAAAGAAATTGCGCCATTTTCCAATACTCGTAGCGTCTCCATTTTTCATGATCTGGGGTCAGTTGAGGGCTTTTTTTTGCGTGCCGAGCTGGCGTTTTTAATGATATCATTTCGGTGCAGATACGTTCTTTTGATCGCCCATTATTGCATTTTAATGCAATGTCGCGGCGACCAAAAAAACGTAATTCTGGCGCTTCAAATTTTTTTCTCGCTACGCCGTTTAGCGATCAGGTTAATGCTTTTTTTTATTGATAGATCGGGTGATTTTGAACGCGGCAATACCAAATATGTGTAGGTTTGATTTTTTTTTATTGATTTATTTTTATTGGGGGCGAAAGGGGGGTGATTTAAACTTTTATATTTTTTTTATTTTTTTCACATTTTTTTTTACTTTTTTTTTAACTTTTGCCATGCTTCAATAGCCTCCATGGGAGGCTAGAAGCAGGCACAGCGCGATCGCCTCTGCTACATAGCAGGGATCTGCTGTTTGCTGCTATGTAGCAAAAAATCAGGTGTGCTGTGAGCGCCGACCACAGGGTGACGCTCACAGCTGCCGGTGATCAGTAACCATAGAGGTCTCAAGGACCTCTATGGTTACTATTCTGAAGCATCGCCGACCTCCGATCATGTGACGGGGGTCGGCGATGCCATCATTTCCGGCCGCCCGGCCGGATGCGGTAGTTAAATGCCGCTGTCTGCGTTTGACAGCGGCATTTAACTAGTTAATAGGCGTGGACAGATCGCGATTCTGCCTGCGCCTATTACGGGCACATGTCAGCTGTTCAAAACAGCTGACCTGTCCCGGCTTTGATGCGGGCTCACCGCCGGAGCCCGCATCAAAGCGGGGCTTCTGACCTCAGACGTACTATCCCGTCCGAGGTCAGAAAGGGGTTAATTCACACTGCAGATTTTCTCTCATTGTAAAATGAGAATTCGTAAAATATCATAGATAAATATTGGATCAAACTCAGACATGCTTTCCTGGTCCAAAGAAAAAATCGTACATGTGCACAGCTCCATAGACTAACATTGGTCCGATGTTTTCTCAGATTAGCTCGGAGCGAAAATATGCTTGTCTGTACCTGCCTTAAGAAAGACGAATTAGGCTATGTGCACACGTTAAGTACAATTTTTGTACCATTTCTGCATCTCTTGGCAGGAAAAACACAGCGGCAAAAAAGCGTGTTTTTGCCTAATTTTTGGTGTGTTTTTGCTTGTGTTTTTGACTGATTTCAGTGAATTCAATGGTGAAAAACGCAGGGCAAAATTGCACAGAAATTTGACATGCTGCAGATTATTTTCTGCACCAAATTTGCAAGTCAAAAATAAGCAACGTGTGTATGACACTTCTGGTTCCTCATTCACTTTGCTGGCATCAGGATTGCTTCAAGTTTATCTAGAAAATCTGCAAGGAAAAAACGCACCAAATCTGCAACGTGTGCCTTATACGGACTGATCCCAGTTCAGATGAGTACTGAATGAACTGTAATAAGGCCATGTGCACACGTTGAGTATTTGGTGTTTTCTGTTACCTCAGTATTAGTAAGCCAAAACCAGGAGTGGAACATTCAGAGGAAAAGTATAATAGAAACATGTCACCACTTCTGCATTTTTCACCCACTGCTGGTTTTGGTTTACAAATACTGAGGTAAAATACTGACCAAATACTGAACGTGTGCACGTGTCCAGAAAAACGCACTCTGACGTTCCGTAATTTTATTACTTCAGGGAAAGGAATTCAACTGCCTGTTTCTTCCTACTTTATGGTTTTGCAGCTTCATACAAGGCCTTTATCATCTAAGTAATTTACCATAAGATCTTATTACTTCATACATTAATTATGAAAGTGTGTAAACCTGCAAACTGCACCTGGTAAAAGTATAGTGAAAAGCCTTACTTCCCATTCACCTCCTGTATTCATCCACGTGACTCCCATCATAGTGCAATACCATTTCCCTCAGTGATAATCCCCTGGCGATGCCGAGATAAAGCGGCCGAGGATTTGCCTTGATCCAAACTATTTATACAGCAGTGTGCACCTGCTCTGTGTGTCTGGTGTCTCCATCGCACAGTCACCTACAGGTCACACAGAAATGATGTAGATTAAATCATGTAATATAAGTCCAGTGATAAATAATCACTAATCTGTGCAAATCACCTTTGGCTTAAAGGGGTGTTCCTGTCTGTCCATAGGATATGTCATATATGCCTGATATTTGTAGATTCCGACTCTGGTACTTTCACCTCTGGGGGGTCCAGTGACCCAGTATGTGGATTCTGGCTGCAACACTATCCATACGCTGCAATGGAAAGGTGGCTACACTTGTGAGCGTCCCACTACATTGTAATCTATTAAAGCTGTGGGAAAAGTTGAACTTTTAGGAAAAGATTGTGAGCCCAGTGATCATGATGTTTGTAAAGCACTATGGAATTACCGTAATATACATATAGCGAGTAAAATAAAATAAATAGTGTACTTTATTTATCCGCTAAGGCACCTCAATCCCACGCTCTGTCTGTACCTCATCCTAATACCTGTTTTTTTTCCAATATGTAAGGTTACAACTGTTTTGAGTGTAATAGTTTTAACGTTTGGCGCCAGGTGAGCTGGAACACTCCTTGTTTATAGATCTAATTTATGGGGTGTATGATAGTTATGCTTTTGGCTCAGACATTACAGATATTTAAGTTGTATGATTTAGAATTCAGCATCTCTACATTGTTATCACTTGATATTAGGTACAATATTTAGAATCATTCCTCATTATTCAGCCGATTCCTGCAAAGCGTGTTCTTTAATGAGGACGATCACTAGCATCATAAGGGAAGCACGACAGCCATTAAGCTGTGAAGGTATTAACCTGCTTCACCAGTGAGTTGTCTCCTAAGAATATATCCTCCTGAAGTCTTAAGAGAGATAAGTTGCTGGCTTGGGAATAAGACTTTGTGCTGTGCAGGCTATGTATCACAGCTCCTTCCTCCTCTGCCCATGTCATACTGGTGTTCAAGATGTGGCCAACAGATGCCAAAAAATGTAAAGCTTTTCACCTTGGTTCGAATAACAGAAGGAGAGATGGCATCATATCATTATTTCCTTGGAAGGTGCCTTAATCTTGAATATGCCGCAAGGAAATGTACGTACACATGCTGTCTCATACTCTTTATTGTCACTTTAGACACTGCTTCATGATTGATGTTTTCTTGAGCATTTACATCTTCATCTATGTTCTATATGGCTGTTTATTGGTATTTCTGCAAAGGCCTGTGACCACTGACTTTATTGTAAATTGGATGACACAGAATATATATACTGTATAGTACAAAGGGACTTGCAACCGTATTTCATGCCCTCCATACATTGTATTTTAGATTATCCAGCTAATGTTGACCGGTGTTATTTATAAAACAGTATGTCTTTTTTTAATACTTGCACGATGGTGACCTGCTATGGATGGGCAGCAATCTTTATTGGCTCAGATTAAAGTCCACTGATTTTGGCAGTCTAGACCATCATGTAATGTGTATAGGGGCGTCTCAACTTTCCACTGATGATGATGATGTAGGTCAGAATTTGGAAACTTGAATTTAAATGCATGGTCATTTTGTTCTACCTGTAGATCAGACACCAAGATGGGTGTCTACAGTGGATTTTTCACCTTCTCCCCACCGAAAACACAAACGCTCAACTGAGCTAAATGTCCATGTATATCGGAAGTTGGGAGAGATATCAGTCAGCCAAACAAGTGTTCTAAGGTGTATGGCATTTATGGATTGATACCCCTGAAAACTGCACTGTTATGTTGTTCTAGTGGAAATCAGTGCTTTCAAATTGACTATAAAAGTCGTTTTGTGAATAAAAACGGCAGTTTACCTATGTCATTGCATGACCATTAATTGCACCCAACGTTTGCTGAAAATTCCATGTTTTCACTATTTTTGCAGAATTACCACCCTGTCACTTCATCATTTCATAGCTTTATAGGAGTTACATCTTGGATTTAGTGTTTTCTTTACTCTACATATTGTGCTATAATAACTAGTGATGAACGAGTATACTCATTACTTGAGATATCCTGAGCATGCTCGGGAAATCTCGAGTAACGAATATACTCGCTCATTACTAATAATAACCCCTGAAAAGTATTAATCTACATTTTAGCATACTACTATGAAAATTAAAATCTTGGCTTAAAAGGGTATTACCAACTCGTACATAAATGTATAGTAGATACAGGTTCCATTAGAGTGATCTGGATCTATCTCAAGAATGGGGCCTCGTTTTTCATCAATGTCAGTGGGAGGGGTGGTCTTATTGGTGGGCCCTGCATCTATTAAACATTTATAGCTTCATTGATTTCTGTTCTGCATTGTTGATAAGGCCAAATTCACACATTTGAGTTCCATGGTCTGAGTAAGGACCCAAACATGACGTAGAAGCATTTTGGGTTTGGGTCCAGACCCCCCAACTAGTCTGTGCATTGCGGTTCGAGTACAGCAAAACATGGATGTGTGAAACCGACCTAACAGTGGCATAGCGGCACTGAATGAATGTTAATCACATTCATGGGAGTGGTACTAGGCAGGGAATGATGCTGATCAATGAGTCTGACTACATGAGTACAATAGTAATGATCTGTCAACAGATATTTTTTCTATCAAGAAATACATTGCAAAGTAAGCCAAATGTGATATACCCATAGACCACAACAGGGAATCTGCTTTAATTATTCATATTTGGTATAGAAGGAGAATACAAAAATCAATATTGCGGTTCCCAGAATGACTTATTCTTGTATTATCCTTTTTGGTCCAGTTCCAGAACCCATCCAATATCCTACCTTACTGTACTTTATTTTAAGCTTCTCGTCAGTAGTAGACAGTGTACGTGTGTCTGCAGTTTCACTATGATTCAGCCTTGGAGATGTTGTGTTCCAGTTCTTTAATTTAACAAAGTGGTTTAGAAGAGGGAATAGGAACAAGAGAAGCAGTCAGTGGTGTAAGGGAAAATCCACCTAATTTTCTCCCTATTCAGCTAATCCAGCATCATTTTCTTGTTCCCACGTGACACAATCATCGTCTGAACATTCACTTACTTTGTGTACTGTTGGGGAATTTGAGGTGGATTTCTCCTCGTCTATACATTTCGAGATGTGTCCTCCATCAAGCCTTCTAGTTAAATGACTTTATCCTTTATTTTTAGCATAAGTTAATTCTTTATTCCATTTCAGAATTTTTCACTATAACACAAGCATGAAAGAATAAACTTCTGAAAGTTCAGTGAGCACAGTGTGTAACAAAGAGATCCCAGTGTAAGTAGTGCAGCCTGATGAAGGAGCTCGGTCCTGGCGGCTGTCTACCACACAGCAAAGCCATTCAGCGCAGACTCAAGCCTGGTTTTCATAGAGTGCTCAGGGGCAAAGGCTGGTCACAGGCTGTGCGCTGAGGTTAGCAAGCCTCAGTTCTCAACGTGGAACAAGGAATGGACCTAATTGTCAGCTATGCATGAATAATGACTGCGCTATGTCTGTATGGGGTTATGTCTTTTTCGCGCTGAATAACTACGGAGGGGATGGAAAGTTGAGACACTCAGTACAGATTTTTCAGGAAGAAGTTTGTTTACAGCTAGAAATCACATGGAAACATCTGAGCTGTTGCTTTCTTTTTCATATCGCATGTTTTGTCAATGATCTGACTTAATCAGGATTTTTCATTTTCTACAGATGAAATTATGCAGCAAGAGATCAGGCCACTGCTCGCTGTCGATATTATGGAACAACTGCACAGACAGTTTGCTACCTTGCCGGGTAAGTTCTACATTGTTCTGTCAAATGTATGTAAGGCCTAATTCAAATGTCTGAGAATCTGCACGTATGCAAAAAATGGTAGCGGTGTCATCAGTATTTTGGATCCTAGGTTCATCGATAAAAGGTCATTGAGGGCTGTAAACGGCCTATGGATCTGAGGTTCCGCACCCCTGGCTTAGGCAGTTTGACTTTAGACAGAAATTCCCCCATTTCGGATTAATTTTTTGGGTGATCTAGGGGAGTATAATGTAGAGTAATAGTCATGAAAAACCTTTAGTATTTCTTTGTTTTCCGTGGCAGTTAACCTCTTTTCATTAATTATTGTTGAAATGTAAGGGGAACCATCTTGAGCCCTAATAATTGTAGCTAAGAGATGTCCAGTGCTCTCTCCCACCTCAAAATATTTCTGCTTAATAAAGAGTCTTTTATGATCTGCATATAACTTCTAGGCCTCTTCCCAATTTAGTCTTTTTACTTTTTGATGGATCGCTAAGAAATAGGTGTTCTGAATGATTTACTTCTTCCTGAAGCTTGTTTGTTACTATTTTAGATTTAGTTTTAAATTTGCTAATAAATGCCTTTATTGTTTCCCACAATATGTCCATGGAAGTAGAATCTGTATTGATATCAAAATACTCCTGTAGATAATTTAGAATACTCTGCCAAGCCACCCCAGTTGGTCAATTGCCTCTCCCAGATTTATCTTAACTCTAATATTTGAAAGATCTGAAACACTTCACATCAAATATTCTACACCAGCGATTACAGGTACCATAGATTCAGATCCAACAGCTAGGTCTATCCTAGACAACGTATGGTGAGATGAGAAATAACACGAATATGTCTTATCTTTAGGGTTTCTTACTCACCATACATCGTTATATTCCATCTCATGTAGAATTGATGCCATTGAGGTAGGAGAAACTGATTCATTGTTAAAATCACCAATAATGAGAACAGTGCCAGGGAGCAGGTGGCAAGAAGCAAAAGATCTTTTTAAGTATTTCGCCAAAATAGGGGGGAGGAATATAAAGTGCAACCAGAATTATAGTTATATTAAAGATGGAGCACACAAGACATACATTTCTCCCATCCGCATCTATGGATGATTTCATAAAAGTAAAAGAGATAGAGCGGGGTACTAATATACTCACCCCATGGGCGTGAGTTTAGTAAACTGAATGGTAGGAAAATCTCACTCATGGGCAACTAACGATTTGAATCTTATCTTTTATCAAATGTGTCTCAGAGAGGCATATTATAGCGGGCTAGAATTGTTGGAGTAGTGAGAAGAACACATATCTCTTATTCGCATCCCCCATACCTCTCACATTCCATACAACAACATTTACATTTTGAGACATATCATAATCAAAGACAAATAATGTAGTGAATTGATCCGTATTATCTATAATTACCGTATTTTTCGGACTATTAAATGCTCCGGACCACAAGATGCACCCCAAGTTTAGAGGAGAAAAATAGGAAAAAAATATTTTTTATCCTGCTATCCGGATCAGGCATGTCAGGAGTCACAGGTGCATCTCACAGTCCGTATGTAGCAGCGGTGGAGCGGGGTCACAGAAGGGAGGTAGGAGCAGGGTCACATTTGTGTCATTTTACATCAGAAGTGGGAGTGATGCTCCAGGCCCTGGGCTAGGAGGAGGGAGGTCCCGACGGTGCAAGGCAGGAGCGGAGTCCCTGTTGCACACATTGATCTTGTGACACGCTTCAAGAAAGTAGACTCAAGTAGATGAACAGCGCTCCAACCAGGTGTAATCATCAAAGTGAAAAATTTATTAAGCCATGATACAGCAACGTTTTGACCAAAAATGTGGTCTTTTTCAAGCATACATATCAACACACAACATGCTGGCTTATATAGTGTGGATACCACGCAGGGCACCAATCACCATCCAGCCATCAATTACACTACATAGAAAAACAACACAAAATATATATCAAATAACCATATGATAAATACACATCGTTAAAAAACAATTCCCCACATAGATAATATAAATATATAGTCATATACACAAGAAGGATGATTTGTTTATCTTCCGGTCAGCGAATAGAAGCAAGGCATCCCCGTTTCCATAGTAATGTTCCTCCAATGTCCATGTGCATAAGGGAATCCGCAAGACCAATCGCATATCAGCATAATCCGGCGCCAAAAAACACAGGTAGCGAATAGTAACAGCACACATAAAGTGTGCTGCCTAGAATACCAATCAGACGCTCTGTTACATAGTACCTCCATACCTTCGTTATACAAATGCGTCCATCACCAGGATCCACCACCGGGTCATAGGTCCAGCAGGCACCGCATCGTGAGAGCGCAAGCGCACCATCCGCTAGGCACGCCCACATCACATGACCGCGATGCGAACATGCCCAGCGACGCAGCGAAAGCCGCTCCCACCACCCGGAGCCCACGTGACCGAGACTGGAAGCGGTAACCTAGGTAACCGCAAGCTGTGACACCAAATTGCATGTCACGCAGGCACCGCGACATGTAGGTGCCCGCACATCATCAGCCCGATGAACCCCCATCGTGATTCACGAGGTGGACAGATCAGGCAAAAATGTGCACGCAACCCACAAGCGCGTATCTACATGACCGCGGCAAGGCAGCAGCCTAAATGCTTTAAGGGAAAAATTTTTTTTATTGCGGAACAACCTTCAAATATAAGGATGACATACAGAATACAAATTGTATCAAAACAAACCACATAACACACCCTATGACCTTATAATGAGGCAGTCGGGAGACAATATACCAGAGGCCAATATACAAAATCCATGTATTCCTCATTGCGTAGAAGACATAATCTTAAATGCAATTTCCAAAGAACTCCAATGGTCTGTCCACCGACTGTCACATCCTTTACCTATTAGGAAGAATAGGATAAAAAATACAAACAAAAATGTGTTATTAAAAACAAGAATACCAATGACAACACTACAACAACTCGGAAGAGCAAAATTAATCTTTGGAGACACATACTTGTAAATTGAAGTCTAGATTCAGACCCCTAGGTTGTAAGGACCCCCAATTCATAGATCCATCTCATCTCCTTCCTTTTCAGCAATGTTAACCTATCACCTCCTCTTCTAAGAGTAGGGACACTGTCTATTACTCTAAAACGTAACTGATTGACCGAATGTTTATTATCCAAAAAATGTTTGGGAATTGGCAGATCAATAAGACCTGTTCTGATAGTGCTTTTATGCTTGCTGATACGGGCCTTCACCTCCATTGTGGTCTCACTCACGTACAGCAAACCACATGGGCAAACAATCATGTAGACCACAAAACTGGAGGTGCAGGTATACCGTCCCTTTAAAAAGATCTTTTTTCCTGTATGAGGATGATAGAAAAATTCCCCTTTCAGCAAATTATTGCAACAAGCACAACCCAGGCATGGAAAATTCCCATTCGCTTCAAGAAAATGGCACCACCTTCAGCAAAAAATCACCTTCAGCAGGTAGGCGCTGGTGGCGGCGCCTGCGCTGCAGCATGCTTGCATGTATAATTTTCATTAAATTGTTTTATTTAGTCATATATATTGATTCTGAAAAAAAAATCTTTCTCAAAATTGCGATGGCAGCCCCTGCGCAGTAGCATCTATTGACGATCCGATAGATGCTACTGCGCCGATGCCGCCAGCTCCATCTTGGTGGAGACAATTTTTTTTTTCCTCTAGCAAAATGATGCCATCAGTATGAATACATAAGCAGAGCACCACATGAAGACCCCCCAACAGGCCGCCCCGGAGCACGAGAATCTCATTAACTCAAAACTGAAAATAAAGATTAAACAATGGATTTCATCAACCCAGGTATCATTTAAGCTTATATGATCAGAAGATCATAGGCACTCAGCCATAACCACTTCTCTCTACATGGATCACCGCTCGTCATGTCCTAACCGCGCTTCCTTGAACTCCATCCACAGAAGAGCTTCTTTGGAGGATCCTAATATATGGACTTCAGCAGTTCCTACACTGCCAAGTAGGATACAGCATTGTATAGGCGACGTCTAAAACACGCAAGCGTTTTCTTTATATCCATAAAGTGTGCTCTCTATTTTTGAACCTCCACAGAGAAATCTGGAAAAAAGGTTATTTTCTTTTCCTCAATAATCAGATTGTGTAAGATAGTGTCCCGATCCTTAAAATGCAGCAGCTTAATCAGCACAAAGTGAGGTTGTGCCCCAGGAGTTAATGGGCTCTGGGGAACCCTGTGGGCCCTCTCTGGCAAACAGAGGCGAAAGAGTGTTCTTTCCAAAGCACTGTATGAGACAATTTTCAAAAAAGGCCAACGTCATCTCTTTCCTCCTCCTTTTCTGGAACCCCGTCCAGTTGTATATTATTCTTTCCGAGTCTGTTTTCCAGATCATCCATCTTCTTTAAGAGCATATTAACATTCTGTACATTCCAATTAGCTACTTTCTGGGATTATAGGAATCTGGTCTTCAAGTGTACTCACTCTGCCTTCAACCGCTTTAATTCTCTCATTCACTTTTTAAGTCTCGTTTTATGAGGGACGTGTCCTTTTTGAGACTGCCCATATGTATATTCATGGAGGCCTAGTGGAATTACGGGGGGAAACTGCTGCAAATGCATCACGTGTAGTTGGTTCTACACGTAAAGGGCTCATTTCCACTGGCGAGGAAAACGGACGAGTGCAATCCGATAAAAAATCGGATTGCACTCGGACCAATGTTATTCAATAGGTGTCTTTTCATTTGCGATTTTTTTCTCAGCCAAAATCGGACTGAGAAAAAAATCGCAGCATGCTGCGTATTGCTGCGATTCTCGGACGAGACTCGCCAATGCAAGTCAATGGGTGCGAGAAAAAAATCGCACAGCACTCGCACCATGCGAGTTCTGTCCGATTTTTACGCACCAGTGTCCTTTGAAAAGCCGGTAATTCAGCGCGGTGTACAGTAAAATCACACTGCAGGTTAGAATAGAGTAGATATATACGCATAGAATAGGTATATATACATATATATATGTCAGTGAGACACCTATATATGTATATTTATATTTAATGCAGTGCTAGATAGCTTAAAAGCCTCTAATTCAATTGCCGGCTTTTTCCTTCTCCTTCACAAACCCGACAGGATATGAGACATGGTTTACACACAGTAAACCATCTCATATCCCCCTTTTTTTATTACATATTCCTCTTCACTAATGTAACAAGTGTCTGTGTGTCAAATTTGGGGGCTCTAGCTATTAAATTAAAGGGTTAAATGGCGGAAAAAATTGGCGTGGGCTCCCGCGCAATTTTCTCCACCAGAGTAGTAAAGCCAGTGATTGACGGCAGATATTAATAGCCAGGAGAGGGTCCATGGTTATTGGCCCCCCCGTGGCTAAAAACATCTGCCCCCAGCCACCCCAGAAAAGGCACATCTGGAAGATGCGCCTATTCTGGCACTTGGCCACTCTCTTCCCACTCCCTGTAGCGGTGGGATATGGGGTAATGAAGGGTTAATGCCACCTTGCTATTGTAAGGTGACATTAAGCCAGATTAATAATGGAGAGGCGTCAATTATGACACCTATCCATTATTAATCCAATAGTACGAAATGGTTAATAAAACACACACACACATTATTAAAAAGTATTTTAATGAAATAAACACACAGGTTGTTTTAATATTTTATTGCTCTCTCAATCCATTTGAAAACCTTCAAAACGTAATAATTGACGCCTCTCCATTATTAATCTGGCTTAATGTCACCTTACAATAGCAAGGTGGCATTAACCCTTCATTACCCCATATCCCACCGCTACAGGGAGTGGGAAGAGAGTGGCCAAGTGCCAGAATAGGCGCATCTTCCAGATGTGCCTTTTCTGGGGTGGCTGGGGGCAGATGTTTTTAGCCAGGGGGGGTCAATAACCATGGACCCTCTCCTTGGCTATTAATATCTGCCCTCAGTCACTGGCTTTACTACTCTGGCGGAGAAAATTGCGCGGGAGCCCACACCAATTTTTTCCGCGAATTAACCCTTAAATTTAATAGGTACAGTGCCGAAATTTTGCACATACACACTACTAACATTAGTAGTGTGGAATATGCAAAAAAAAGGGGGATATGAGATGGTTTACTGTATGTAAACCATGTCTCATATCCTGTCGGGTATGGGAAGGAGAAATGAAAAGCCGGCAATTGAATTAGCGGCTTTTATGCTATCTAGCGCTGCATTAAATATAAATATACATATATAGGTGTCTCACTGACATATATATATGTATATATACCTATTCTATGTGTATATATCTACTCTATTCTAACCTGTCAGTGTGATTTTACTGTACACCGCGCTGAATTACCGGCTTTTCAAAGGACACCGGTGCGTACAAGTCGGACAGTAATACGGATGTCATACGGATGATGCGATTAAAAATCTCATTGCACTCGCATGACACTCGCATGACAATCGCATACGCTACATCCCTTTTTTCGGTCCAGAATACGGACCAATTTGTTTCTCGCCAGTGTTTCTCCACACCTCTCAGATCAGTGTCAAGCTGCACACCTTCGCTCTACTGGTGGTGCTGGAGGAAAAAGTTGCCATCTTAGAATCATCCTCTCGAACATGTGCTCCCTAGTCTCCTGGCTGTTCCTCTGGTCCCTCACGAGCCACTCTGGCTTGCTCCAGACGTGAAGCAACATCCGTCGCTCTGTCTTTTTCAGACGGCTCCATGTTGGAGAGCTCATCCTCACTCTGCTCTACTGTTGGATCATAATGCAGATTTTCATGCACATAACAAGGTGTGAGGCCACACGATTATAGCAGAGAGCTTGCAGGAGACTTTTATAAATAAATTAAGGATTATTGCAGGAATTCCTCTGCACAAGTCTTCTCACATCTCCTTGCAGTCCAACCCTTGTGTGTGTTAGAGATTTTCATATAAAGTGGGGGAAATAAGTATGTGATACATCACCGATTTTGCAAGTGTTCCCCCCTACAAAGAATGGCGAGGTCTGTAATTTTTATCATAGGTACACTTTAAAGGGGTTGTCCACTACTTTCAATTATCCCCCCAATGTATCCCCCCGGGGCCCCTGATGAATTGTGTAAATACCTTGCGTTGCCTTTTTCCCCTGTGAGCGGCGCTATGCTGGTGGCTGAGTCCGGGTCACGTGACCCCCAGGCTGCAGCCACCGCTAATTTCCGCCGACGTCACGTCAATTTCCAGACTCTGGAAATTGACGTGACGTCAGTGACAGGCGTGTCTCAGCCGCACAGTCAGCAGTCACTCAAGAGTGACTGGGCTGTGGGCGGGACTGTGCTGTACTGGGGGCGGGCGGGGCTGTGCACTGCAGGTGTCTGGTGCTGGGATCTGCTTGCCGAGATGTGCTGCGGCGGCGGCGGCTGGTGCTGAAGGTGGCTGTGCGGTGGTGGCGGCGGCGTTGTCTCTGTGTGCAGGCATGTCCGATGGGACTACAAGTCCTATCGGGCTCTGCCTGCTACAGTGACAGTGAGTGACACATTAGCCAATGATGGGACAGTAGTAGTCCCATCATCCGGCTAATGTGTTGAATGTAAAAAAAAAAAACAGAAAAAAAAACAACACATATACAGTACATACATACATAGAACACATACAGGACATGCGCCATGCGCCGACATGCTGCATGCGACGACATGCGCCATGCGACGACATGCTGCATGTGACGACATGCGCCATGCGACGACATGCGCCATGCGACGACATGCGGCATGCGACGGCATGCGACGACATGCGCCATGCGACGACATGCTGCATGCGACTACATGCGCCGACATGCTGCATGCGACGACATGCTGCATGCGACGACATGCTGCATGCGACGACATGCACCATGCGACGACATGCTGCATGCGACGACATGCGCCATGCGACATGCTGCATGCGACGACATGCGCATACAGTACATACATACAGTACATACATACAGACATACAGTACATACATATAGACATACAGTACATAAAACAGAGTACATACTCACCATCACTTGTCACTTTGATCCCCGAAGCCATTGTCATCTGTAAAAAATATTAAAATAATAAACAAACAATACACTCCCTGATCCGCAGAAATCCAATTAAAACGAGTGTCCCACGACGATCTCCCGTAGAGAGCAGGAGCATCAGCTGACGCAACCACTCTCCCGGGGCTCCAGGAACACAATGAGGGGAGGAAGGTATCCTTCCACAATGTATTCCCCACAATGTATTCCTACGCCCCTGTGAGAAAATAGTCCCTAGTCTCACTTTATGGCATGCTGTATGAGAAAGTTCCCACGCAGCTTTTTGCCATAAAGTCAGACCAGTGAACTATAGTAACCTCAGTGATGCACTACAGGAGCCATTGCCTCCTGTCAGTGTGTCACTGAGGGTCCTATAGAGCAGTGACATCACCCGATGTCACTGCTCTATAGGGAAGATCGTCGTGGGACACTCGTTATTAATTGGACTACAGCGGACAGGTAGTATATGGTTTATTATTTTACGTTTTTTGCAGGCACTGAAGTATGGTAAGTATGGTTAAATGAAGAATATTAAAATACTTTTTCCTAATGTGTGTGTGTGTTTTATTAACCCTTTTTTAGTATTGGATTAATAATGGATAGGCGTCTTATTGACGCCTCTCCGTTATTAACCCGGCTTAATGTCACCTTACAATAGCAAGGTGACATTAACCCCTTATTACCCCATATCCCACCGTTACACGGGAGTGGGAAGAGAGGGGCTAAGGCTGGTTTCACACTTGCGTTTTTATCTGCATGCGTTTTATAAAAAACCGCATGTGTGAAAAAACGCATGTAAACGCGGTAAAACGCTGCGTTTTTTAGACGCATGCGTTTTTGCATGTAGAAAAAAAAACGCGGCGTTTTGCTGCGTTTACATGCGTTTTTTTCATGCGTTTGCGTTTTTAAAACGCATGCTGAGAAGTGTGTGACAGCTGCCAATCATCAAAATCCACAAGAAAACCCACTATAAATAGAAATAGCTAGGGTTAGGGGTAGGGCCTAACCCTAACCCTAAACGTGACAGAAATACGTGGCACTTTAATACGTGACACATAGGTGGCACTTAAATACGTGGCACTGAAATACGTGGCACTTACATAGGTGGCACTTAAAAACGTGGCACTTAAATCCGTGGCACTGAAATACGTGGCACTTAAATACGTGGCACTGAAATACGTGTCACGTGGCACTTAAATATGTGGCACTTATATACGTGGCACTTACATATGTGGCACTTATATACGTGGCACTTACATACATGGCACTTAAATACGTGGCACGTGGCACTTACATACGTAGCACTTATATACGTGGCACGTGGCACTTACATACGTGGCACTTATATATGTGGCACTTATATACGTGGCACTTAAATACGTGGCACTGAAATATCGTGGCACTATGACTGTCAGAAAATGTTCATTAAACGGTTAGGGGGGAGGTTAGGGGTAGGGTTAGGATCCCTTTATCACCCTGATGGTGGTGGGTGGTTTTTCAGTGTTTTTTCTGTTTTTTTTCTATAAAAACGCATGCGTTTACATAGACAGCAATGCATTTTTTTGCCGCAAATAAACGCATGCGTTTTTTGCGGCAAAAAAACGCAGCTAAAAATTAACTACAGGTTGCATTTCTGCAAATGAACGCGCGCGTTCAAAACGCATGCGTTTTTAATGTTAAGTATAGGAAAAAAAACGCATGCGTTTTTTAGCGCTAAAACGCAGCGTCCAAAAACGCAAGTGTGAAACCAGCCTCAGTGCCGGAATCTGTAAGATGCGCCATTTCTGGGGTGGCTGCGGACTGGTATTTGTAGCCGGGGGGGGGGGGGGACCAATATCCATGGCCCCTCTCTAGGCTATGAATATCAGCCCGCAGCTGTCTGCGTAGCCTTTCTGGCTATAAAATATAGGGGGACCCCACGTCATTTTTTTTGGGGGGGTCCCCCTATTTTAATAGCCAGTAAAGGCTACGCAGACAGCTACGGGCTGATATTTATAGCAGGCTACAAATATTGGCCCCCGGCCGTCGGCTTTCCCCCTCTTGCGCAGAAAATTGCGCGGGAGCCCACGCCGTTTTTTTCAGTTTTTAATTAAATTAAACGCTCATTAAGGCCTGTTTCACACTTGCGTCGGCACGGGTCCATCGCTATGCGTTGGGCCGACGTACCGACACACGTTGTGAAATTTGTGCACGTCGTGGGCAGCGGATGCAGTTTTTCAACGCATCCGCTGTCCATTCTGAAGCCCGGGGAGGAGGGTGTGGAGTTTTGGCCGCGCATGCGCGGTAGAAAATGGCAGACGCGACGGACGTGCCAACGGTCCGCCAAAACACGACGCATCCGTTGCACGATGGACGCGACGTGTGGCCATCCGTCGCGATCCTTCACTAATACACGTCTATGGGTAAAAAACGCATCCTGCGAGCACATTTGCAGGATCCGTTTTTTTCCCAAAAAGACGGATTGCGAAAAACTCAAGTGTGAAAGTAGCCTTATAGAAACATCGGCCTTTCTATTATATATCTATGGATATATCTATCTATAGATATATTTATCTATAGATATATCTATAGATACATAGATGTATCTATCCATATATTTGGGTGCTTTCACACATCAGGTTTTTGCCGTGAGGCACAATCCGGCGAGTTTTGAAAAAAACGGATCCATTTTTTTCCGTCGGATCCGTTTTTTTCTCAGAGAGTTTCATCCGTTTTTTCCGGATCCGTCAAAAAAGCTGTTTCCGCCGGATGGAAAACACATACAGAGGAACATTTTTTCTGTCCGGCGAAAAAACGCACAGCGACGGATCCGGCAAAAAAACGTATGAAACTGAGCTGTGAAATGATGAATCCGGCCTTGGAATCCGTTTTTTCATGCATGTTTCCATTCAAATCATGCACATTTTCCGTTTATTTACTTATTTCCAAAAACGGCATTAAAACCGCGCATAAACCGCACCAAAACTGCACCAAAAACTGCATCAAAACTGCACCAAAAACTGCATCAAAACCTGGTGCAGTTTTGGTGCGGTTTTGATGCAGTTTTTGGTGCGGTTTTGATGCAGTTCTTGGTGTGGTTTTGGTGCGGCTTTTTCCGCAGCATGTGCACAACAAGTCTGCGGCTCCCATAGGCTTACAATGGTTGTGCACTACACTGCGGATTTGATGCAATTCAGTGCAGCAAAAAACGCTGCGGATCTGCAATCAGATCCGCAACGGGTGCACACAGCCTTAGCATTTAGTGAACCTAGCCAAAAAGCCAAGCAAAAAACAAGTGTGGGATTGCACTTTTTTACCATTTCATTGCACTTTGAATTTTTTTCACATTTTCTGCTACACGACATGGTAAAACCAATGATGTCGTTCAAAAGTAGAACTTGTCCCGCAAAAGATAAGCCCTCACATGGCCATATTGATGGAAAAATTATGGCTCTGGAAAGAAGGGGAGCGATAAACAAAAACAAAAAAGCTCCAGGGGGTGAAGGGGTTTAGAAACATGGATATGGACATACCTATGGAAATAGACATAGATATATAGATATATCTGTATCTATCTATCTATCTATCTATCTATCTATCTATCTATCTATCTATCTATCTATCTATCTATCTGTCTATCCCATATCTATCTATCTGTCTGTCTATCCCATATCTATCTATCTATCTATCTATCTATCTATCTATCTATCTATCTATCTATCTATCTATCTATCTATCCCTCTATCCGTGTGTAATGGAGTGTGGGTTGGACAAATGTAATGAGGTTGGACAGAAATGACATCACAAATCTTTTTGAAGATAGAGGGGGGAGAGGAGGGAGGGGTTGGGGTGTGTTTTGGAGTGGCTGTGGTAGGTTCGTGCTTAGTAGCAGTGCAATGCATCATGGAACTTGTAGTATTAGAGCACAGTAACTCAGGAGAAAGGAAGTTGTCGATTAACCCCATGAGAGCTGAATCCAGCACTGAAGATGTGCTGCTACAGCATGATAAAAGGTAATATTGCTAAAATAAACACAGTAGATGTTTTCAGTGGCCTATAATAGCAAGATTTATGAAAAAAAAAAAAAGTTATAGTAGTGGACAACTTCTTTAACTGTGAGAGACAGAATTTTTTTAAAAATATCCACAAAATCACATTGTATGATTTTTTTGCATAATTATTTAGCATTTTATTGGATTAAATAAATATTTGATACGATAGAAAAACAGAACTTAACATTTGGTACAGAAACCTTTGTTTATAGTTACAGAGGTCAAGACATTTCCTGTAGTTGTTGACCAAGTTTGCACACACTGCAGCAGGGATTTTGGCCTGTTGCTCTGTACAGATCTTCTCCAGATCTTGAAGGTTTCAGGGCTGTCGCTGGGCAACATTGAGTTTCCGCTCCCTCCAAAGATTTTCTATTGGGTTTAGGTCTAGAGACTGGCTAAGCCACTCCAGGACCTTGAAATGCTTCTTACGGAGCCACTCCTTAGTTGCCTTAGATGAGTAATTTTGGTCATTGTCATGCCGGAAGACCCAGCCACGAATCTTTTTCAATGCACTTACTGAGGGAAAGATGTTGTTGGCCAAAATCTCAAGATACATAACCCCATCTGTTATGACCCCAATGGCAGAGGGTCTCAGAAATAGTTTCTAAGTCTGCAAACACAAAAACCAGCTCATAGGGCAGTGGTAACTGATCTGACCATATATCTAATCCTAGCACCACAAATAACAGCAGCCGGGGAACGTTCCTACGTTGATTCTAGACGTCTCGCGCCAGCCGGAGAACTAACTAACCCTAGAAGGGAAAAGAAAGACCTTTCTTGCCTCCAGAGAAAAGACCCCAAAAGTTGGATACAAGCCCCCAACAAATAATAACAGTGAGGTAAGAGGAAAAGACAAACGTAAGGATGAGCTAGGTATTTAGCAAAGAGAGGCCCACTAGCTAATAGCAGAATATAGTAAGATAACTTATATGGTCAGCAAAAACCCTATCAAAAATATCCACGCTGGATATTCAAGAACCCCCGAACCGTCTAACGGCCCGGGGGGAGAACACCAGCCCCCTAGAGCTTCCAGCAAGGTCAGGAATCACATTTAGTACAAGCTGGACAAAAATGAGAGCAAGCAAATAACCCAAAAAACAAAGAAGCAGGACTTAGCTTAATTTTGCACGAACCAGGACCAGCAGATAGGAGCAAACAAAAAGGATCTGATTACAACGATGCCAGGCACAGGACTAAGAATCCAGGAGGTTTATATAGCAACACCCCTGGACTAACGACCCAGGTGGGTGCAAACTGAGGAAAGAAAATCCCAGAGTCATATCACTAATAACCACCAGAAGGAGCCAAGAAGTCTAATTCACAACAGTACCCCCCCCCTTAAGGAGGGGTCACCGAACCCTCACCAAGACCACCAGGGCGATCAGGATGAGCAGCGTGAAAGGCACAAACTAAATCGGCCGCATGCACATCAGAGGCAACCACCCAGGAATTATCCTCCTGACCATAGCCCTTCCACTTGACCAGATACTGAAGCCTTCGTCTGGAGAGACGAGAATCCAAGATCTTCTCCACCACGTACTCCAACTCGCCCCCAACCAACACCGGAGCAGGAGGCTCAACAGAAGGAACCACAGGTACAACGTACCGCCGCAACAAGGACCTATGGAACACGTTGTGAATGGCAAACGACACCGGAAGATCCAAGCAAAAGGACACAGGATTAAGGATTTCCAATATCTTGTAAGGACCGATGAAGCGAGGCTTAAATTTAGGAGAGGAGACCTTCATAGGAACAAATCGAGAAGACAGCCATACCAAATCCCCAACACGAAGTCGGGGACCCACACCGCGGCGGCGGTTGGCAAAACGCTGAGCCTTCTCTTGTGACAACTTTAAGTTGTCCACCACATGATTCCAGATCTGCTGCAACCTATCCACCACAGAATCTACCCCAGGACAGTCAGAAGGCTCCACATGTCCCGAGGAAAAACGAGGATGGAAACCAGAGTTGCAGAAAAATGGCGAAACCAAAGTAGCGGAACTAGCCCGGTTATTAAGGGCAAACTCAGCCAACGGCAAGAAGGTCACCCAATCATCCTGATCTGCCGAAACAAAACACCTCAAATAAGCCTCCAGAGTCTGATTAGTTCGCTCCGTTTGTCCATTAGTCTGAGGATGAAAGGCAGACGAAAACGACAACTCAATGCCCATCCTAGCACAAAAGGATCGCCAGAACCTGGAAACAAACTGGGATCCTCTGTCAGACACAATATTCTCAGGAATGCCGTGTAAACGAACCACATTCTGAAAGAACACAGGAACCAGATCGGAAGAGGAGGGCAGCTTAGGCAAAGGCACCAAATGGACCATTTTGGAAAAGCGATCACATACCACCCAGATGACAGACATGCCCTGAGACACCGGGAGATCAGAAATGAAATCCATGGAAATGTGTGTCCAAGGCCTCTTCGGGACAGGCAAGGGCAAGAGCAACCCGCTGGCACGAGAACAGCAAGGCTTAGCTCGAGCACAAGTTCCACAGGACTGCACAAATGACCGCACATCCCGTGACAAGGAAGGCCACCAAAAGGACCTAGCCACCAGATCTCTGGTGCCAAAAATTCCCGGATGACCTGCCAACACCGAGGAATGAACCTCGGAAATGACTCTGCTGGTCCACTTATCAGGAACAAACAGTCTGTCAGGTGGACAAGAGTCAGGTCTACCAGCCTGAAATCTCTGCAACACGCGTCTCAAATCAGGAGAAATGGCTGACAAGATAACTCCCTCTTTAAGAATACCAACTGGTTCTGCGACTCCAGGAGAGTCAGGCACAAAGCTCCTTGAAAGAGCATCAGCCTTCACATTCTTTGAACCTGGTAAATACGAGACCACAAAGTCAAAACGGGAGAAAAACAATGACCAGCGGGCCTGTCTAGGATTCAGGCGTTTAGCAGACTCGAGATACATCAGATTTTTGTGATCAGTCAAGACCACCACACGATGCTTAGCACCCTCGAGCCAATGACGCCACTCCTCAAATGCCCACTTCATGGCCAGCAACTCCCGATTGCCGACATCATAATTCCGCTCAGCAGGCGAAAACTTCCTGGAGAAGAAAGCACATGGTCTCATTACCGAGCAACCAGGGCCTCTCTGTGACAAAACGGCCCCTGCCCCAATCTCAGAAGCATCCACTTCGACCTGAAAGGGAAGTGAGACATCAGGCTGGCACAAAACAGGCGCCGAAGTAAACCGGCGCTTCAACTCTTGGAACGCCTCCACGGCTGCAGGAGCCCAGTTAGCAACATCAGAACCTTTCTTGGTCATATCCGTCAAAGGTTTAACAACGCTAGAAAAATTAGCGATAAAACGACGGTAGAAGTTAGCAAAACCCAAGAACTTCTGAAGACTCTTAACTGACGTGGGTTGAGTCCAATCATGAATAGCTCGGACCTTGACTGGGTCCATCTCCACAGCAGAAGGGGAAAAAATAAACCCCAAAAAGGGAACCTTCTGTACTCCAAAGAGGCACTTTGAGCCCTTAACAAACAAAGCATTCTCACGCAAAACCTGAAACACCATCCTGACCTGCTCCACATGTGAGTCCCAATCTTCAGAGAAAACCAGAATATCATCCAGATAAACAATCATAAATTTATCCAGATACTTCCGGAAAATATCATGCATAAAGGACTGAAACACTGAGGGCGCATTAGAGAGCCCAAAAGGCATCACCAAGTACTCAAAATGACCTTCGGGCGTATTAAATGCAGTCTTCCATTCATCTCCTTGCTTAATGCGCACAAGGTTGTACGCACCACGAAGATCTATCTTGGTGAACCACTTGGCACCTTTAATCCGGGCAAACAAGTCCGACAACAGAGGCAAAGGATACTGAAATTTAACAGTGATTTTATTCAGAAGCCGATAGTCAATACAAGGTCTCAAAGATCCGTCCTTCTTGGCCACAAAAAAGAATCCCGCACCAAGAGGGGAAGAGGATGGACGGATATGCCCCTTCTCCAGAGACTCCTTGATATACGAACGCATTGCGGCATGCTCAGGTACAGACAGATTAAATAATCTTCCCTTAGGAAATTTACTACCTGGAATCAAATCTATGGCGCAGTCACAGTCCCTATGAGGAGGCAGAGCACTGGATCTGGACTCGCTGAATACATCCTGATAATCAGACAAATACTCAGGAACTTCCGAAGGAGTAGAGGAAGCAATAGACACCGGCGGGGAATCAGCATGAATTCCCTGACAGCCCCAACTTGACACAGACATTGCCTTCCAATCCAAGACTGGATTGTGGGTCTGTAACCATGGCAGACCCAAAACGACCAAATTACCAATGGCGACAGGACTGACAACCCTTGTTAGGCGTTTAGAGCATGCTGATATAACATGTGTAGAATCACCACAGTAAAAACATAACCCATTCTGATGTCTATGATTTTTCAGCTCATTTCTAGTCTGAATTCTATCACATTGCATTAAATCAGATGTTTGTTCAGACAACGCCACCAGAGGATTAGCGGTTTTGCGCTCCCGCAAACGCCGGTCAATTTGAATAGCCAGCGCCATAGAATCATTCAGACTTGTAGGAATGGGGAAACCCACCATCACATTCTTAATGGCTTCAGAAAGGCCATTTCTGAAATTTGCGGCCAGAGCACACTCATTCCACTGAGTAAGCACGGACCATTTCCGAAATTTTTGGCAATACACTTCAGCTTCATCCTGGCCCTGAGAAATAGCCAGCAAGGCTTTTTCTGCCTGAACTTCAAGATTGGGTTCCTCGTAAAGCAATCAGAGCGCCAGAAAAAACGCATCAATATTTGCCAATGCCGGATCTCCTGGCGCTAGCGAAAAAGCCCAATCCTGAGGGTCGCCCCGTAAAAAAGAGATAACAATTTTCACTTGCTGAGCTGGATCTCCAGATGAACGGAGTCTCAGAGAAAGAAACAATTTACAATTGTTCCTGAAATTCCTAAACCTAAATCGGTCTCCAGAAAACAGTTCAGGAATAGGTATTTTAGGTTCAGACATTGGACTACTGGTAACAAAATCTTGTATGCCCTGCACACGAGCAGCAAGCTGGTCTACACTTGTAATCAAGGTCTGGACATTCATGTCTGTAGCAAGCACAAGCCACTCAAAGGTAAAGGGGAGGAAGAAGGAAAAAAACAACAACTCAGAATTTCCTTTCTTATTATCCCACTTCTGCAATGCAATAAACATTCAATGTTGGCCTGGCATACTGTTATGACCCCAATGGCAGAGGGTCTCAGAAATAGTTTCTAAGTCTGCAAACACAAAAACCAGCTCATAGGGCAGTGGTAACTGATCTGACCATATATCTAATCCTAGCACCACAAATAACAGCAGCCGGGGAACGTTCCTACGTTGATTCTAGACGTCTCGCGCCAGCCGGAGAACTAACTAACCCTAGAAGGGAAAAGAAAGACCTTTCTTGCCTCCAGAGAAAAGACCCCAAAAGTTGGATACAAGCCCCCAACAAATAATAACGGTGAGGTAAGAGGAAAAGACAAACGTAAGGATGAGCTAGGTATTTAGCAAAGAGAGGCCCACTAGCTAATAGCAGAATATAGTAAGATAACTTATATGGTCAGCAAAAACCCTATCAAAAATATCCATGCTGGATATTCAAGAACCCCCGAACCGTCTAACGGCCCGGGGGGAGAACACCAGCCCCCTAGAGCTTCCAGCAAGGTCAGGAATCACATTTAGTACAAGCTGGACAAAAATGAGAGCAAGCAAATAACCCAAAAAACAAAGAAGCAGGACTTAGCTTAATTTTGCATGAACCAGGACCAGCAGATAGGAGCAAACAAAAAGGATCTGATTACAACGATGCCAGGCACAGGACTAAGGATCCAGGAGGTTTATATAGCAACACCCCTGGACTAACGACCCAGGTGGGTGCAAACTGAGGAAAGAAAATCCCAGAGTCATATCACTAATAACCACCAGAGGGAGCCAAGAAGTCTAATTCACAACACCCATCCATCCTCCCTTCAATACAGTGCAGTTGTCTTGTCCCCTTTTGTAGAAAAGCACCACCAAAGTATGATGTTTCCCCACCATACTTCACGGTTGGGATGGTGATCTTGGGGTTGTACTCATCCTTCTTCCTCCACACATGTTGAGTGGTGTTCATACCAAAAAGTTCTATTTTGGTCTCATCTGACCATATGACCTTCTCCCTTGCCTCCTCTGGATCATCCAGGTGGTCATTGGTGAACATCCCGTGTAGTTCTGGGCTGATTCCTGACCTTTCTCAGAATCATCCTTACCCCACGAGGTGAGATTTTGCATGGAGTACCAGACCAAGGAAGATTGACAGTCATCTTTTGTTTCTTCCATTTTCTAATAATTGTGCCAACAGTTGTTGCCTTCTCACCAAGCTGCTTGTCTATTGTCCTGTAGCCCATCCCAGCCTTGTGCAGGTCTACCATTTTGTACCTGGTTTCCTTAGACAGCTCTTTGTTCTTAGCCATGGTGGAGAGGTTGCAGTGTGATTGATTGAATATGTGGACAGGTGTCTTATATACAGGCTATGAGTTCAAACAGGTGCAATTAATACAGGTAATGAGTGCAGGGTAGGAGGGCTTCTTAAAGAAAAACTAACAGGTCTGTGAGAGACAGAATTCTTGTTGGTTGGTAGGTGATCAAATATTTATTTCATGGAATAAAATCCAGTTTTATTATTTAAAAATCAAACAATGTGATCTTCTGGGTTTTATTTTTAGATTCTGTCTTTCACAGTTGAAGTGTACCTACAATAAATATTACAGACCTCACTATTCTTTGTAGGTGGGAAAAATTGCAAAATTGGCAGCGTATCAAATATTTATTTTCCCCACTGTGTGTGTGCATGTGTATATATATATATATATATATATATATATATATATATATATATATATATATATATATATATATATATATAATATATAATTGCCTAGAATACTACTTCCTGCAATTTGTGCCAACTTCCGTGGCTTTGTCCGGAGATAATGTCCGGAGATAATGTCCGGAGCTAATGTCCGGAGCTAATGTCCGGAGATAAGTGACGTCACCAGTGTCCTACACCCAGGCAGAGCACAGGGGGCCCAGGCAGCATATGGGGCCCCAGGCAGAGCACAGTGGCCCCAGGCAGAGCACAGGGGCCCCAGGCAGCATATGGGGCCCCAGGCAAAGCACAGTGGTCCCAAGCAGAGCACAGGGGCCCCAGGCAGCCTATGGGGCCCCAGGCAGAGCACAGTGGCCCCAGGCAGAGCACAGGGGCCCCAGGCAGCATATGGGGCCCCAGGCAGAGCACAGGGGCCCCAGGCAGCATATGGGGCCCCAGGCAGAGCACAGTGGCCCCAGGCAGAGCACAGGGGCCCCAGGCAGAACATGGGGCCCCAGGCAGAGCACAGGGGCCCCAGGCAGAGCACAGGGGCCCCAGGCAGCATATGGGGCCCCAGGCAGAGCACAGGGGCCCCAGGCAGCATATGGGGCCCCAGGCAGAGCACAGTGGCCCCAGGCAGAGCACAGGGGCCCCAGGCAGAACATGGGGCCCCAGGCAGAGCACAGGGGCCCCAGGCAGAGCACAGGGGCCCCAGGCAGCATATGGGGCCCCAGGCAGAGCACAGGGGCCCAAGGCAGCATATGGGGCCCCAGGCAGAGCACAGTGGCCCCAGGCAGCATATGGGGCCCCAGGCAGAGCACAGTGGTCCCAGGCAGAGCACAGGGGCCCCAGGCAGCTTATGGGGCCCCAGGCAGAGCACAGTGGCCCCAAGCAGAACATGGGGCCCCAGGCAGAGCACAGTGGCCCCAGGCAGAGCACAGGGGCCCCTTGCAGAACATGGGGCCCCAGGCAGAGCACAGGGGCCCCAGGCAGAGCACAGGGGCCCCAGGCAGCATATGGGGCCCCAGGCAGAGCACAGGGGCCCCAAGCAGCATATGGGGCCCCAGGCAGAGCACAGGGGCCCCAGGCAGCATATGGGGCCCCAGGCAGAGCACAGTGGCCCCAGGCAGAGCACACACCAAATCGGAGGCCGAGGGGCCCCGCCAACCAAATCGGAGGCCGAGGGGCCCCGCCAACCAAATCGGAGGCCGAGGAGCCCTGCCCACCAAATCGAAGGCCGAGCGGCCCCGCCCACCAAAGCGGAGGCCGAGGGGCCCGGCCCCGCCCACCAAAGCGGAGGCCGAGGGGCCCCGACCACCACATCGGAGGCCGAGGGGCCCCGCCCACCAAATCGGAGGCCGAGGGTCCCCGCCCACCAAATCGGAGGCCGAGGGTCCCCGCCCACCAAATCGGAGGCCGAGGGTCCCCGCCCACCAAATCGGAGGCCGAGGGTCCCCGCCCACCAAATCGGAGGCCGAGGGTCCCCGCCCACCAAATCGGAGGCCGAGGGTCCACACCATCCAAATCGGAGGCCGAGGGGCCCCGCCCACCAAATCGGAGGCCGACGGGCCCCACCCATCAAATCAGAGGCCGAGGGTCCCCGCCCACCAAATCGGAGGCCGAGGGTCCCCGCCCACCAAATCGGAGGCCGAGGGTCCCCGCCCACCAAATTGGAGGCCGAGGGGCCCCACCAACCAAATCGGACACCGAGGGGCTTCGCCAACCAAATCGGAGGCCGAGGAGCCCCGCCCACCAAATCGAAGGCCGAGCGGCCCCGCCCACCAAAGCGGAGGCCGAGGGGCCTGGCCCCGCCCACCAAAGCGGAGGCCGAGGGGCCCCGCCCACCACATCGGAGGCCGAGGGTCCCCGCCCACCAAATCGGAGGCCGAGGGTCCCCGCCCACCAAATCGGAGGCCGAGGGTCCCCGCCCACCAAATCGGAGGCCGAGGGTCCTTGCCCACCAAATCGGAGGCCGAGGGTCCCCGCCCACCAAATCGGAGGCCGAGGGTCCCCGCCCACCAAATCGGAGGCCGAGGGTCCCTGCCCACCAAATCGGAGGCCGAGGGTCCCCGCCCACCAAATCGGAGGCCGAGGGGCCCCGCCAACCAAATCGGAGGCCGAGGGGCCCCGCCAACCAAATCGGAGGCCGAGGAGCCCCGCCCACCAAATCGAAGGCCGAGCGGCCCCGCCCACCAAATTGAAGGCCGAGCGGCCCCGCCCACCAAAGCGGAGGCCGAGGGGCCCGGCCCCGCCCACCAAAGCGGAGGCCGAGGGGCCTCGCCCACCACATCGGAGGCCGAGGGGCCCCGCCCACCAAATCGGAGGCCGAGGGTCCCCGCCCACCAAATCGGAGGCCGAGGGGCCCCGCCAACCAAATCGGAGGCCGAGGGGCCCCGCCCACCAAATCGGAGGCCGAGGGGCCCCGCCCACCAAATCGGAGGCCGAGGGTCCCCGCCCACCAAATTGGAGGATAAGGGGCCCCGCCCACCAAATCGGAGGCCGAGGGGCCCCGCCAACCAAATCGGAGGCCGAGGAGCCCCGCCCACCAAATCGAAGGCCGAGCGGCCCCGCCAACTAAAGCGGAGGCCGAGGGTCCCCACCCACCAAATCGGAGGCAGAGGGACCCCGCCCACCAAATCGGAGGCCGAGGGGCCCCGCCCACCAAAGCGGAGGCCGAGGGTCCCCGCCCACCAAATCGGAGGTCGAGGGTCCCCGCCCACCAAATCGGAGGCCGAGGGTCCCCGCCCACCAAATCGGAGGCCGAGGGGCTTCGCCAACCAAATCGGAGGCCGAGGAGCCCCGCCCACCAAATCGAAGGCCGAGCGGCCCCGCCCACCAAAGTGGAGGCCGAGGGGCCTGGCCCCGCCCACCAAAGCGGAGGCCGAGGGGCCTGGCCCCGCCCACCAAAGCGGAGGCCGAGGGGCCCTGCCCACCACATCGGAGGCCGAGGGGCCCCGCCCACCAAATCGGAGGCCGAGGGGCCCCGCCCACCAAATCGGAGGCCGAGGGTCCCCGCCCACCAAATCGGAGGCCGAGGGTCCCCACTTACCAAATCGGAGGCCGAGGGTCCCCGCCCACCAAATTGGAGGCTGAGGGTCCCCGCCCACCAAATCGGAGGCCGAGGGTCCCCGCCCACCAAATCGGAGGCCGAGGGGCCCCGCCAACCAAATCGGAGGCCGAGGGGCCCCGCCCACCAAATCGGAGGCCGAGGGTCCCCGCCCACCAAATCGGAGGCCGAGAGTCCCCACCCACCAAATCGGAGGCCGAGGGGCCCCGCCAACCAAATCGGAGGCCGAGGGGCCCTGCCCACCAAATCGGAGGCCGAGGGGCCCCGCCCACCAAATCGGAGGCTGAGGGTCCCCGCCCACCAAATCGGAGGATAAGGGGCCCCGCCTACCAAATCGGAGGCCGAGGGGCCCCACCAACCAAATCGGAGGCCGAGGAGCCCCGCCCACCAAATCGAAGGCCGAGCGGCCCCGCCCACCAAAGCGGAGGCAGAGGGACCCCGCCCACCAAATCGGAGGCCGTGGGGCCCCGCCAACCAAATCGGAGGCCGAGGGTCCCCGCCCACCAAATTATTCTTACATTTAAATAAATAAAGTATATATGGATTCTAGACTCCCGATTCTTTAGAATCGGGCTGCCATCTAGTATATATATATATATATATATATATATATATATATATATATATATATATATATACATATATATATATATATATATATATACGCACTGCTCAAAAAAATAAAGGGAACACTTAACAGAATATAACTCCAAGTAAATCATAGTTCTGTGAAATCAAACTGTCCACTTAGGAAGCAACACTTTGACAATCAATTTCACATGCTGTTGTGCAAATGGAATAGACAACAGATGGAAATTATTGGCAATTATCAAGACGCACTCAATAAAGGAGTGGTTTTGCTAGTGGGGACCACAGACCACATCTCAGTACCAATGCTTTCTGGCTGATGTTTTGATCACTTTTGAATGTTGGTTGTGCTTTCACACTTGTGGTAGCATGAGACAGACTCTACAACCCGCACAAGTTGCTCTGGTAGTACAGCTCATCCAGGATGGCACATCAATGCGAGCTGTGGCAAGGTTTACTGTGTCTGTCAGCGTAGTGTCCAGAGGCTGGAGGCGCTACCAGGAGACAGGTCAGTACACCAGGAGACGTGGAGGTGGCCGTAGGAGGGCAGCAACCCAGCAGCAGGACCGCTACCTCAGCCTTTGTGCAAGGAGGAACAGGAGGAGCACTGCCAGAGCCCTGCAAAATTACCTCCAGCAGGCCACAAATGTGCATGTGTCTGCACAAACGGTTAGAAACCGACTCCATGAGGATGGTCTGAGTGCCTGACATCCACAGATGGGGGTTGTGCTCACAGCCCAACAACGTGCAGGACGCTTGGCATTTGCCACAGAACACCAGGATTGGCAAATTCGCCACTTGCGCCCTGTGCTCTTCACAGATGAAAGCAGGTTCACACTGAGCACATGTGACAGAGTCTGAAGGCGCCGTGGAGTGTGATCTGCTGCCTGCAACATCCTTCAGCATGAACGGTTTGGCAGTGGGTCAGTAATGGTGTGGGGTGGCATTTCTTTGGAGGTCCGCACAGCCCTCCATGTGCTTGCCAGAGGTAGCCTGACTGCCATTAGGTACTGAGACCTCAGACCCCTTGTGAGACCATATGCTGGTGCGGTTGGACCTGGGTTCCTCCTAATGCAGGACAGTGCCAGACCTCATGTGGCTGGAGTATGTCAGCAGTTTCTGCAAGATGAAGGCATTGAATCTATGGACTGACCCACATGTTCTCCACACCTGAATCCGATTGAACTCATCTGGGATATCATGTCTCGCACCGTCCACCAACATCACGTTGCACCACAGACTGTCCAGGAGTTGGTGGATGCTTTAGTCCAGGTCTGAGAGGAGATCCCTCAGGAGACCATCCGTCGCCTCATCAGGAGCATGCCCAGGCGTTGTAGGGAGGTCATACACACTACTGAGCATCATTTCCTTGTCTTGAGGCATTTCCACTGAAGTTGGATCAGCCTGTAACTTCATTTTCCACTTTGACTTTGAGCATCATTCCAACTCCAGACCTCTATGGGATGTTATTTGTGAGGTACGTTGACAATTTTTTGGTTTTATTGTTGTCAACACATTCCACTATGTAATGAATAAAGATTTAAAACTGGATTATTTCATTCAGTGATATCTAGGATGTGGGATTTTAGTGTTCCTTTTATTTTTTTGAGCAGTGCAACTAAAGACACAATAATTTGTCATAGGCCATATATGCATATTGATGGAGATTTGAATTGGGGAGTTTAAATCTTAAAGATGCCTATCGATTTTGAAAGTGTATTGCTATCTGTGGAGATATAGTATTTTGTGAACTTCGCTCTGATATATAGGCTTTTTTGGTACGGAGGATTGACTCCAAGACGTGTGTTTTGTTTTTTTTTTATCTGTGCCTCTGTCATCCTAATATAGAGTGAAACCATATGATAGTTTTCAATTATCTATGAGAACTACTCGGACATTGGGAGTGATATCTTACCCTAATAAAGGATTCGTATATGCAACTGGAATCTTTCATTAATATTATTGTCTGGAGAGATTATTACAATATATATTGAGGGGTTATTACTATATATTTTTTTTTGAATACTATATTCTCCTGCACTCCAGCACCTTACATTACGTCTATGCATTGCCCTGATATTATTTTATTAGGGTGATTTTTTGCTTGTCGAGGAGCGGGGGTGCCATTTACCGTAAAAGTTTAGGCTGCCGACCTCCGCTGTAAGGCAGGGACAGAAGTAGGGACAGTTTATCTCTCACTAGTCCCTAGTCCTGACATTTAATACATTCATTTTTTCTACCCACTCCCTATAGGGATTTGTATGGTTAGAAGGGACAGTCGACGGTGAGCGGGGGCGCCATTGCGCAGGTCTAGGGTGCCAACCTCCGCTGTCAGGTAGGGAGCTGACGAGAGATAGGCACCTAGAGATATAGTGGTATTTTCTAATACATATTATGTATGCTTTTGGTGATGATTTTGTGCGCACTAGTTTTTAATATTTATGTAATAAAGGTATTTTAGCTATTTTGGGGGTATTCCTGTGAATTGTTTATTTAGTTTTCACTCCAATATTTTTATCAAGTTTTTTCTGTGAATTTTAGGATGTGGGATTTTAGTATTCCCTTTATTTTGTTGAGCAGTGTGTATGTATAGTTATTTTATGTAGTAAGCCTGGTCAACCTCTTCAAAATATGGCCTACTTATGTCTGGTCCATAGATAGGGAGAGTTAACTAGGGATCTATCTACACACTAGGTACTAAACTCTGTTGCAATCTCCATTAGAATTGATGGTGAGAATGGTGTAAAGTCCAGTTCTCTTCTCCTTGTCAAACAACAAACATATTGTATGAGTCAATTGAAAGTTGTATGGTGGATCCAGCAGTGCAGCGTGGCTTTCAATTCATATGGAAGGGATTGTTAGTGCTCTGGAGTTTAATGAATGTTCTCCTGAGTATTTCTATAAAGTTATTTTCTTTCTAATCGTAAAATAGGAAGTAGAAATGCACAAATGCACGTTGACTCTAGGTGGCAGCATATTGTCATACAATCCAACAGCAAAATGTGTAGCTGTTGAATACTTTGATGATCTGATGAATGATCATGCCTCAATCTGTTGGGTGTATGTCAGATGGTGATAAACACTGGCAGAAAAAAAAGGGATGGTTTGGGTTTTTTGCATAGCCGCTTGCTGAGCAACACTTCCTTCTGATATAAGGTGTGTGTTACTTTTAGAGCTGTTTGCAGATGCAAAGCTGAGTGATACAAATACTTCATGTGCTGTAAGTGGCCAAAGATTTCCCATCTACATGAATAGAAACCTCAGAAAATGTGCAACCCAATTGTTTCTGCATGAAGTCTGTGCGGTTAATTAATTTACACCATCAGTTTTCACTTATTTTCTCAGATCCTTATATGCTAGTTGCTTTTAATTTTATGCCTGTAAGTAGGTCCATTCCTTTATGTATTCTGCCTTCTATGCAGAAAAAAAAACGCGCAAGAAAATACTGCAGGTAGCATTTCTGAAAATGAACGCATGCAGAAAAAACGCATGCGTTTTTAAACGCGACCAAACGCGTACCAAAAAAACGCATGCGTTTTTAATGTTAAATGTAGGGAAAAAACGCATGCGTTTTTTTGTGAAAAAAACGCTGCAGACAAAAACGCAAGTGTGAAACCACCCTAAGACAGTGATTGGGTCTGTGATGTGCTTATCCCTTGATTGGAAAAACAGTTATAACCTGTGTATACTTAAACATTTTTTATAATGTATAGAACCTTATAGGCACCAAGGTGCATGGTTAATGTATTGCTATAATAAGTGGATGACTCGATGTGTTCAGATAAATGTATTTTAGATATAGGGAAAGGATAAGATTAGTACATAGGACATAGGTTTAGATATAGCGATAAGATAGGGATGAGATGAGAGATTGTGCCGGGTCATTGCTCCTGAACTGTCGGAGTCGTTATAAGTTGGCCATTGGGCCGTTGTGTTTTCATATGTGCATACTGTGTCTGGATACCTGGAAAAGTGGAATTAAAAGTGGCATTGGGTCATGCAGACCCATGTTTAAAAGGAAATGGGACACTTTGTGTCAGAGTTCCACATTGCTGGAACTCATGCAACAGGCAGATGACCCATAAGCATGCCGAGTTGAAGAGAAGGACTGTGCCCATGTGTGTTTGGATGATTATTTGTGTGGGCCAAAGGTCCGGTGTAAGAAAAGGACTCTAACAAAAATAGTCTTAAATTTTATGCCTATATAAATGTGTTTGGTGTCTCACAGGTGTCGTCATCGTTGGGACGACAATGTTTTAAGAGGGAGGAATGTAAGAGGGTGACCAAGACGGTCATGTGCTTCTCCCTTGATTAGAAAGATGGTTATACCCTGTGTAAACGAAAAAGTGTTTTATATTGCATAGAACCTTATAAATGTGTTGGGAAAGGATAAAATTAGGACATAGGACATAGGTTTAGATTTAGCTACAAGATAGAGATGAGATGGGAAGACTGAACTTTTGGAGTCCAAATCCAGAGGGCTGAAAAGCTCAGGAAAACATGATCTTTTGGCGCAGTATGCGAATGTGTTGTGAATTTGCTTTTTGCTCCCTCTAGTGGTTACTAGTTTTTTGACTCTGGTTTTTCTGTCATTCCTTTTATCCGCACCTGGGTCGTTAGTTAGGGGTGTTGCTATATAAGCTCCCTGGACCTTCAGTTCAATGCCTGGCAACGTAGTTATCAGAGCTAGTCTGCTGTGCTCTTGTCTACTGATCCTGGTTCCAGTTATATCAGCTAAGTCTGCCTTTTGCTTTTTGCTATTTGTTTTGGTTTTGTATTTTTGTCCAGCTTGTTCCAAATCTACATCCTGACCTTTGCTGGAAGCTCTAGGGGGCTGGTGTTCTCCCCCCGGACCGTTAGACGGTTCGGGGGTTCTTGAATTTCCAGTGTGGATTTTGATAGGGTTTTTGTTGACCATATAAGTTACCTTTCTTTATTCTGCTATCAGTAAGCGGGCCTCTCTGTGCTAAACCTGGTTCATTTCTGTGTTTGTCATTTCCTCTTACCTCACCGTCATTATTTGTGGGGGGCTTCTATCCAGCTTTGGGGTCCCCTTCTCTGGAGGCAAGAAAGGTCTTTGTTTTCCTCTACTAGGGGTAGCTAGATTCTCCGGCTGGCGCGTGTCATCTAGAATCAACGTAGGAATGATCCCCGGCTACTTCTAGTGTTGGCGTTAGGAGTAGATATATGGTCAACCCAGTTACCACTGCCCTATGAGCTGGATTTTTGTATTCTGCAGACTTCCACTTTCCTCTGAGACCCTCGCCATTGGGGTCATAACAGTTTGCCAGGCCAGTATTAAATGTTTAATGCATTGCAGAAGAGGGATTATAAGAAAGAAGATTCTGAGTTTTTTTTTTTTTCTTCTTCCCCTTTACCTCAGAGTGGCTATGCTTGCTGCAGACATGAATGTCCAGACCTTGATTACAAGTGTGGACCAGCTGGCTACTCGTGTGCAGGGCATACAAGACTATGTTATCAGAAATCCTATGTCAGAACCTAAAATACCGATTCCTGAACTGTTTTCCGGAGACAGGTTTAGGTTTAGGAATTTCGTGAATAATTGTAAATTGTTTTTGTCCCTGAGACCCTGTTCATCTGGAGATTCTGCTCAGCAAGTAAAAATTGTTATTTCGTTCTTACGGGGCGACCCTCAGGATTGGGCTTTTTCGCTGGCACCAGGAGATCCGGCATTGGCTGATCTTGATGCGTTTTTTCTGGCGCTCGGTTTACTTTATGAGGAACCCAATCTTGAGATTCAGGCAGAAAAGGCCTTGCTGGCTATGTCTCAGGGGCAGGACGAGGCTGAAGTGTATTGCCAAAAATTTCGGAAATGGTCCGTGCTGACACATTGGAACGAGTGTGCACTGGCCGCTAATTTTAGAAATGGCCTTTCTGAAGCCATTAAGAATGTTATGGTGGGTTTTCCCATTCCCACAGGTCTGAATGATACTATGGCACTGGCTATTCAAATTGACCGGCGGTTGCGGGAGCGCAAAACCGCAAATTCCCTCATGGTGTTGTCTGAACAGACACCTAATTCGGTGCAATGTGATAGAAAAACCGCAAATTCCCTCATGGTGTTGTCTGAACAGACACCTGATTTAATGCAATGTGATAGAATCCTGACTAGAAATGAGCGGAAAATTCATAGACGCCGGAATGGCTTGTGCTACTACTGTGGTGATTCTACACATGTTATCTCAGCATGCTCTAAACGTATAGCTAAGGTTGTTAGTCCTGTCACCGTTGGTAATTTGCAACCTAAATTTATTCTGTCTGTAACTTTGATTTGCTCACTGTCATCTTATCCTGTCATGGCATTTGTAGATTCAGGTGCTGCCCTGAGTCTCATGGATCTCTCATTTGCTAAGCGCTGTGGTTTTACTCTTGAACCATTAGAAAATCCTATCCCTCTTAGGGGTATTGATGCTACACCATTGGCAGCAAATAAACCGCAGTATTGGACACAGGTTACCATGTGCATGACTCCTGAACACCGCGAGGTGATACGTTTCCTGGTTTTACATAAAATGCATGATTTGGTTGTTTTAGGGCTGCCATGGTTACAGACCCATAATCCAGTCCTGGACTGGAAGGCTATGTCAGTCTCAAGTTGGGGCTGTCGTGGTATTCATGGGGATTCCCTGCCTGTGTCTATTGCTTCTTCTACGCCTTCGGAAGTTCCGGAATATTTGTCTGATTATCAGGATGTCTTCAGTGAGTCTGAGTCCAGTGCACTGCCTCCTCATAGGGACTGTGACTGTGCTATAGATTTGATCCCAGGCAGTAAATTTCCTAAGGGAAGACTGTTTAATCTGTCGGTACCTGAACATACCGCTATGCGTTCATATATCAAGGAGTCTCTGGAGAAAGGACATATTCGTCCGTCTTCTTCCCCTCTTGGTGCGGGATTCTTTTTTGTGGCAAAAAAGGACGGATCTTTGAGACCTTGTATTGATTATCGGCTTTTAAATAAGATCACTGTCAAATTTCAGTATCCTTTACCGCTGTTGTCTGACTTGTTTGCCCGGATTAAGGGTGCCAAGTGGTTCACCAAGATAGACCTTCGTGGTGCGTACAACCTTGTGCGCATTAAGCAAGGTGATGAATGGAAAACCGCATTCAATACGCCCGAAGGTCATTTTGAGTACTTGGTGATGCCTTTTGGGCTCTCCAATGCGCCTTCAGTTTTTCAGTCCTTTATGCATGACATTTTCCGGAAGTATCTGGATAAATTTTTGATTGTTTATCTGGATGATATTTTGGTTTTTTCTGATAATTGGGATTCGCATGTGGAGCAGGTCAGGTTGGTCTTTAAAATTTTGCGTGAAAATTCTTTGTTTGTCAAGGGCTCAAAGTGTCTCTTTGGTGTACAGAAGGTTCCCTTTTTGGGGTTCATTTTTTCCCCTTCTGCTGTGGAGATGGACCCAGTCAAGGTCCGAGCTATTCTTGATTGGACTCAGCCCTCGTCAGTTAAGAGTCTTCAGAAGTTCTTGGGCTTCGCTAACTTCTACCGTCGTTTTATCGCTAATTTTTCTAGCATTGTGAAACCTTTGACGGATATGACCAAGAAGGGCTCCGATGTAGCTAACTGGGCTCCTGCTGCCGTGGAGGCTTTCCAGGAGTTGAAACGCCGGTTTACTTCGGCGCCTGTTTTGTGCCAGCCTGACGTCTCTCTTCCCTTTCAGGTTGAGGTGGATGCTTCGGAGATTGGGGCAGGGGCCGTTTTGTCGCAGAGAGGCCCTGGTTGCTCTGTTATGAAGCCTTGTGCTTTTTTCTCTAGGAAGTTTTCGCCTGCCGAGCGAAATTATGATGTGGGCAATCGGGAGTTGTTGGCCATGAAATGGGCATTTGAGGAGTGGCGTCATTGGCTCGAGGGTGCTAAGCATCGTGTGGTGGTCTTGACTGATCACAAAAATCTGATGTATCTCGAGTCTGCTAAACGCCTTAATCCGAGACAGGCCCGCTGGTCATTGTTTTTCTCCCGCTTTGATTTTGTTGTCTCGTATTTACCAGGTTCAAAGAATGTGAAGGCCGATGCTCTTTCTAGGAGCTTTGTGCCTGATGCTCCTGGAGTCGCTGATCCTGTTGGTATTCTTAAAGATGGAGTTATCTTGTCAGCTATTTCTCCGGATCTGCGACGTGTGTTGCAGAGATTTCAGGCTGATAGGCCTGAGTCTTGTCCACCTGACAGACTGTTTGTCCCGGATAAGTGGACCAGCAGAGTCATTTCCGAGGTTCATTCCTCGGTGTTGGCAGGTCACCCGGGAATTTTTGGCACCAGAGATCTGGTGGCCAGGTCCTTTTGGTGGCCTTCCTTGTCAAGGGATGTGCGGTCATTTGTGCAGTCCTGTGGGACTTGTGCTCGAGCTAAGCCTTGCTGTTCTCGTGCCAGCGGTTTGCTCTTGCCCTTGCCTGTCCCGAAGAGACCTTGGACACATATCTCCATGGATTTCATTTCTGATCTTCCGCTATCTCAGGGCATGTCCGTTATCTGGGTGATATGTGATCGCTTCTCCAAGATGGTCCATTTGGTTCCTTTGCCTAAGCTGCCTTCCTCTTCCGATCTGGTTCCTGTGTTTTTCCAGAACGTGGTTCGTTTGCACGGCATCCCTGAGAATATTGTGTCAGACAGAGGATCCCAGTTCGTTTCCAGGTTCTGGCGATCCTTTTGTAGTAGGATGGGCATTGATTTGTCGTTTTCGTCTGCTTTCCATCCTCAGACTAATGGACAGACGGAGCGAACCAATCAGACTTTGGAGGCTTATTTGAGGTGTTTTGTCTCTGCTGATCAGGACGATTGGGTGACATTCTTGCCGTTGGCTGAGTTTGCCCTTAATAATCGGGCTAGTTCCGCCACCTTGGTTTCGCCTTTTTTCTGCAACTCTGGTTTCCATCCTCGCTTTTCTTCGGGTCATGTGGAGCCTTCTGACTGTCCTGGGGTGGATTCTGTGGTGGATAGGTTGCAGCAGATCTGGAATCATGTGGTGGACAACTTGAAGTTGTCACAGGAGAAGGCTCAGCGCTTTGCCAACCGCCGCCGCGGTGTGGGTCCCCGACTACGCGTTGGGGATTTGGTATGGCTTTCTTCCCGCTTTGTTCCTATGAAGGTCTCCTCTCCCAAATTTAAACCTCGTTTTATTGGGCCTTACAAGATATTGGAAATCCTTAATCCTGTATCTTTTCGTCTGGATCTTCCTGTGTCGTTTGCTATTCACAATGTATTTCATAGGTCCTTGTTGCGGCGGTACATTGTGCCTGTAGTTCCTTCTGCTGAGCCTCCTGCTCCGGTGTTGGTTGAGGGCGAGTTGGAGTACGTGGTGGAGAAGATCTTGGATTCTCGCCTCTCCAGGCGGAGGCTTCAGTACCTGGTCAAGTGGAAGGGCTATGGTCAGGAGGATAATTCCTGGGTGGTCGCCTCTGATGTTCATGCGGCCGATTTAGTTCGTGCCTTTCATGCCGCTCATCCTGATCGCCCTGGTGGTCGTGGTGAGGGTTCGGTGACCCCTCACTAAGGGGGGGGTACTGTTGTGAATTTGCTTTTTGCTCCCTCTAGTGGTTACTAGTTTTTTGACTCTGGTTTTTCTGTCATTCCTTTTATCCGCACCTGGGTCGTTAGTTAGGGGTGTTGCTATATAAGCTCCCTGGACCTTCAGTTCAATGCCTGGCAACGTAGTTATCAGAGCTAGTCTGCTGTGCTCTTGTCTACTGATCCTGGTTCCAGTTATATCAGCTAAGTCTGCCTTTTGCTTTTTGCTATTTGTTTTGGTTTTGTATTTTTGTCCAGCTTGTTCCAAATCTACATCCTGACCTTTGCTGGAAGCTCTAGGGGGCTGGTGTTCTCCCCCCGGACCGTTAGACGGTTCGGGGGTTCTTGAATTTCCAGTGTGGATTTTGATAGGGTTTTTGTTGACCATATAAGTTACCTTTCTTTATTCTGCTATCAGTAAGCGGGCCTCTCTGTGCTAAACCTGGTTCATTTCTGTGTTTGTCATTTCCTCTTACCTCACCGTCATTATTTGTGGGGGGCTTCTATCCAGCTTTGGGGTCCCCTTCTCTGGAGGCAAGAAAGGTCTTTGTTTTCCTCTACTAGGGGTAGCTAGATTCTCCGGCTGGCGCGTGTCATCTAGAATCAACGTAGGAATGATCCCCGGCTACTTCTAGTGTTGGCGTTAGGAGTAGATATATGGTCAACCCAGTTACCACTGCCCTATGAGCTGGATTTTTGTATTCTGCAGACTTCCACTTTCCTCTGAGACCCTCGCCATTGGGGTCATAACACGAATGGCTGCAACAAACTTCTGCGGACCTTCCCGGGATGTTCGAGGCCTACTGTTCTAATTAGATAGAGAAGAGAATGCCTTATTCAAATTCTAGCTAAACCATGAGTGTAACCCAATTCACACAATGCACAAGGGAGGCAGGACATTATTTATTTGTGGGATACCAGGGAGCAGGAACACAGCAGCTCCTCGACAATGACTACACCTTACGCCCCAATTCATAATTTATGGAAGGTTTAAATATTTTTTGTCTTGTCCTTCTTTATGCGATAGTGGATTTGGGGCCAAATACATAAGCTTTAAAATGTCACAGGTTAGTCTACAGGGTACTGGAGAAAGATTAGCGGTGGTGTCCGAGTGCTGCTAACAATGTTTCAAGTATTGATGAAAATTATTTCTTTAACACAACGCATTTCCTCAGATATCCCTTACCTAAGGAAGGAGTTTAACCCACTCCAAAACGCATTGTTATAAATTGTGTTCATCAATACCTGAAACATTGTTGGCAGCACATGGACACCACCGACAATCTTCCTCCAGTAGTCTGTTTCTCTCTCCACCCAGGTGGGTGTGAGTGCAATGGGGTGGGTGAGTGTGAGTGCAGTGGGGTGGATGGGGTGAGTGCAGTGGGGTGGGTGAGTGCAGTGGGGTGGATGGGTAGGAGTGCAGTGGGGTGGGTGAGTGTGAGTGCAGTCGGGTAGGTGGGTATGAGTGCAGTGGGGTGGGTCGGTGTGAACGCAGTGGCCGGAGCAGCAGCCGTTCAGTGTTTTTACAACAGAGTTGTTCTGCACACAACTTACCCAGGTGAACAGTTCTCATCCCACCACCCTCCCAGCTGTCTTGCGTTTTACACAGGGAGCACCTATTTTCTGTTCTTCTTTTACACACGTTAGTCTACAACGCAGCAAAAAGATAGACATATTGTAGTCCAGTACAGCACTATAAAGTATAATTGCTCTAAAAGTTTGTGACATTTCAAAAAGTCACAAATGATGAATTAGATAAAACCTCTTGATAACCAAAATACTGTACAAGATATAAAACAGACAAAATACAGTAAGTAAAGTTAACTTAAAGAAGGTGCATATTAAATAATGAGTAAGTCGTAAATGAAATACAAAGTCAACATTAGGTCACGTTCACACAAAATTGTCAGAGTTTAATACAGAAAAGCAAATTTATATGATAAAATATATTACAGAGTTTCTCATTTTCACATGAACTATTGATTAATGGAAAAAAAAAATATAATTAAAATGACGATTACTCATAAAACTCTGTGGTTGGTTGTTGACACTTTGCCATAAGAAGCTTTAATTACTATATTCTTTTAATTTGATATGTGTGAAATGTATGTGAAATTAGAAGAAAACAGTAAATGATATTTTCTATTTTCAGGTGGCAGAGGAAAAGATGGAGCACCTATAATATCCTTTCCGGAATATCCCAACTTCACAGAGATTCCTGACGATGATTTTCTGAATGTTGTTACCTATTTAACAAGCATCCCAAGGTAAGCATGCCAACAGGCAAAACCAATTGGTGCAGATGGGAAATGCATTCTGATTGGATTATTTTCATCTAATGACTAATTTCAGACGATCCTAAAAAGAAATCAATAATGCGAAGTACAACATAGGTCACAGGAGTTAAATCAGATTGTGAATGTAGAACATATTTTCATGTTACATTCACAATATGTGATCTGTTACTCATCAGTTAATGACCCAAACGAGCAGATACTGTATGAGATCTGAGCAGTGTCAGACTGGGGTGCCAAGGGCACACAAGTATGCAACTCCAGGGCCCCAGTTTTCAGCTACATGCAAATGTGACATTATCCTCAATCACAAATTTACATAACAATGAACTGGGCAGATTGTTAAATGAATAAGATGCTGCCTTTATCTGTACATAGTGATTCAAGTATATTATGCCAAATACTGCTCCTATAAGAGGGTGGTGGCCCACTCTTGTGCAGGTGCCAACTGGATGATTCTCCAGTTCTCCTGTGGTCCAGTCCAAGCTTGGATCTGAGCCATGAGGAAAAGGTGTCCATGCCGTCCCTTGCATTCAGTGATCATCCACATGCCATTATTGTGGGCAACACGTCCACTTTTCTCCCACTTAATAAAATTGATACATGCGGTCTGGTAAATGTAGTAATTACATTTATAAATTGGATTTTAATTCTACTGTATAGATTATGGTGGTATGGTAGATGTGAGATCTTCATATGCTCCCTAGAGGCTTTCTGTAGGATCTGCCTTCAAAATCAGATCAGTGGAGGTCCAAATCCCAACTCTCAAGAAGATTGAAGGTACTCGAGCATGTAGCCTGTCCTGTTGATTTTCGGGCAAAGCTGTTTTAGTTCTGTTATATACTGGGTGATGAATAAGGTGGTGTTTCTCCTACACATATTTTGTATATAAATGTACAGTTGTGTCGTTTGCCAAAAAAACTTTTGGCTGACAAAGTGTTGGTCTACCAGAAACTGTTTGACAAAGGCCCTCATCTAGACCCTCACCTGACAAGTATTCCCATAGTTCTAGCTTAAGCAAATAGTCTCCTTCACAAAGGAAAAGAGCAAAGACTCTAGCGCCACCTATTGGACATAGTAATCCTAAAAGTTAACATTGACTCTTTAAAGGGCCTTACGACATGACTTAAGGTACCTTCACACGAAGCGACGCTGCAGCGATAGCGACAACGATGCCGATCGCTGCAGCGTCGCTGTTTGATCGCTGGAGAGCTGTCACACAGACCGCTCTCCAGCGACCAACGATGCCGAGGTCCCCGGGTAACCAGGGTAAACATCGGGTTGCTAAGCGCAGGGCCGCGCTTAGTAACCCGATGTTTACCCTGGTTACCAGCGTAAAAGTAAAAAAAACAAACAGTACATGCTCACCTTCGCGTCCCCCAGCCTCTGCTTCCTGACACTGACTGAGCTCCGGCCTTAAAGTGAAAGTGAAAGCACAGCGGTGACGTCACCGCTGTGCTGTTAGGGCCGGAGCTCAGTCAGTGTCAGGAAGCAGACGCTGGGGGACGCGCAGGTGAGCATGTACTGTTTGTTTTTTTTACTTTTACGCTGGTAACCAGGGTAAACATCGGGTTACTAAGCGCGGCCCTGCGCTTAGTAACCCGATATTTACCCTGGTTACCAGTGTAAAATATCGCTGGTATCGTTGCTTTTGCTTTCAAACACAACGATACACAGCGATCGGACGACCAAATAAAGTTCTGGACTTTATTCAGCGACCAGCGACATCACAGCAGGATCCTGATCGCTGCTGCGTGTCAAACGAAACGATATCGCTAGCCAGGACGCTGCAACGTCACGGATCGCTAGCAATGTCGTTTCGTGTGAAGGTACCTTTAGGATAAGAGGCCAAACAGATCCTCTATTTGCATGTTCTGTTTTTTTCCACCCTTGTAAGTGCAAAACATGAGAACTGGTTGGCTGGGAGAGATTCCTTTGATAGTGTGCCAAGTCAGGAGAAGGAGCCTTATAAGCCATGCAATTCTCCCCAGAAAATTCAATGTGCAATAGTTTTTACTGTAATTATGCAAGTATGAAAAGGAGCATACAAGAAACATATTTCCAATATTCTTTTGTCTCAGCCACACATGCTTTTTTGTAGTGAAGTAAGCCTAGCTGTTGTTATCATTGTCATTTATGACTAAGAAAACTTAGAGTAGATGTTCTAGATGATGGCTCAGTTTCCATCCATTGGACCTGACAAATTTAGCCAAATGTGGCAATAGATTAATATTGTTATCATTTGTGTAAGGTTACCTACGTTTGAAAAACTTGTTCTTATTTTAGCAAAGTATTTTTGGGTGTAAATGCAGTCCATCTGGTTCAGATTAAGACTGTTAATACTGTTTCTACATATGAACCAGGCCGCAGTGGCGTAAAATAAGGAGTTGTGCTTTTCCAGCAGATGTAGGCTGTCATGAAAGCCAGCCAAAATTTTCATGGGGCAGTCACACCATATGACACATCTCCTATGCTCTCATGTTCTTTTTGTGTAGTAAACGTTCTCTTGCCGTAGCTGAATATGTCAATCAATGGTTTCCCGTTCTACGGCTCCTCACTCTGACACAGAGACTTTCCTTTGAGAATCATAATATTAAAGTACAGAATACCCAAGGTTTTTGCTGTACACATTGGTATTCTGCAGTAGTAGTGTTGTTCTGACTCAGTGACTTGTGCAGTATTTCCCTGTCAGCCTGTCTTTTCTGCGAATACATTTTCTATTTTGGTTATAGTGACATAATTCAGTCAACAAGTATGGACTGTGCTTCTTCCAGGTCAGTTTACTTCTTGCGGCCTCCTGCTGTTTTATTAACCATTCATAGCTGCCCTGATGTCAATATACAGGTACACTGCCAAATGGAAGTGTAAATACGAGGCAAGTCCACAATGTTATATATATATATATATATATATATATATATATATATATATATATATACTGTACATATCTACATATATTTATTTTTTCATATTATCCTACACTAGATACTTCCCCCTCATATAGTATGAAAAACAATGCCCTATACACATTGAATACGCTGCTCCCTGAAAGTACTGTAATCCAAAAAATACAAAACAGACAACAGCACCAGGATCTTGAAAAATTGAAAAATGTATAACAACCTAATAGTCTTCGAGGTGTCAGCTCAACAATGAGCCTTTCTCCAGGTTTGTTGCCATTGTTGACCTGAAAGACACACATGTATATAAATATATCTCAGTGGAGACAATCATTCCTCATGCATGCAAAAGTTTAAGTGCTCCTGACCCCACATCTCCTGGCCAAGTGAGGAAGCAAGCAAAAGAGAGTATATAGACAGAACAGGAGGGGATCGCAGCTGCTGCTTTCTGTGAGGTAAAACATTTCCCTGCCTGTTTAAAAATAATGTTTTACCTCACTGAAAAAATAGTTTTTCTTCACAGAATCGGCTGTGATCCTATGTTGTCCTGTCTGTATACTCTTTGGCTTCCCCCCCGCCCAGGAGCTGTGGTATGATCAGACCATGTTCCTGCACTGTAAGACACAGCTATTACACAGTACACAGCAGGGGCAGATTTATGAGATTTGCTCAGCATAGGAACATTTTTTTACTCATCCAAATGTGGAACATATTATCCTATTGATTAAAATGCACTTTGGCCCTGAGAAAACCATTTTAAAGGTTTCTGTACTGGCATGTCAAGTGGTATATGCATGAGTGTGCGATTTTCTAGGCACTCTGTGAGCCAGAAGGGCAAAGAATAATGAATCCATGCAGCTTCAGTGTCCTGAGGGTGCAGGTTTGCTACTTAGAAATTATAGGACAGCTCTATGGCTGCTTTGCACTTTTTCCTCCTGTTAACAACTAATCAGAAATCCAACAAAGAAGACTGATATAAAGTCAAGACATGAATAAAAGAATGTAACCTTTATTCAACAAGAATAAAGTGGGTGCGGTGGAAAAACAACAAGAAAAAGAGCACACATGGAATAAACAAGAATAAAAAAGTATGACATATAAATACAATTGTAAAACAGTTGTAAAAAACTGGCAGGGCTTGACAAAGACTACTCCGAAACGTGACTTCTTCCTTGGAGTCTGCTACCACTAAGGTACATTACGACATATTAGCCCAGAGCATATACATCTTTATTTCACATCTTTTTTGCTATTCAAATGACTATTACCCAGTATCACTAATAACGTCCACATTATTTACTTACCTGTTTCAGGTCCCACTATGGTATTACGATGAACTCTGGTTTATCACATACCATATATCATTCCATCATAGGATTCTCTTTTCTCACTGTGTAGCTTTTTCTCTCAGTTTTTTTTACTAAATGTATATGAAATTTTATTCCATTTCCCTGTACAGCTTACCGTATATAAATGTGTGTGCATTTTACATTATCTTGTGCTTTTACGCTAAGCAACTAATAAGGTAGACTAGTTTTAACCTCTTCCCTCTTGCCTGAAGTCACACAGCAGTGAGGCTGTCAGTCAAGCAGCAGAAGTCGTAACTGGGAGGAAAATAGAGCTGGAGTGACAGAGGCTTCACATCTACAGCCTCATTTCCATATCAATTCAAATGCTGATTTCTCAGTAGGGGAGGAAGGGACTGACCATGTAAAGGTATTGCTAGACTTGTCTTTGAAAGCTCTACATGCTGTGAGGCAGTGAGGGGAATTATATGTGAGGGACTGTATGTGTCCCCCAGGATGCGCAGAGAAGCGTGCTGAGCCCGCTGTAGTGCATTGCAGTCACAGACATAGCTGTGATTGCAGTGCAGTATAAAAGTAAGTTTGGACTTGGTCAAGCTATTTGGCCAAGGCAGATTTAAGAAAACCCAGTATGGGCTTTTATTTTTGGAGTGAACTACAGGATGGCAGTGGGGCGGTTCCCTCACTCCAGCCGGGTCCTACAAGTGGCCCATGGCCACATATCCCCATTTAAAAACCCTGCAGCAATGAGTTGGGTGTGTCAGTGTTTGCTTGCAAGCGGCAGAGCAGGTGGCGCTGCAACAACCGGCTTGTGTGAAGTCAACACTGAGCCGAGGGAAGCATAACTCCTGGCGCCCCCTCAGCGTGACGGTGGTGCAGTTGCCCACGGCAAATTGTCTCGGGTACGGACTGTTTTGACGCCCGGCTGCAGTCCGCAGGATACCGTTTTGACTTTAAGTTGTGAGTTTTTTGACACTAATGACATTTGCATTGAACTTTACTGGGTCGCTGCCTCATTATAGCATGGTGTGAACACCGCCACACTACAATGCGCATATTAATAGTTTTGAGGAGTGAAATACTGCTGACAGATTCCCTTTAAAATTGTTTTTCAGTAATGTATACAAAAAGTATTTTGTGAGACTTTGCTATACTTTGCTAGAAAATGCAGACATATTTGCTTTTGTAAATGTTTAAGAATCAAAGTTAAACATGGAATAATAATTTCTTTCACCATCCATATATAGAACGCTAGATAAATTATGCTGTCAAATATATGACATGTTAATGCTAGAACTGGTCATCAGTATGAGATTGGTGGAGGTCCAGTACCCCAACCTATCAGCTGAAAACTGCTCTTGCAGTGGCTAAATATAAGTGAGGTCATGGCGGTACACGTCAGTGTGTACAGGGCGGTATTCATAGCCTACTGGCTGCTGTTGAGTGCTGCGCTTTATCTGCCATTCAAGTTTAAAATTAAAGGGGTTGTCTGCTACTCGGATATTCACTTCTCAATCACTATATTTCCTCAGTGTAAAATAATAACAGCTATGCTCACCTCTGGTAAAGGTGCCATTCTAGGGACGTCAACACCTGTTTTCCCAGGCTAGCATGACGCTGTCATGCCAGTCCTGCAGCCGATTACTCTTACTTCCTTTGAACAAAGTTGTCATCCGGAACAGGTGAAAGCTGACGCTGGTCTCTGACTTCCTCCGAATGTCAGTTATGTCTGAAGGAGGTGACAATGAAGTGGTTTCTGATTGGCTGCGGGGGTTCATGTGACAGCAACGTTATGCAAGCCCCAGAGAGCAGGTGCTGCCGTTCCTTTAACAGCAGCGGCACCAGAGGTGTGTATAACTGTTATTAATTTACATGGGGGAAATATAGTGACTGAGAAGGGGGTTGTCCGAGTAGCATACGACCCCTCTAATATAAGTTGTATAGAGCTGCCTCAGAAAATCTTGGGTGCTATTTGATAGCATTCATTGTTGTTTCTGACAGAATACTCATGCTCATTCACGCATTGCATTTTTGCTGCTTTTTTCCTCACGTTTTTGCAGTGGAATAAAGCACAGCACAGCACAATACCAGCCAAACCATTGTGAAATCTCGTTTTTTCTCCTTGTGCATTTCCAGCTGCGGTGCATTGTTTCAAATCTGCAGCATGTCAATTCTTTTAGCATTTTTGCATCGTTTTTTAACTAGTGATGAGCGAACGTGCTCGGATAAGGTGTTATCTGAGAATGCTTTAAAAATATATCCGAGTTTCCCGCAGCTGCATGTCTCACCGCTGTTCAACAGCCGCATAACATACAGAGATTGCCTAACAAACAGGGAATCCCTGCATGTGTTGCGGTTGTCAAACAGCGGCGAGACATGCAGCCGCAGGGACTTGAACACATTATTCGAGCATGCCAAAGACACTTGGTTAGCACACGTTATCCAAGCTTGTTCCCTCATCACTATGTTCAAGTCATTAAAAAATATAGGGAAAATGCACATAAAAAGCATTTAAAAAATGTATATAAAAACATGTCAAATATGTATTTTCTGCAGTGTTTTTCATACAAACACCCTGTTTTTCTGGTGGAGAAATGTCGGCTGTACGTATACTACGCGTCCTCATGGCCTATCAATATATTGAATTGTCAGAGTTGCAGTAATCTGTAATAATTCATTTGTGTTCAGAATATCTTCTCGTGTTTCATTTTCATGCTGTTCCTCCTTTCACCTGTGTATTTCCATATTGTACGTTATCCATTGAGTCACTGTGAACAGGACAATCAATATACATGGGTATATTGTCATTAACTCCTTCCTTGTACCACCCATTTTATGGCTATTTGCATAATTATTTTATTGTATATTACTTAGGAAACGGTTTACGGAGACATGGAAGAGGCAGCTGGTAATTAGGAGAGCAGCCACATGTACTTTGTATCTCTTAGTATTCCTATTACACACAGCAGTGAAATGGATATGATATCTTCAGAGCTGCAAACATTTTGAACAGTTCAGCTTTAAATAAATTTGATATTTGTTACATTTTGAGTGTGTTTACATTATGATTTTTAATATATACTTTTTATATAATTTCTACAATCTCTTTATTGCAGTCAGAGCTCTGATTTTCCTGTAGAGGTAGCTAAATCCTCTCCAAATTCATAGTTACTTGTTAGGCTGCCGTCACACTAGCAGTATTTGGTCAGTATTTTACATCAGTATTTGTAAGCCAAAACCAGGAGTGGGTGATAAATGCAGAAGTGGTGCATATGTTTCTATTATACTTTTCCTCTAATTGTTCCACTCCTGGTTTTGGCTACAAATACTGATGGAAAATACTGACCAAATACTGCTTGTGTGATGGCAGCCTTAAAACTTTGTCTTTTTTTTTTCTAAACAAGTGGACTAATGTAACTTTTCAAATTCTGTTCTTCTTTGGAGATGAGCGGATCGATCTGCGGAGGATCGAGTTTGAATCGTATTTCCTGAAATTCTTGGTTTCATGTAAAGTTGAACATTTTGAAATGTGATTTGCTGTTCGCAAACAGAAAAAAAACATGCCTGGCACAATTTCCCATATGGTCAGCGGGGTCCTCTTTCTTTCTCCTCTCCCCCACGTGTATTCTCTGAACGATTACAAGCTTTCCATTGAGATTCATGCAACTGTATTCATCACGAATCAAGTTTAAAACAATCCACTCATCCTTACTCTGCATTCTTTGATGACACACACAAAAAATGGATAAGTATTATGTCATTCTGTAATGCTGTAGATAAGCCCCGATGTATCCTGAAAGATGAGAAAAAGAGGTTAGATTATACTCACTTGGGTGGGGGTCCGATCCGATGGGCGTCGCAGTCCGGTCTGGGGCCTCCCATCTTCATAGGATGACGTCCTCTTCTTGTCTTCTCGCTGCAGCTCCCGCGCAGGCGTACTTTGTCTGCCCTGTTGAGGGCAGAGCAAAGTACTGCAGTGCGCAGGTGCCGGGCCTCTCTGACCTTTCCCGGCACCTGCGCACTGCAGTTCTTTGCTCTGCGCTCAACAGGGCAGACAAAGTACGCCTGCGGCGTGAAGACAAGAAGAGGACGTCATCGTAAGAAGATGGGAGGCCCCGGACCGGACCGCGACGCCCATCGGACCCGGACTGCATCGGTACCGCCCCTGGGTGAGTATAATCTAACCTCTTTTTCTCATCTTTCAGGTAACATCGGGGGCTTATCTACAGCATTACAGAATGCTGTAGATAAGCCCCTGATGCCGGTGGGCTTACTTCATCTTCAGTTTTGGGGGTGACAGGTTCCCTTTAATGGGTAAAAAAATGAGCTTTTTTGAATTTAACAAATGGCTGCAATGAAACAAAGAGTGAAAAATTTAAAGGGGTCTGAATACTTTCTGTACCCACTGTAGATAGATAGATTAAAAGCCGGCAAATGATCTGCCACGTATAGTATAATCACATAGTGACAGGTTAGAATAGAATAGATGGAATAGAAATATACACATAGAATACATATGTATATACATGTCAGTAACACACATATGTATATGTATTTATTTTGCACAGAAAGATAGATAGAAGAAAAGCCGGTAATTCATCTGCTGGCTTCTGTAAAATCACTGCAGGAGCTGACAGGATAGAAGAGATGGATTACATACAGTAAATGTGTGTATGCAAATTAGGGAACATGTATGCAATTGATAAAGTAATTAATAAAAGATTCTTCTTGGGGAAAAAAATGTCGTGGGCTCCTGCGCAATTTTCAGAACCAGCATAGGGAATGCCAGTGCCTGGGGGCTGATATTAATAGCCTAGGAAGAGACCATGGTTATTGCCCCCCCCCCCCACACACTAAAAACACACGCCAATTCTGGCACTTAGCCTTGCTCATCCCATTTGCCCAGTAGCGGTGGCAAGTGGGGTAATAGTTGTGGAGTTGATGTCACCTTTGTATTGTAAGGTGACAGCAAGCCCACGGCTTAGTAATGGAGAGGTGTCAATAAGACCATCTCGGCTGAAACTACTGGTGAATTAGGAGATGCTGGGAGTGGAGCTTCAGTGACTAGCGGTGACGTCACTGATGCTGCGCTACCTCACAGCCTGACCTGCGCTGAACTTTGGAGCGTGGGAAAATGCCAGTTCAAATGTTACCATATACAGTGTGACGTGATAACAGTCATTCAAGGTATAGTTGATCTTTAGAACCATCTGCATACAATTACAAGCATATTAGTTCCGGTATTGCGCAATTGCAACCTGAATTCTTTCAGCTCCATCTTGGTAAAGCTTCTATGAAGTTTTCCTTCCTGACATGCACATTGTAACCTATAGGATGCTGGTTTTCATTGCAATGTACTGTTAGACAGATGGGATGAGCCATGTACTGTACTTAATTGTATACAGCTGGTTCTAATGATCAATTATATCTTGAAGCACTGATATCACGTCACACTGTTTATGGTAATATTTTTTTGCACTGTATCACTTTATGTAATCATGCTCTGACATATTATTATGTGAATCATGTTGTTACACTGCTGTATTTTTATATATTGATGTTAAATGCTTTGCTAATCAAGTTACCTTAAATATTCTGCACATGCACTTTTGTAAATGTCCACGCTTGGGATTGAAACGTTGCCACATGGGCTATTAAAAGAGCACTTAATTGCTATAGTTGGTGTGGTGCCTCAACTCTATTTATATATATTTATATGTATATATCCCATTCCTCACCCATCCCCTGCAGACTGTGAGCCCTCGCGGGCAGGGTCCTCCCTCCTTCTGTACCTTTTAGTGCCTTGTTTTTTGCTCATGTTTATTGTATTTGTCTATTTGCCCCCTTTTCACATGTAAAGCGCCATTGAATAAATGGCGCTATAAAAATGTATAATAATATATATATTTATGCGCTAAGAATCTTCATTTCATCTATTACTGTAAGTTTTATGAAAAAAAAATTTTGGGAAAAAATTTGTGAAAAATATTTTTGAGAAGTATAATTCATATTGAATATTTGTCTGTGTTTTCACATGACCTAGATTCATGTACATGTGCTGCTGTGTTCTTTTATATATATATATATATATATATATATATATATATATACAGTATATATATATATACACACACACACACACACACACACACACACACACACACACACACAAACTCCCGCACAGTACAGGACCTGTGTTATCATCATGGTCACATGACTGCGATGTCACCAAAGGTCCTTATGCAGTCTCAACATCACAAATTACATTGATATTGCAGAGCTATTAATGTAATTTCTGATGTAGACACTGGGGGAGTGGGAGCCCTGGGCAATTACCCAGTTTGCTGTCTCTACTAACGCCAGCCCTTGATGGGTGCTTAGTGCCAGGAGAACACATTGTAATTGGGGTATTTAAATATAGGGTTAGGAATGAAAACTGAACTTTTACGTGAGATGTCCTTCTTTTACTAGCTGAAATTATTTGGCACTCATTAATGTTTTATAAATATGTTTAACCATTCACGCCGCAGACCATTTTTATTTTTGTGTTTGTTCTTTGCTCCCTTGCTTCTCAGAGCCTGAACTTTTCTATTTTTCTGTCAATATGGCCATGTGAGGGCTTGTTTTTGAGGGACGAGTTGTACCTTTGAACGACACCATTGGGTTTTACCATATTGTTTACTGGAAAACAGGAAAAAAAATTCCAAGTGCTATGAAATTGCAAAAAAATGCAATTCCACAACAGTTTTTTGTTCTTTTTTACCATGTCCATGAAATGTCCATTCTGATTTTCCAGCTCATTAAGAGTTTGTAGATGCCAAACATGTCTAGGTTCTTTTAAATTTAAGTGATGAAAAAAATCCAAAGTTTGTTAAAAAAAAAAAAAAAAATTGCGTCATTTTCTGAGACCCATAGTGTCTCCATTTTTCGTGATCTGGGGCTGGGTGAGGGCTTATTTTTTGCGTGCTGAGCTGACATTTTTAAATATATCATTTTGGTGCAGATATGATCTTTTGATCGGCCGTTATTGCATTTTCATGACCAAAACAAATGTAATTCTAGCGGGTTTTTTTGTTCACTATGCAGTTCACTTATCGGATCTTGATAGATCGGGCAATTCTAAAAGCAGCGATACCAAATATGTGTATTTTTATTTTTAAAAAATAGTTTTATGAATGGGGGAAAGGGGATATTTGAACTGTTATATATTTTTTATTTTTTAAATATTTTTAAAAACATTTTTTCTTACTTTTCACTTGGTTCAATAGTCTCCATGGAAGACTAGAAGCTGTAATAATCCGATTGCTTCTGCTACACATAGGCCATGATCAGATCGCCTGTGTGTAGCAAAAATGCTCACTTCCTATGAGCTCAGGGTGGTGCTCATAGCAATCTGGCGCTGACAACCACAGGGGTCTGCTGCAGACCCCAGGTTGTCATGACAACCCATTGGCGACCCGCGGTCATGTGACTCCGGGCGCGGATGGGCGGGATTAGTGACATGCTTCCAGCGTCATCACATTAAATGCTGCTGTCGGAGAATGACAGCGGCATTTAACAGGTTAACAGCCATGGGTGGATTGCAATTCCACCCGCGGCTGTTGGGGGCACATGTCAACTGTTCAAAAAAGCTAAAATGTGGCAGGAAAGATGTGGGCTCAGTCCCGGAGACCACATTAAAGGGAGAGACACAACATGCGCAGTACATGTACAGCGCATGTCGTGAAGGGGTTAATATGTGCAGACATAAAACTGTGTACACAAGACATGTGAATGCTGATATTTGCACTTGTTTCTGTTTACACCCTTTCCCATGGTGTTCTGGTGTCTCTGTGTTTATCCTTGGCAGTGCCACAAATTTATCATGGTTTTTTCCACGGACATGTATTGTGATTACACACAGATTACATTATTTTATTTGATTATGTTAAGTCCAAGTTTAAAAAGGTTTATAAGTTCAGGAAATAAGCCAAGTTACTGTCAATTCAAAGTAACAAAATAATTAACACAAAAGAGCTGTGACTTGAGGCTACAGATAACAACAGATGACGTCTGTGTTCCTGACTACCTTAGATAATCAGTTTTAGCACCTATAAAATCTTTGTAAATAATCTGTATCCAATATATACATTGAATTAAAACACCAAAAAGGAAAACTTGTGGAATTATGGGAATCACAGGATCAATAGACATGTTAATCTTATGAAAAGAATTAAAAAAATTGAAACATTTTCAAAACATTTTTCTACAAAATGTCCCAGGAGCATTTTTTCAACACAACAACACTAGGCTTCATGTTGCTTGTGCTACTGTTAGCAACCTGTGTAGCTTAAAGGGAACCTGTCACCCCCAAAATCGAAGGTGAGCTAAGCCCACCGGCATCAGGGGTTATCTACAGCATTCTGGAATGCTGTAGATAAGCCCCCGATGTATCCTGAAAGATGAGAAAAAGAGGTTAGATTATACTCACCCAGGGGCGGTCCCGCTGCGGTCCGGTCCGATAGGCGTCGCGGTCCGGACCAGCACCTCCCATCTTCTTAAGATGACGTCCTCCTCCTGTCTTCATGCTGCGGCTCCGGCGCAGGTGTACTTTGTCTGCCCTGTTGAAGGCAGAGCAAAGTACTGCAGTGCGCAGGCGCCTGGAAAGGTCCGAGAGGCCCGGCGCCTGCGCATTTCAGTACTTTGCTCTGCCCTCAACAGATCAGACAAAGTACGCCTGCGCCGGAGCCGCAGCGTGAAGACAAGAAGAGGACGTCATCCTATGAAGATCGGAGGCCACAAACCGGACCGCGACGCCCATGGGATCGGACCGCCTGCCCAGGTAAGTATAATCTAACCTCTTTTTCTCATCTTTCAGGATACATCGCGGGCTTATCTACAGCATTACAGAATGCTGTAGATAAGCCCCTGATGACAATGGGCTTAGCTCATCTTCGATTTCGGGGGTGACAGGTTCCCTTTAAATGTTCTACCATGGCCTGCATCGTCTGTGAACTTGTCCCCCATCGAACACATCTGAGATATCATTGCTCAGCAATTTTTGTGTGTAAGTAAATACTCTTCCATAAAGGCCAACTCTATGGATTGTACAGCTTATGGTGGTCATATGGACACTCCAGTCTCATATTGGGAACTCTGCAGCTCCTTCAGGGTTACCTCTAGTCTATGTTCTGCCTCTCTCATTAATGGTCCCCTTATACAGCCTGAGAGTTTTGAGACTGGAATATTTTTTTATCACCCAACCCTGACTTGTACTTCTTAATAACTTTGTCCCCGACTTGTTTGGAGACCTCTTTGGTCTTCATGGTGTTGTTTGGTTAGTGGTGCCTCTTGCTTAATGGTGTTGCAGCCTCTGTGGCCTTTCAGAAAAGGTGTATATATACTGACAGACCATGTGACTTATGAAGGTAATTGCTTTCAACACAGAGGTGTAGCTAGGGTTTTGGCCCAGGGGGGGCGAAACTTCTGAGTGGGCCCCTAACCAGATAACCTTGATTACAACTCGGTGACGCGCCCTATAGTGGAGGAGAACCTCAGCAGATGACTGTTCTGTTACTGAAGATAATCTCTATATAACGACCAACATGGATATTACCGCCATATGGTCAGTGGTACATACCAGCCTTACAGAACATATAAAAGATCACTGCACAGTTACAGATAATGTCTTACCGCTGATGTCCTTTCTGATGGAATCGTTCACTTTTCCCATCTTTTCCATCTGGCCCAGACCAACATGACAACGTCTTCCAGCCACGAATCATCTGCAGAGAATACAACAAAGACACATTTCACTTCTCATATTCCAGCCCCATCACCATCTATCCCCAACCTGCACAAACTCCTCATCCTACTGCTACCCCAATACTGAGCTGCTGCTGCCGTATGTGTCCCTATTACTCCACCTGATACCCCAATACTGAGCCGCTGCTGCCGTATGTGTCCCTATTACTGCACCTGATACCCCAATACTAAGCCACTGCTGCCGTATGTGTCCCTATTACTCCACCTGATACCCCAATAGTGAGCCGCTGCTGCCGTATGTGTCCCTATTACTGCACCTGATACCCCAATACTGAGCCACTGCTGCCGTATGTGTCCCTATTACTGCACCTGATACCCCAATACTGAGCCGCTGCTGCCGTATGTGTCCTTATTACTGCCCCTGATGCCCCAATACTGAGCCGCTACTGCCGTATGTGTCCTTATTACTGCCCCTGATACCCCAATACTGAGCCGCTGCTGCCATATGTGTCCCTATTACTTCACCTGATGCCCCAATACTGAGCCGCTGCTGCCATATGTGTCCCTATTACTCCACCTGATACCCCAATACTGAGCCGCTGCTGCCGTATGTGACCCTATTACTGCACCTGATACCCCAATTCTAAGCCACTGCTGCCGTATGTGTCCCTATTACTGCACCTGATACCCCAATACTGAGCCGCTGCTGCTGTATGTGTCCCTATTACTGCATCTGATACCCCAATACTGAGCCGCTGCTGCCGTATGTGTCCTTATTACTGCACCTGATACCCCAATACTAAGCCACGGCTGCCGTATGTGTCCCTATTACTGCACCTGATACCCTAATACTGAGCCGCTGGTGCCGTATGTGTCCTTATTACTGCCCCTGATACCCCAATACTGAGCCGCTGCTGCTGTATGTGTCCCTATTACTGCACCTGATACCCCAATACTGAGCCGCTGCTGCCGTATGTGTCCTTATTACTGCCCCTGATACCCCAATACTGAGCCGCTGCTGCCGTATGTGTCCCTATTACTGCACCTGATACCCCAATACTGAGCCGCTGCTGCCGTATGTGTCCCTATTACTGCACCTGAGACCCCAATACTAAGCCGCTGCTGCCGTATGTGTCCCTATTACTCCACCTGATACCCCAATACTGAGCCGCTGCTGCCGTAGGTGTCCCTATTTTTGCATCTGATACCCCAATACTGGGCCGCTGCTGCCGTATGTGTCCCTATTACTCCACCTGATACCCCAATAGTGAGCTGCTGCTGCCGTATGTGTCCCTATTACTGCACCTGATACCCCAATACTGAGCCGCTGCTGCCGTATGTGTCCCTATTACTGCACCTGATACCCCAATACTGAGCCGCTGCTGCCGTATGTGTCCTTATTACTGCCCCTGATACCCCAATACTGAGCCACTGCTGCCGTATGTGTCCCTATTACTGCTCCTGATACCCCAATACTGAGCCGCTGCTGCCGTATGTGTCCTTATTACTGCCCCTGACACCCCAAGACTGAGCCGCTGCTGCCGTATGTGTCCCTATTACTGCACCTGATACCCCAATACTGAGCCGCTTCTGCCGTATGTGTCCCTATTACTGCACCTGAGACCCCAATACTAAGCCGCTGCTGCCGTATGTGTCCCTATTACTCCACCTGAGACCTCAATACTGAGCCGCTGCTGCCGTATGTGTCCCTATTACTCCACCTGATACCCCAATAGTGAGCCGCTGCTGCCGTATGTGTCCCTATTACTGCACCTGATACCCCAATACTGAGCCGCTGCTGCCGTATATGTCCCTATTACTGCACCTGCTGTGTGGTTCTCTGTGCCCTCTAAATTCTAAAGCACCCCTCCATAATATAGTAATGCCGGGTGCAAGTGCCTTAGAAAACAGTGCCCATATTTTGCCCCTAGAAAGTAATAATGCCATGTGTGCCCCTTTGATAGCCACAGTAACCTGAGTTCCCCTATAACAATAAGTGCCCACTTTACATTTAATAAAGTCCCGAGCCTCCCCCATGTACAGCTCCCCTATACACAGCATGATGCTCTCTTATACACAGTATACTGACCCCTTAGTAGCCCCCAAACTGTTTGATGGCTCCAACAATGTATAATAACCCCCACACTGTAATCTCCATACTGTATGATGGCCCCCTAGATAGCCTCCATATACAGTAGCATAATGCACCAAATAGTCCACAATATAGTATAATGCACTCTCCATAGGCAGACACTGTAATAAGGCAGCACCCCCATATAGGCAGACCTTGTAATAAGGCAGTACCCCCATAGTCATACTCTGTAATAAGGCAGCCCCCATAGTCAGACCCTGTAATAAGGCAGCACCCCTACAGGCAGACCCTGTAATAAGGCGGCAGACCCTGTAATAAGGCAGCACCCCCATAGTCAGACCCTTTAATAAGGCAGCCCCCATATACCCTGTAATGAGGCAGCCCCCCCATAGTCAGACCCTGTAATAAGGCAGCACCCCCATAGTCAGACCCTGTAATAAGGCAGCACCCCTATAGTCAGACCCTGTAATAAGGCAGCACCTCCATAGTCAGACCCTGTAAAAAGGCAGCCCCTGTAATAAGGCAGCACCCCCATAGTCAGACCCTGTAATAAGGCAGCACCCCCATAGTCAGCCCCTGTAAGGAGGCAGCACCCCCATAGTCAGACCCTGTTATAAGGCAGCCCCCATAGTCAGACCCTGTAATAAGGCAGCACCCCCATAGTCAGACCCTGTAATGAGGCAGCACCCACATAGTCAGACCCTGTAATAAGGCAGCCCGCATAGTCAGACCCTGTAATGAGGCAGCACCCCTATAGACAGACCCAGTAATAAGGCAGCACCCCTATAGGCAGACCCTGTAATAAGGCAGCCCCCCATAGTCAGACCCTGTAATGAGGCAGCAGCACCCATTAAAATAAATAAATAAATAAATAAATACTCACCTCTCTTCTTCCTGGTTCCTGCGCTGCTCCAGCTGATCTCCTGATAGCGGGCGCCGGGCAGTGACGTCATCGCGCCCGCTGTCAGTGTTGGCGACGTCAGACGCTGACACTGACAGGGGGATGATGGGAGAAGGAGCGTAGCGCTCCTTCTCCCATCATTGCGATCAGCTTTATCGGCTAAATGCCGGTACAGCTGATCTTCCGATGACGGCGGGGGGCCCACTGCTGGCACCGGGGCCCCCCGCCTGCTCAGGGGCCCCATAGCGGCCGGCGGCAGAGCAGGGAGATCGATTCTCCCTGGTCTGCCGCAGAAGTTAACTGTATCGGCACGCTGCGAGCGCCGATACGGTTACAGTGGCGTAGCTGCGGGTGGTCCCCCTCAGAGCACCGGGCCCGGGGTGCCCGCACCCTCTGCCCCCCCGGTAGCTACGCTACTGTTGCAACAGAAATTTTTAGGGTCTCCTTTGGAAAAGATGTGAATACATATGCACATGCCAATTTTTAGCTATTTTATCCCATAAATGTAATTTATGCCTATATTTTTCTCACTTTACTTCATCAACTTAGACTACTTAGTGCTGATGGATCACACACAAATCGGATTACAAAAATATTTAAACACAGGTTGTATTGTAACACAATAGGTAAAAAGCCAAGGGGGTGAATACTTTCGCAAGCCACTGTATAACCCTCTCTTTCTTATTTTACAGTCTCGAGGCTGCCAGCATTGGGTTTATCATCATTATAGACAGACGGAAGGATAAGTGGAGCTCAGTGAAAGCATCGCTTACACGTATAGCGGTATGTCCACAATTTGTCTGTTGTTCCTTGAAATTGTCTCCAATCATGTCTCATAGCCATTCTCTCATAGAAAACTAGTCTTCAACCTAAATCTTTTCTCTTCCTGGATATCTCTACTAGTGATGACAGAGAACTAAAATGCTGGAGTTCTCGAATCGAGCTGTTGGATGCTCGGATGGGCTTGACTTGAGTGCCAAGAATAATGCAGGTTAATGGGAAACTCAAGAATTTTTCCGAAAGATCCTGAGAAGAGAGATAAGGAGGCAGGAAAATTGCTGCTGAAATTCATGGAAACAGCGCTCAATTGGAATGGGAACTGCATGTGGAAGACGCCTGGATGCATCTCTGACTTCCAGGTTGCTTCTGGGAACATTGTTGTCAGAGTATTGCTCTACTTTTACGGACTGTCAATAAAACATTCAAAACCGAATATAAAATGGATTTTAAAGGAACAAATGTTAGGAAATGACTTGTATATAAGGCAAAATGAAAACAAAAAGGTTCCTCACCCCTTAATAGCTGGGCCATCTCTCACTGTATTTCCTCGTCGCCTTTGACTACAGTAGATGACATAGTGAAATAAAACTACACCCACAGGTAGATGTAATTTTAAGATTTTACTACCTTATCTGGGCATGTGGTGTGTATGACATGGTCATTACACATCCTGTTTAATTTATGAAGGAAGGATTCTGAAACTCATAACCCATGCGGACAATGCAGGAGCTGACAAAAATTAGAAGGAAGAGAGACACCAATACATCCTGTATTGGACATAAAGGAGGGCCTCATAAACATTCTGTTAAAACTTTTAGATAGTGGATCTCTGTCACGGATGTGGTTTGTGGAACCACTGTGTCACGGACCAGGAGAGCCTGGAGGGGCTTGACTAAGTGAGCACCGAACTGTTCACTAGAGCCTCTGATGGTGAGGTTAAGCTTGGCTCACGATAAACACCAGGTGCCACTCCAGGACAGACCAACGGACGCGCAGCAGCTGGACCCAGTAGGAAAGACAGAATGGTGCAGCAGGCAGAGTTGGTATCAGAGTGCAGCAGTTAGAGGATGAATCAGAGTGCAGAAGGCAGAGTTGGTATCAGAGTGCAGCAGGCAGAGTTGGTATCAGAGTGCAGCAGGCAGAGCTTGAATCAGAGTTCAGCAGGCAGGATCTGCACCAAAGTGCAGCAGGCAGGATCTGGACCAGGGTGCAGCAGGCAGGATCTGCACCAGAGTGCAGCAGGCAGGAACTGCACCAGAGTGCAGCGAGCAGGATCTGCACCAGAGTGCAGCAGCAACTGGTACGCAACCTTACGCAACTTATACTGCAGAACAGGAAGGTTGCTCAGGCATCTCCCCAGTGAGGAGGAAGCATTATATACATAATGCCCCACAGCCACTGGCTGGGGAGGAAATAGCAAGTGCACGCGCTGGCCCTTTAAGAGGACAGGAGCGCGCACACACGTGCCTTAAGGACATGGCTGGGAGCCCAGCTGGAAGCATGTAGAGCATGGGGAAGGAATGAACCGACTACAGCGCGAGTGAGTGAAGTGACACGCTGGAGACCCTGCCTGTCAGAGCAGGGATCCAGCGCAGTGCTAACAGTCTCCTAGACTCATAAAGCCTATGCACTAAGTGCAAGGGCTGCAAAAATGTAGAAAGAGGGACTGTAATACATCCTGGAGGACGCGTAGAGCAGGGCCTCAGAAAACCTTTTTTCTCACATTTTAAGGAGTAGGACTCCTAGACTGCTAAAGCCTATACACTAAGTGCAAGAACTGCCAAAAATTAGACCTTGGTGGTGGTCAGGCTGGTAGTGGTCAGGCCCCTGCTGATCTTGGCACCACACAGATTGAAAATGACCGTTCTTTTATCTTCCGCACATTCTTTAAACATTCACCAGACTGGTGAACTCCTAACCCTTGGCCTAGGAACTTGCTGCATGTGAGTGCTCTGGTGAACAGTTGCCCTCCTTCTCCCTCTTGCCTCCCCACTACCTCTTCCTACCTGTTGCAGTGCTGCAGATTCCTCACCCTCTGCACTGCTGTCCTTGCTCTGAACAGCACCTTCCCAGATTGGGTCAAGTGACTCTCCCGCCTTGTCTTCCACTTCAGCACTCTAGTCCTCTTGATTGTGGCCCACGGCCTCGGCCTCTGCATGCACCATCAGCAACACGTTCACTTCCCCATCCCTTACCGCATGCCTTGCTCATTTTAAATTAAGTACATAGCATTTGCTTGTAATCTTTCTGGTATTAATAGGGAAAAGAAAATATGTAGCCCTGAAAAGGACTTTTGCTTTTAGGTTGTAGCAGCAGTATACCTATAGAAGGACTGCAATAAACCCTGTCTATATGCCTTAACAACATCATTGTTTGCAAATGAATTTGGAGCATCTTTCAACTGTCATGCACCCCCACCAAAAATTTACGTCAGCCAGAGACTGGAATACATTTCCAGTGTAATTTACAACACCTTAGTAATGGAAATTATTTTTAATTAAATGAGTGCGCTTGGTCATGCTCCATCCCGCCCTCCTCAGCCCACTTTTCTAAAAGTTGGAGCCCATCTGGAGTGGTGTAAAAACGACAAACGTCACAGTGTTTTTGCTCAAACACTTTCCTACATTTCAAGGTGTTTTACACTAGGATTTTGGTGAAAACAGCTTGATGAATTGGGCCCAAAGTGTTTAAAGGTGGCTTTTGTTGTAGTGGCGCTGGGTGGTGTATGCCTGGAAGTCTGTCGGAAGTTTAAGTCATGAAATGCTTTCAACATACAGTATACCTCTGATGGAAGGACAAACCAAGATTAGAATGCTGCAGTTGTGCTAGGTAGTTTCTCAGAAACTGCCCCACAAACCAGCTGAATAAACAAGAACTTGACCATAACTGGATAAAATAGGACAAAGGTGATGCACACAGTAATACTCTTCTCAACATTGGAATTGCAGTTAAAGGAAATGTAATGGAATTATGAAAATCACAGTCCGAGCAAGGAGGGCATTAATCAGAGAGGCCGCACAGAGACCAAAGGTAACCTGAAGAAGCTGCAGCGTTCCCAAGCAGAGACTGGAGTATCTGCCCATATGAGCACAATAAGCCGTACACACCATAGAGGTGGCCTTTATGGAAGAGTGGGCAGAAAAAAGACTTTACTTGTATACAAAAATTTCCTACCAATGAGATCTCAGATGTACTTGATGGAACAGAAGTCCAAAGACGATGGTAGAACATTTAGGCCACGCAGGTTGCTCACAGTAGCACAAGCAATATGTGGCCTGGTGTGGTCGTATTGAAAAATAGGCTCCTGGGACACTTTGGTGAAATGGCTATACTACTGGATCCACCACCAAATCAATGTAACGCCGAGCTGTATTTGTAATGAAGACTAGAGATGTCCGACTACCGTACATTATGCTACCCCACACTGATTCCAATAAATCTTTTATCTTCACGATTTAGTTTCTTCTACTGTTGGATTGCAATATGATAAAAGTCAATAATACTTACATTTCTCATTGGTAAATATAACTAACCAGTGTAATAATTATTCAGTACTGTGTGCTATGTAATGATTAGATTATTCCAATGGCTTGTAATGAAATGTGAAGAAAGGGGAAAAGGACACAGTGTTTTAATAATATTCATATATCTTCTGATTCTTCTTAGGGTGCCTTCCCAGGGAATCTGCAGTTAGTTTTTATTTTGCGCCCATCTCGGTTTATACAAAGGACTATTGCAGACATTGGAATTAAACTCTACAGAGATGACTTTAAAATGAAGGTACCGGTAAGCGTGTATTTTCATCTTGTGTTCAGCGGCATGTGCTCATGTATATCACTTTGTGTCACTGATCCTTGATTCTACTCCTTACAACAGCAGTTTCTGCAACCCATGTGAGAAGTCATTGGTTCTGATCCTGATGTTGTTACACAATTCAAACCCAATTCACATCTCTTCAGGTACATAGAAACATGCAGAAACATCAAGTGACATTTTTTGGTGTTTATTGAAAAAAGTCACGAAAAATCAGATGGACCAACGCAGATCTATAAAACTGCAGTGCAAATGACCAATATAGGCAAAACATTTTGTCTATTTTATCAAGTTCACGAATATATCTAAGGGTAAATACATGGCATTCTCTCCCCGGTCTTGTGTAGTGGAAACCCCCTTTAAACATAGCATATATTAACTTTAAGTTTGCTTAATTTATTTAGGCTTTGTACATGAAATGGATCTTCCTATCTAACAAATGAACTGCAAATCATTACTTTTGGATTAGTGGAGGTCTGATCTCTGGGACACCCAATGATCTTTAAAATTAACTGTATTAGTGCTTTGGCCCCTGTAGTGCAGCGGTAGCACACTTATGCAGTGATGAGGCAGTGACCCAGCAAAGTTCCAAACAAAAGTCTCTTCAATGCATTTACTTCACAGCATGAATGTCCAATTCACACAAGTATGCATCCTTAAAGTCCAATTCACAGCACTACATAGTACTGGTATCCTCCGGATCGCTGCCAGAACCATATCCTCCGGATTACAGTCACTAAACACACCAGTGCACTTCTGACCAGTTGCCATGGGTGACTGCACCATCATGTTAACCCCTTCACCCCGAAGCCTGTTTTCACCTAAGTGACAGGGCCAATTTTTACAATTCTTACCACTGTCACTTTATGAGGTCATAACTCTGAAACGCTTCAACGGATCCTGGTGATTCTGACATTGTTTTCTCGTGACATATTGTACTTCATGATAGTGGTAAAACTTCATCGATATGACTTGCATTTATTTGTGAAAAAAACAGAAATTTGTCGAAAATTATGAAAATTTAGCAATTTTCAAATTTTTTGTTTTTATGCCCTTAAATTAGAGAGTTATATCACATAATATAGTTAATAAACAACATTTCCCACATGTCTGCTTTACATCAGCACAATTTTGGAAACATATTTTTTTTTGTTAGGGAGTTATAAGGGTTAAAAGTTGACCATCGATTTCTCATTTTTGCAACAAAATTTGCAAAACCATTTTTTTTACGGACCACCTCACACTTGAAGTGACTTTGAGGGGTCTATATGACAGAAAATACCCAAAAGTGACACCATTCTAAAAACTGCACCCCTCAAGGTACTCAAAACCACATTCAAAAATTTTATTAACCCTTCAGGTGCTTCACAGTAATTTTTGGAATGTTTAAAAAAAATTGAACATTTAACTTTTTTTTTACAAAATTTTTACTTCAGATCCAATTTGTTTTATCTTACTAAGGGTAACAGGAGAAATTGGACCAAAAAAGTTGTTGTACAATTTGTCCTGAGTACGCCGATACCCCACATGTTGGGGTAAACCAATGTTTGGGCACATGGCAGAGCTTGGAAGGGAAGGAGCGCCATTTGACTTTTCAATGCAAGATTTGCTGGTATTGAGATCGGAACCCATGTCCCGATTGGAGAGCCCCTGACGTGCCTAAACAGTGGAAACCCCCACAAGTGACACCATTTTGGAAAGTAGACCCCCTAAGGAACTTATCTAGATGTGTGGTGAGGACTTTGAACCTCCAAGTGCTTCACAGAAGTTTACAATGTAGAGCCGTAAAAAAAATTTCATATTAATTTTCACAAAAAATGATCTTTTCGCCCCAAATTTTTTATTTTCCCAGGGGTAACAGGATAAATTGGACCCCAAAAGTTGTTGTGCAATTTGTCCTGAGTACGCTTATACTTCATATATGGGGATAAACCACTGTTTGAGCGCATGGCAGAGCTCGGAAGGGAAGGAGTGCCGTTTGACTTTTCAATGCAAAATTGGCTGGAATTGAGATCGGAACCCATGTCGCGTTTGGAGAGCCCCTGACGTGCTTAAACAGTAGAAACCCCCCACAAGTGACCACATTTTGGAAAGAAGACCCCCTAAGGAACTTATCTAGATGTGTGGTGAGCACTTTTAACCCCCAATTGTTTCACTAAAGTTTAGAATGTAGCGCCGTGAAAATTAAAAAATCATTTTTTCTTTCCACAAAATGATGTTTTAGCCCGCAATTTTTTTTCCCAAGGGTAACAGGAGAAATTGGACCACAAAAGTTAGTGTCCAATTTGTCCTGAGTACGCTGATACCCCATACATGGGGGAAACCACTGTTTGGGCGCACGGCAGAGCTCGGAAGGGAAGGAGCGCCGTTTGAAATGCAGACTTAGATGGATTGGTCTGCAGGCGTCATGTTGCATTTGCAGAGTCCCTGATGTACCTAAACAGTAGAAACCCCCCACAAGTGACCCCATATTGGAAACTAGACCCCCCAAGGAACTTATCTAAATGTGTTGTGAGAACTTTGAACCAACAAGTGTTTCTCTACAGTTTATAACGCAGAGCCGTGAAAATAAAAAATATTTTTTTTCCACGAAAATGATATTTTAGCCCCCACATCTTTTTTTCCCAAGAGTAACAGGAGAAATTGGACCACAAAAGTTGTTGTCCAATTTGTGCTGAGTACGCTGATACCCCATATATGGGGGGGAACCACTGTTTGGGCGCACGGCAGAGATCGGAAGGGAAGGAGCACTGTTTTACTTGTTCAAAGCAGAATTGGCTGGACTTGAGATCGGACGCCATGTCGCATTTGGAGAGCCCCTGATGTGCCTAAACAGTGGAAACCCCCCAATTCTAACTGAAACCCTAGCCCTAGCCCTAACCCTAGCCCTAACCCCAACCCTAACCCCAACCCTAACTCTAGCCCTAGCCCTAACCCTAGCCCTAACCCTAACCCTAGCCCTAATGGGAAAATGGAAATAAATACATTTTTTTAAATTTTATTATTTTTCCCTAATTAAGGGGGTGATGAAGGGGGGTTTGATTTACTTTTATAGCGTTTTTTTGGCAGATTTTTATGATTGGCAGCCGTCACACACTAAAAGATCCTTTTTATTGGAAAAAATAGTTTTTGCATCACCACATTTTGAGAGCTATAATTTATCCATATTTTTGCCCACAGAGTCATGTGAGATCTTGTTTTTTGCGGGACGAGTTGACGTTTTTATTGGTAACATTTTCGGGCACATGACATTTTTTGATCGCTTTTTATTCTGATTTTTGGGAGGCGGAATGAACAAAAAACAGCAATTCCTGAAATTCTTTTAGGGGGGGCGTTTATAGCGTTCCACGTGTGGTAAAATTGATAAAGCAGCTTCATTCTTCAGGTCAGTACGATTACAGCGATACCTCATTTATATAATTTTTTTATGTTTTGGCGCTTTTACACAATAAAAACTATTTTATATAAAAAAAATAATTGTTTTTGCATCGCTTTATTCTGAGAGCTATAACTTTTTTATTTTTTCTGCTAATTATCCTGTATGGTGGTTTTTTCTTTGCGGGACAAGATGACGTTTTCATCGGTACCATGGTTATTTATATGCGTCTTTTTGATCGCGTGTTATTCCACTTTTTCTTCGCCTGTATGATAATAAAGCGTTGTTTTTTGCCTTGTTTTTTTTTTTTTTTTTTTGCGGTGCTCACTGAAGGGGTTAACTAGTGGGATAGTTTTATAGAGCGGGTCGTTACAGACGCGGCGATACCAAATATGTGTACTTTTATTGTTTTTTTTAGTTTACATAAATAAATGGATTTACTGGGAAATTTTTTTTTTTCCTTTATTTGGGGATTTATTTTTTTTTATACATTCTATTTTTTTTTTTTACTTTCTACTATTGTCCCAGGGTGGGACATCACTGTATTACATCTGATCGTTGATCTGACAGTGTGCATAGCACTCTGTCAGATCAACGATCTGACAGGCAAGCTTAGGAGGCTTTCCGGCGCCTGCTCTCAGCAGCTTTTGCAGGCGCCGGCAAGCCAGGTCATTTTATGACCCGGAAGGAGTCCCACGGCCATCTTGGATCCGGAGACTCCTTCCGGATCACCGGAGCAACGCGATCTCATCGCGTTGCTCCGGTGGGAGAGCGCAGAGAGCCCCCGTCCCTGCGCAATCCCCCTCTATGCCGCTGTCACTACTGACAGCGGCATCAGAGGGGTTAGATGCCCGCGATCGGCGCTAGCGCCGATCGTGGGCATCGCTGCGGGGTGTCAGCTGTCATATACAGCTGACACCCGCACCCAATCAGTGATGATCGGTGCGCCGTACTAGTACTGCGGCTGGCACAAATGCAGTGCCGGCAGCGCAGTACTAGTACGGCGCATGGCGCGAAGGGGTTAATGTCTCTTTACTCACAGCTTTCCACAGTACACAATATCTTTCAGTTTACAATCACTAAACACGCCAGTTCCTTTCTGACGAGTTACCAGTTGCCACTGTAACTGTAGCTGCTGCAACTACAGTGCCTTTTGCTGCTGCTGCAGGAACTGCAGCACCTCTTGCTTCTGCTGCTGCCACTGCTACTGCTGAGACTCTCGCTGCTGCCGCACCTCTTGCTTGTGCTGCTGCTCCATGAGGACCAACTCCTTCAAAAGCTCCTCCATTTTTCCAACAGGTTTGAGCTGTATCGATGCCGGTTTGCTCACTGATCTTCAGCATGCTTTGTGGTATGCCTCAAATCACACTGCCTACATTCTCCACCATATGTAGAGCAGCGGTGGCACACTTAAGCAGTGATGAGGCAGTGACCCAGCAAAGTTCCAAACAAAAGTCTCTTTAATGCATTTACTTCACAGCATTAATGTCTAGTTCACACAAGTATGTATCCTTAAAGTCCAATTCACAGCACTACTTAGTACCCGGTATCCTCTGGATCGCTGCCGGAACCATATCCTCTGGATTACGGTCACTAAACACTCCAGTCCACCTGTGACCAGTTGCCGTGGGTGACTGCACCACCATCTCAATGTCTCTTTACTCACAGCTTTCCACAGTACACAATATCCTTCAGTTTACAGTCACTAAACACACCAGTCCTCTTCTGACCTGTTACCGTGGGCAACTGCACCGCTGTGCACACTGTGGGTGCCAGGCGTCTCAGCTCCCCTGTCTGCTTGGCTCCACTTGCCTGTGTTACCTCACACAGGAGCTCTGCAGAGCCGAGTGCTCTGCCCTCTAGCTTACACCAGTCTGATACTGACTCTGATCCTGACACACCCAAACCCTTTACTGCAGGGATTTTAACTGGGATCTGTGGCCTTCAGCCACATGGAAAACCCAGGCCTGGAATGAAATGGACTGCATGACTACCATCCTCATATCATCAACAGCCCCCGGAAGAAGCCTACACGAACTGCGCGTCGGGGCATAGTGTGCGGCACCTTTGACAGCGATGGGGATTTACATGGGGTTATGACCCGGTGACATTTTAGCGAGGGACAGACTGTTTCTTTACACCTCACTTGGGGATTTACTATGTCTTTGCTGATATGATCTCTGGGGCCCCTTTCTTTACCTTATCTTTGCACTGACACTTTATGTATATTTAAGAGTATACTTGAATCATGCTGTCACACTATTGGTGCAGCAATTGTGTTGCACCGGTGTCTCTCATCAGTATTCTGTCTTAATTTTTGCCTTTATGTTTGTTTAAAACCTTTGTGAAATTATTACGCATAAATATATTAATTGAATTTTATCAGTGGATTTGCACTCTGTTGTCTTGCATGTTTAAAAATGACTACAATCCTGCAGTCTGTTTCAAAATACAAAAACCCCAGAGCAGGTTTTCCCAACTCAGCCTTGGACACTACCATGCCCAAGACTAACACTTCTTTTTTGTCTGCATTGTAATCACAGCTACACCTGTGCCTACAATGCACTCTCATGGCCTCAATACACCTACACCCAGAGGTCAGACACCTACAGTTGTGGCCAAAAGTATTGACACCCCTGCAATTCTGTCAGATAATACTCAGTTTCTTTCTGAAAATGATTGCAATCACAAATTCTTTGGTATTATTATCTTCATTTAATTTGTCTTAAATGAAAAAACACAAAAGAGAATGAAGCAAAAAGCAAAACATTGATCATTTCACACAAAACTCCAAAAATGGGTCAGACAAAACTATTGGCACCCTCAGCCTAATACTTGGTTGCACAACTTTAGCCAAAATAACTGCGACCGACCGCTTCCGGTAACCATAAATGAGTTTCTTACAATGCTTGGCAAACTGCTCAAGGTCCCTGATATTTGAAGGGTACCGTCTCCAAACTGCCATTTTTAGATCTCTCCACAGGTGTTCTATGGGATTCAGGTCTGGACTCATTGCTGGCCACCTTAGAAGTCTCCAGTGCTTTCTCTCAAACCATTTTCTAGTGCTTTTTGAAGTGTGTTTTTGGTCATTTTCCTGCTGGAAGACCCATGACCTCTGAGGGAGACCCAGCTTTCTCACACTGGGCCCTACATTATGCTGCAAAATTTGTTGGTAGTCTTCAGACTTCATAATGCCATGCACACGGTCAAGCAGTCCAGTGCCAGAGGCAGCAAAGCAACCCCAAAACATCAGGGAACCTCCACCATGTTTGACTGTAGGGACCGTGTTCTTTTCTTTGAATGCCTCTTTTTTTCTCCTGTAAACTCTATGTTGATGCCTTTGCCCAAAAAGCTCTACTTTTGTCTCATCTGACCAGAGAACATTCTTCCAAAACGTTTTAGGCTTTTTCAGGTAAGTTTTGGAAAACTCCAGCCTGGCTTTTTTATGTCTCGGGGTAAGAAGTGGGGTCTTCCTAGGTCTCCTACCATACAGTCCCTTTTCATTCAGACGCCGACGGATAGTATGGGTTGACACTGTTGTACACTCGGACTGCAGGGCAGCTTGAACTTGTTTGGATGTTAGTCGAGGTTCTTTATCCAACATCCGCACAATCTTGCGTTGAAATCTCTTGTCATTTTTTCTTTTCCGTCCACATCTAGGGAGGTTAGCCACAGTGCCATGGGCTTTAAACTTCTTGACGACACTGCGCACGGTAGACACAGGAACATTCAGGTCTTTGGAGATGGACTTGTAGCCTTGAGATTGCTCATGCTTCCTCACAATTTGGTTTCTCAAGTCCTCAGAGAGTTCTTTGGTCTTATTTCTTTTCTCCATGCTCAATGTGGTACACACAAGGACACAGGACAGAGGTTGAGTCAACTTTAATCCATGTCAACTGGCTGCAGGTGTGATTTAGTTATTGCCAACACCTGCTGGGTGCCACAGGTGTTGTGAACTCTGTTTCCGGGCTCCCTCCTGTGGTCATGAGTGGTACTGTGTGAGTTCTCTCTTTGGGCTCCTCCTGGTGGCTCTTTTTGTTATTTTGCAGGTTTCTGGCAGGATCAGCTGTCTCGTCATCTGCTAGTTAGGTTTCCTATTTAATCCACCTGGTCCTTCATTCCTTGCCTGTTGCCGTTGTATTCAGTGCTATTCTGATTGCTCCTGTCTACATCCGTTATCAGTCTCTCCAAGAGAAGCTAAGTTGTGTTTGCTTATTTTTGCTCATCTGTGTTCAAGATGTTTCCTAGTATATGATGAGTTTTTGTCCAGCTTGCTAATATGTGATTTCCCTGCTTGCTGGTGCTCTGGGGTGCTGAGTTGCTCCCCCCACATCGTTAGTTGGTGTGGGGGTTCTCGCATTCAATTTTTGCATAGGGTTTTTTTACTGACCGCACAGATCCCTTGCTATTTTCTGCTATCTAGCGTTAGCGGGCCTCATTTGCTTAACCTGTTTCATCTCTGCGTTTGTCTTTTCCTCTTAACTCACCGTTATTATTTGTGGGGGGCATCTATATCTCTGGGGGATTTCTCTGAGGCAAGTGAGGTCTTTACTTTCTCTTTAGGGGTAGTCAGTTTCTCAGGCCGTGAAGAGACGTCTAGGATTTCAGGAAACGTTCCACGGCTGCCTATAGTGTGTGCGGTTAGGATCAGGTTTGCGGTTAGTCCAGTTACCACATCCCCAGAGCTCGTCCTATTATTTTCTACTTAGCTGGTTAGATTTGTGATCCTAAGCCACTAGGATCATAACACACAGGTAAGTTACAGGTGCTGTTAATTACACAAATTAGAGAAGCATCACATGATTTTTCGAACAGTGCCAATACTTTTGTCCACCCCTTTTTTATGTTTGGTGTGGAATTATATCCAATTTGGCTTTAGGACAATTCTTTTTGTGTTTTTTCATTTAAGACAAATTAAATGACGATAATAATACCAAAGAATTTGTGATTGCAATCATTTTCAGGAAGAAATTGAGTATTATCTGACAGAATTGCAGGGGTGTCAATACTTTTGGCCACAACTGTACATACCATAAAATTATGGCACATAATAATAATATGCTATTCATACAAAATCAGAATAACCATTTACACAAAACTTTTTTTCTTATTACAGAAAAAATAATCTTTCCTAATTTTTCATTTACTTCTTCCCTCCTGCACTAATCTTTCACACTCAAAAATTGCTTAAATCGGTCTACAGTTCTGTCTTCAGTGAAGGATCAAATCTTACCTGCTAACTATTAAAGAGGGAAGGGATGAAAACAAAGGGAGAAAAAGAACACAAAGTGACACTGTCAAGGGTTCTAGTGGCTAGAATGAGGAAACTGCTAAAATCGCTGGATACAAGTCAAATATTGATTATCCTCATGTACACATATAACAGCCTATTCAGAAAAGTTATAAGAAAGTGCAGTTACCCTTTAACCCACAGTGGCTCAGACATTTGTCTTTCAGCCATTTGGGAATGGAAGGAAGATTCTAAATACAGTCATGGCCGAAAGTGTTGGCACCCTTGAAGTTGTTCTAAAGAATGAAGTATTTCTCCCAGAAAATCATTGCAATTACACATTTTGTTATACACATGTTTATTTATTTTGTGTGTATTGGAACAACACAAAAAAAATGAAAAAAAGAAGGAAAATTGCACAGAATTTCACACAAAATCCCCAAAATGGGCTGGACAAAATTATTGGCACCCTCAATTTAATATTTGGTTGCACACGCTTTGGAATAAATAACTGAAATCAATCGCTTCCTATAACTATCACCAAGCTTCTTACACCTCTCAACTGGAATTTTGGACCACTCTTCTTTTGCAAACTGCTCCAGGTCTCTCATATTTGAAGGGTGCCTTCTCCCAACGGCAATTTTAAGATCTCTTCACAGGTGTTCAATGGGATTTAGATCTGTACTTATTGATGGCCACTTCAGAACTCTCCAGTGCTTTGTTTCAATCCACTTCTGGGTGATTCTTGAAGTATGTTTGGGATCATTGTCCTTCTGGAAGACATATGACCTAGGATGCAAACTCACCTTTCTAACACTGTGCACTACATTGTGACCCAAAACAAGTCAAGACACCCAGTTCCAGAGGCAGCAAAACATCCCTAAAACATCTTTGAACCTCCACCATATTTGACTGTACGTACTGTGTTCTTTTCTTTGAAGGCCTCATTCTGTTTTCGGTAAACAGTAGAATGTTTTATTTACCAAAAAGCTCTATCTTGGTCTCATCTGTCCATAGGACACTTTTCCAGAAGGATTTTGACTTGCTCACATACATTTTGGAAAACTACAGTCTAGTTTTTTTATGTCTCTGTATCAGCAGTGGGGTCTCCTGCCATAGCGTTTAATTTAATTCAAATGTTGACGGATAGTTCACGCTGACTCTGATGCACTCTGACAGCTTGAATTTCTTTAAAACTTGATTAGGGTTATTCATCCACCATCCGGACTATCCTGTTTTGCAATCTTTCATCAGTTTTTTTCTGTCGTCCACATCCAGGAAGATTAGCTACAGTGCCATGGGTTGCAAACTTCTTGATTATTTGCACACTGTGGACAAAGGGACATAAAAATCTCTGGAGATGGACTAATAACATTGAGATTGTTGATATTTTGCAATAATTTTGGTTCTCAAGTTCTCAGACAGTTCTCTTCTCCTGTTTCTGTTTTCCATGCTTAGTGTGGCACACAGACACACAATGCAAAGACTGAGTCAACACCTCCCCTTTTTATCTGATTTTCACATTGCCCACACCTGTTACTGGCCACATGAGAGTTTGAATGAGCATCACATGTTTAAACCAAAGTTGTTTACTCACATTTTGGAAAGGTACCAACCATTTCTGTGGTTTTGTGTGAAATTATGTTCAATTTGCCTTTTTTTCTCACGTGTAATTGCAATAGTTTTCTAGGTGAAATACATTATTTTCTGGAACAATTCTAAGGGTGCCAACACTTTCGGCTATGACTGTATATTCGATTTTCAGATCTAATGATATTTTTTTATTCTGCCTCAACGTTCTCTATTTGTATTATTCCCTTAATTTCTGTTACTACTTTTTCTGATGTTGAGAGATTCAAATCAGTGCTCTAAGCAAAAGGAAGAAAAGATGAAAGGGAAATTGATGGTTTATGTTTCCTCTGGGTTTAGCCTTTGCCAGGGGAACATTTGATTGATTTTTCTCTTGCTTGCCAGCCTCTTGATATTAGTGAGTTTCCCGTAGTTTTTTCTCTTGGTTACAATTATATTTTAGAAACTAAAGTAGCTTAAGATTACATAGTTAAATTGAGAAACAAAAAAGAGACAGAGAGAGATTTGTATTGATCACACAAATGTAAATGAGATCATCTTTAAGACATCTTTTTCTTAACTGAATGTAGTCTGATTTTTGCTGCCTCTCATTGTCATAGAGACCTTCCATTAAATGTAATAATTGAGTTGACTTTTCACCTCTTGAGCACTCTAATGTTCTTTTTAAAATTTTACAATGTGAACTTCAAAAATGAATCCCATACTCAACATGAAATCTTATATAAGGGATTTATAGAGGGGTCATATTACATTGGGATCATTGGTTTTATTTCTCTTTTTGCCTTATTCATTTCTGTTGCTTCTGAAGTCTTTCTCTTCAGTTATTTTCCATTTTTTGCATTATTATGATTACTGCATCCCAGGTTGATTACTTGATATTTTACTATATTTGGTTGAATCTGGCATGTTCTTGCCCATTTTGACAGCTAATTTAGGTCTTTTATGTCATATTTTACAATCAAGTTTAGTTTTAACTATCCGATAAAGTTTTATGTCATCAGGAAAAACTGACACTTTTCTTTGAATCCCAAACATAAGATCATTAATAAAGAGATTAAAAAGAATTGGGTCTATAACTAATTGGGTCTTATACTGATCCTTATGGTTTCATAATACTGACTTTAGTCCACATAGAATATGTATCATTTGCAATTACAATTTGTTTTTGTTCATTAACGGGGTTATCTCTTTTCAGAAAAAATTATGCCAAAAACTAAGTCAGTTAAAAAAAACAACAACCCAGAAATCTACAAATACTTTCCCTCCCCACCTCCAGCACCAGCTCTGGACAACCCCTTTTAAATCTGTGGTTGATTATGACACAGTTGGGTTTTACAGTATCAAATACTTTCTCAAAATCTAGAACACACTATATGCATAAATGTATTGGGATAATGTTCCTAATTTTTCGGTTCACGTTTTCCATTCATTCCCATTGACAAGGTGTATCACATCAAACTCCTCACCATGCAGTCTGCCAAAACAAATACTTTTAAAAGAATGGGTCGTTATAAAGAGCTAATTGAATTTGAGTGTGGAACTATAATAGGATACTGCCATGGTTGCAGCTAGTCAGTTTTGAGATTTTTTCCTCCTAAATACTATCAACTGTGAGTGTTATTATTAAAATTATAAAAATTGTGCATTGGGAGCTTTATGGTATAGGATTCTATGGCAGAGCATCTGCATGCAAACCTTACATCACTAAGCACAATGCAATGCACCAGATTGTTGTTGTAAAGCTTGACACAACTGGATTCTGGAGCAGAAGAAACGTGTTCTATGGATTGGCGAATCATGTTATTTGTTGGGTATGCTAATGGACAGGTTTTAGAGAATATTACCTGCCTGATAGCATTTAGTCACCTGTACAGTTTGGTCAAGGAGGGATAATGCTATGGGATTGTTTCTTAGGGGTTGGCATAGGCCGCTTAGTACAGTTTAAGCCTATCAAGACATTTTGGACAATTGTTTGTTCCTAAACTTTGTGTGCGGCAACAGTTTAGAGAAGGTTCTTTTCTGTTCCAGCATGATTGTGCTTAGTGCACATAGCAAACTCCATAAAGACATGGTTAGGATAGTTTTCCTGTCGAAAAACTTGACTGGCCACAGAGAGTCCTGACTTCAACCCCATCAAACACCTTTTGGATTAACTGAAATGGAGATTGTGAGCCAGAGCTTCTCATTCAACATCAGTGTCTGACCTCACAAGTGCTCTTTTGGATGAATGGGCAAAACTTCACACAAACACACTCCAAAATTTTGTAGAAATCATTCCCTGAAGAAAGGATGCCATTTTTGCTGCTACGGGGGAACCAACCCAGTATTAATTCTTATGGATTCAGAATGTGATGTAATTTAAGCTCCTGTAGGAGGAATGTGTCTCAATACTTTTGTCCGTGTCACATCATTTGCATGACCAACATTCAGATTAGCAATTAACTTCTCATTAAATCTAAGTATGTTGGTTAGACGTGACCTGTCATACATGAAATTTTGCTGATTATCAGTTATTACATTATTCACGAGCATAGTCTCTTCTTCTGGGCCATTTATTTCTTATCCATAAAATTGTCAAAATAAGATCTGACCAATCTGATAATCGCCTTCTTCAGCACACCCTACCTGTTCTTGAGATCTGAAAAATCTGTGGAAATTTTCTGTATGTCAGCACATAGTCAAAATCTACATAGTTGATAAGTGGTATACACTTTTGGGTAGGGAACATCTGATTGTCAGTGAAGAGAAGATAACAGTTCCTGCCTCATTGAAGCATTTATCATTAGGACCATAAAGGCTTGCTCACACTAGCATATAGCGTGTTTTATCGGATAGCACATGGCCCAGTGCTATATTCTGGGGCAGTGCAGGTCTGCGTGCTGCGAGTGCATCTGATAATCGGATCATGCGCCCCATACAAGTCTATGGATGCGTGTTAAACATCGGACTGCACTTGGATGACACAGACGATGGAGAAGATCGAGAAACTAAGTTCTCCGTCTTTTGCATGTGTGCTGCAATTCTCTCATGCGAGAAAACGGATTACAATAACATGACACTCAGATCAAATTCTGAGAGAATTTGAGCATAGTGTCATTAGCGTAATCTGCCCTATCCTCTCACCTGAGAGAATCGAGAGCTGTGTGACCCTGGCCTAAGAGTCAGCCCGGGGATATGTCTTCACAAAGTATTAATTACTAATACGCTTTTAAAGATGTTATCACTTGTGTATTTGATATTCTCAGGACGTGTTCTATATTGATCCAATTGGTTCTGTGGTTCACACTGTTGCCTTCTAGTTATGGGACATTAAAGCACCACTCAAATGTTCTTTTAATTGCAGTGCTGGAGTGGTGCCACTAAGCTAAGTTCCTTGAACCTAGTCTTCTACTTATCAGCTGCCATCTTCACCTCTTCCCTACACATCTCTGGTCCCACATATTGTGGCCGCAATTTCTGACTGAACAGTAGTCAGAGGTAAGAGTCACAAGCTGTCAGTGAAAGTCTATAAGGGCCTCGTTCTAACTTTCACAAACTGGAGAAGTGAATTGAGAAGTGTTTGTCAATGGCTTGCATGGCTTGCCATGCTAAAACTGTCTTCACAACCTGCTGAAGACCACCGAAGCGGCGCTGATAACCAATGAACATGGTGGCTGATAAATATCATTCTAAGGACAGGGAACTTAGATTAATGAAACCACTCCAGCAATAAAATTAAAAAAAAATGATGCTTTAACTCTTTTCTTATTGTAACGAGATAAAACTGGGGGCTTAGCAAGAGTTTCTGTGGTAATCACCCCAAAAGTGGTATAGCGCATCAATCAAAGAAGACAACACTAGTGAAAAATTTGGTATGCAAAATATGCTGACACTTGCAGCAAATGCTTAGAAATTCAGTTAATAGCAGAAGAAACTGGGAGGCACATGGCTTGAACTGTCTTTAGTTGGATGAAATGTGGTTGTTGCTGCAATATCACAGGCTTCCAACCTTCTGTCTTTTGTCAGGCCAAGGCTAAAGCTCTTTTTCTGGCTGTAGGCTCACAGACATCTGCACTGCAGCCGCGTAATGGCCCCAAACACTTTGATCAATGTTACTCTCCTTACAAGGCAGTCTAAAATATGGGAATTCATTACATCCAAGCTAGGTACTGAAACAGCAACATATTAATCCACAGAGATCAAATGCAGCAATAACAAGTTTCTACGGTTTAAACCCTGTTCAGTCTGTTCCTGACCTGCACCCTGGTAGATGCGGTGCTCACTGCACACAGAACACTGCCACAACTCTTTGTAGGGTCCTCACTCTGTCTTTTTTCATCATTGTGTGACAAGTTTCTGCTACATCTTAGCGCACCCTTCACCTCTGACCCTGCCACCATTCATCACACCACGGTAAACAGCTCAACATCACACTTGTCATCATTATCATCATAGACTGTTTAGTTACACACATGATTAGGACAAAACATCACCATTTAGTTCATATCCACCACCAAATTAAAAATTTAATACATTTTCATACTCAACATTTCTGTATATTTGTCTCTTTTGTGTATAGATTTAGTAGAATAATTATATGTAATAATGTTTCTCCTTGTTAAAAAAAATTATAGATTATTATGGTAAATTCTGTCTCGGATCTTCATGGATATATTGATAAAAGTCAGTTAACCAATGAGCTGGGTGGGACCTTGGACTACAGCCACGGTCAGTGGATACAGCATAGAACAGTAAGTGATTATTATGGCTGGCTATTTTTCAATATGTGATTTTTCAACAATAGTAATATGTCACATTTAGTATAAACAATTTTAACGAGTGCTTAGATATAGTGTTTTTTTTTTCTTTTGTTAAACATCGATATCAATTTCTTAGCATTTGCCTTTGAAGTTGTCAAAGTTGTCTCATATAGAGGAATCACAGGCAAGTCATCAATGTCAGGTAGGAAACTATTGACCAGAGATTTTAGCGGGTCTGAGGTCCACCGGATTGAACTGTAGGGTATTTAAAATGTACAGGTCCAGCAGTTGTATGGGCACTTCAGAGATTTCTCAGCCACAGTCTGGTATATTCCTTCAAAGGTGGGAGCTTACCCTACTAGAGAGGTGGAAATAAGCCAGCATTGATGAATAGGCCTATGTGGGGACTCCATTACAGGACATGGAATAGTGATGGCATGATGAAGATCTGCACTACAGCAGAACCATGGCAAAACTGCATGTAGGTACAAGTGTTTTGCTGTTTTGTTATAGCAAAGCCTGTATTTAAAGTGACATGTCAAACCAGGATTACATATTAAAGGACATCTGTCAGCAGGTTTTTGTTACTTTATCTGAGCGCAGCCTGATGTAGGCAGAGAGACCCTGAATCCAGCGATGTATCACTTAGATTACTGGGTGCTGCGATTCCAATACAATCAGGGTTTATAGATTTAGCAATGAAGCAGGGCTGAGGCACTCTGTCACCTGGCTATGAATTTTTCGAGGCCCTATACTACACGTAATTGCCATATATAGTCTTTTGTTACACTTCCCTTTTCAAACATTTTAAACTAATCATTGACCACATTTTGTTCCTAAAATGTCCTTTTTTAAGATTCTTTGCACTGTAACAAGTTAAATTTGGAATTTATTTAAATGATGTATAAGATACATACTTCTCTTTTTTTACACAATGTTAACTGGTGGATAAAGACTCCACTGTTTCACCAAAAGCTTGTACTAACAGCAAATAAAAGCTTTATGTGCAATACAACGCATTTCATACATAATGTGCTAACCAGACTATCTGCAAATCATTTTGTTTTTCAAAATTATGTAGTCTTAAAGGGAACCTGTCACTCTGAAATTGCAGTCCAATCTGCTGTCACCATGCTATAGAGCAGGAGGAGGAGCAGAATGATCATTTTGTAAGAAAAGTATAACCTGAATTTTAATCATTTACACCTCTACCCTTTCTGGGATTTTTGGCCCAGTGGGCGGTCCTATCAGTGACTGACAGCTATGCACTGATAGGACCGCCCACTGGGCCAAAAATCCCCAAAAGAGCAGAGGTTTAAATGATGAAACACAGGTTATACTCAGGCGTTTATCACAAAACTATATATTAATCTGCTCAGCTCCCCCTGCTCTGTGCCTGCAGATTGGATGACATTTTCAGAGTGACAGGTTCTCTTTAAACTTCAAAAATTAGCCCAATATGCCGGTCACAAGGTGTCTCTGTTCTGTCTAACTTGCTGCTCATTGCCTGTTGTTGAGTGTAATCTGTATGTAGTCGCTGAAAAAGATTGCAGGAAATGTGAACAATTCTTGATTTCTCTGCTCCTGTTCTGCTGTCTGTCAAGCACCATGTAAATATGTTAGAACAGCATCTGTGTTCCAGGTAAGCTCACGTACTATGATATATATTCCCTGAAACAGGCCATTGAGAGCTTTGCTCAAGTTGTGAAAACGACAGCCCAGAATTTGCAGACATTTGGAACTAGCCTGGCAGAAACCGAACTCCCCAATGATGTCATCTGCACAGAGGAGCTACTCTTGTCACATACAGAGCATCAGACCAAGCTGAAAGTAGGTGCTGCATGTCCTTCTCCTTGTAATGTACTTTATTGTATTACTAAAAGGTGTTCTAGCACATAATAATCTCTTAACGTGGATCTGTCAGACTGTAAAGGTAGCATGGTTCGGGGACAGGAGCGCGCTCATATACACTGTGTTCCAAATTATTATGCAAATAATATTTCCTCATATTTTCTCTAAATTACCTATCTGAATTGCAGTCATTGTTATTTTCCAGTCATCTACTATTCTAGGATAATTGCAATGTTTTGGAACAAACTGCCTATGAAAACAGTATCTTTTAAAAAAAATAAACACTCAAAATGCATGTTCCAAATTATTATGCACAGCAGAGTTTTCACCCTTTTTTTTTATATTTTGAACAAAAAATCGGTCAATTGTGAAGTAATAAGCATTATCAGTTTATTACAAAATGAAATCAAACAGTTTTCAAGTGAAAACTTTATTCTAGGTGATGTTACATTTGCACATAGGACCCCTTGTTCGAAAGAAGCTTCTGAACTCTCTCGTCCATTGAATTTGTCAGTTTTTGGATGGTTTCTGCTTCAATTGTTTTGCATGTGGACAGAATACCCTCCCAGAGCTGTTGCTTAGATGTGAACTGCCTCCCGCCATCATAGACACTCCTTTTGATGATGCTCCAGAGGTTCTCAATGGAATTGAGGGCAGGGGAAGATGGTGGCCACACCATAAGTTTGTCCTCTTTTATGCCCATAGCAGCCAGAGATGCAGATGTGTTTTTTGCAGCATGAGACGGTGCATTATCATGCATGAAAATGATCTTGCTGCGGAAAGCACGGTTCTTCCTCTTGAACCATGGCAGGAAGTGTTGTTTTAGAAACTCCACATAGATTATGGAGTTCATCTTTACCCCTTCAGGGATCATAAAGGGGCCGACAATCTCGCTCCCCATGATTCTAGCCCAAAACATTACTCCACCTCCTCCTTGTTGGCGCCTTAGCCGTGTTTTCATGGGGTGTCCATCAACCAGCCATCCTCCACTCCATCCATCTGGACCATCGAGTGTTGCACGGCACTCATCAGTGAACAAAACAGTTTGGAAGTCAGTCTTCATGTATCGTTTGGCCCACTGGAGCCGTTTCTGCTTGTGTGCAGTGGATAGAGGTGGTCGACAGGATGGCTTACGCACCTCTGAAGGACCCTGCATCTTGTTGTTCTGGGGACGTTGGAGGCACCAGCAGCTTCAAAAACTTGTCTGCTGCTATGACAAGGCATTTTTGCAGCTGCTCTTTTAACCTTACGCAATTGCCTGTTGGAAAGAGTCCTCAATTATCCTTATCAGCACGCACACGTGTGTGCTGGGAATCAGCTACATACTTCTTGATTGTGCGATGATCATGATGAAGTGTCTTGGCAATGTTGATTGTAGTCATGCCTTGACCTAAATACTCCACAATTTGTTGCTTCTCAGCAGCCGACATATCCTTTTTCTTTCCCATTTTGGCAAAAACTGTAGGCTGCTTAATAATGTGGAACAGCCTTCTTAAGTAGTCTTGCCTTTATGTGGACACACCTGCCAAACTAATGTGCACAGGTATCTGCAATTGCTTTCAGTGATATAAAGAGCCCTGACACACATCACCATCAATGAGTTTAAATGACAAACAAAAAAATTCTAACCTTATCACTCCTAAACTCTATGTGCATAATAATTTGGAACACAGTGTAAACACAAGTGGCAAACAAACCTCCTATATAGTCAGACATGGCTTTGGGGAAGCATTTATGCATAGGGTGTTTATGCACATTTTATTCCAAGTGCATTTTTTCAAAGTGCCTTGCAGTTAGTCATGGCAGTAAGACAGGGCAGGAGACAGGTAAGACATTTAACCCCTTTAAAACCTTAAACGTATAGTTACGTCTAAGGTTGGCTACCATCAGGTTTGCTGCAGGCTCCGGCACTGAGCCCGCAACCTTTCCAGCACGTCAGCTGATTTCATTAGCTGACATGTGCCCCCAACAGCCGCTGGTGAAATCGCGATCCACCGCAGCTGTTAACTTCTAAAATGCCGTTGTCAATCTCTGACAGTGGTATTTAACATGCTCATGCTGGAAGGGCATCACTAATCACGCCCATCGTCGACCATGTCACAAAACCGCTGGTCGCTGACGGGTTGGCATGACAACCCACGGTCTGCGGCAGACCCCTCTGGTTGTCATTGCCAGATAGCTATGAGCATCGCCCAGCAGTCAGCCCTTACAGCAAGAGAGCTGAAGCCCTGCTCTGTGTAGCACAATTGATCGCATAATCGCAGCTTCTAGTCTTCCATGGAGACTATTGATGCAAGTGTAAAGTAAAAAAAAGTTTTTAGAAATATAAAAAAATATAAAAGTCCAAATTACCCCCCCATTCGCCCCATTCAAAATAAAACAATAAGACAAATACACATATTTGGTATCGCCGTGAACAGAATCGCCTGATCTATCAATATATAAATAGAATTAATTAGATTGTTTAATGGTGTATTGAGGAAAAAAATCAAAATGCCAGAATCAAGTTTTTGTTTTGTCGCCGCAACATTGCATTTTATAATGGGCGATCAAAAGATCGTATCTAAACTAATATGGTATCAATAAAAATGTTAGCTCAGCACGCAAAAAATAAATCCTCACCCAGCCCCAAATCATGAAAAATGGAGACGCTATAGGTCTTGGAAAATGGTGACTTTTTTTTTTTTTTTTTTAGAAACTTTGGATTTTTTTCCACCACTTAAATAAAAAGGAACCTAGACATGTAACTACTAAATAATAGCAGGTCAGTTTTAGCATTTAGTGAACATGGTGAAAAAAAAAAAGAAAAACTATGGTGGAATTGCACTTTTTTTGCAATTTCACCGCTCTTTGAATTTTTTCCCATTTTCCAGTACACTATATGGCAAAACCAATGGTGTCATTCAAAAATACGACTCGACCTGCAAAAAACAAGCCCTCACACGGCCATATTGACCAAAAAATAAAAAAGTTATGGCTCTGGGAAGAAGGGGAGCAAAAAACGGAAACTCAATAATGGAAAAAACCCAAGGTGGTGAAGGGGTTAAAAAAACTATTTCCAGAACATTTGGATTGCAACAAATATTCACCTTATTTATTGGTATAATTTATATCCTGGCTGCTGCAATCACTCATATTCACTGTCCTTGCACAACTCTTTACACCCCATCCTTATCAGCCCTTCTGTCCTCTCCTCTCCTGTGTACAGCATTTACGCTCTTTTCACAATGCTAAACTGCACAGATCCATTCAGTCCCACCATAACACACAATAGACGCTGTCACAAATCACTTAACCATCTGCTCACTCTTTCTGTCCTCCTTCTCCTAGTCGCAGGAGATATCTCTCCCAACCGTGGCCCTTCATGTTGTAGTAAGTCGAACCCCTCACCTACTATACTCAGAAACCCTGCAAATCTCATTAATATTCTATGCATGCCTTCTGTCTCTTTTAAAGGGAACCTGTCATCCATTTGGCCAATATGAGTTACGGCCACCTCCTTTCAGGTCTTATCTACAGCATTCTATAATACTGTAGATAAGCCCCCCGGTCCGACCTGCAAGAGAAGAAAAACAACTTTTATTATACTCACCTGAGGGCGGTCCGGTCCGATAGGCGTCGCAGGTCTTGGTCTGGCGCCCCCCATCTTCTTGCGATGCTGCCCTCCTGCTTGCTTCACAGGCTCCCAAGCATTGTGCTCCTGCACAGACGTACTTATCTGCTCTCAGAGCAAAGTACTGCAGTGCGCAGGCGCTGGACCTCTCTGACCTTTCCCGGCGCCTGCGCACTGCACTATTGTAATCTTCCTCTTGGCATCTGTTGATATATGTCATTATTATTGTTCTGTAATGTCTTTTATTGTCTGTACAATTCCCATCTAAAATGTAAAGTGCTGTGGGATATGTTGGCGCTATAGAAATAAAATTTTTATTATTATTATCATTATAAGTGGCACAAAAATATGCCATTTTGCCTATAGGAGCCATGGAAGACTCTTAGTTCACTGTATTTATGGTGTAAGCTCTCTTCCTTCCACCCTTGCCCCAATTACCTGTGACTGATGGCTGACTAGTGTATATGAAAAACACTTACATTCTGTTTATATTGTTTTAGCGCTTGGTCCACTTCTGATGCCCACATAATTTCTCTTTTTTATGTTTCTTCCTTTTTTCCTCTTTGAAAGCTCCAAACTTGTGGGCTTTTTTTGTTCCTTTTATCTGCTGTACATCTCTCTTCTGGTTTTGTAAATTATTAGCTAAAGTTCTCTTTATATTTTTCTTCCTGCCATAAACAGTCTTAGACAAAAGTTTTGAGATTGAGAAAAGATTTGTTTTTTACAAAGTTTGCTGGTTCTGTCACGCTGCTGCTATGCAAGTAGAAGCAACTCCCCTAGATGGCAATAGAGTGGAGGGAGGACTGCACACAGCAGGAGCAGACCTGCAGCGCAGCAGAGAGGCCACCACCAGGTGGCAGTGGAATAGTAAAACAAGCTGGGTCGATGTTAGTCTGTAGCGCAGTACAAAAGGAATCACCAAGCACAGAGTCAGAAACAAGCCAAATGTGTCAATACTGGTAAGGAGCAGATATGCCAAAGACAAGACATGACACAGCAGGTCAGAGTCCAAGCCAAGTCAGGTACCAGGGAATCCAAACATGAGAGTGGAACTCAGTCGGACAGGTGACGGAAGGGATGGAGGCTCAACAGCGGAAGGTACAAATGACTTCAGGAGGGACTTATGGAACACATTGGGAATCTCTCACTGTATTACACCTCTCTCCCGCAACCTCCGATCCATCCGAATGGCCTGAGTCATAGCCTCCTCCAAGGAGCTGGATGGAGAATGGAGAGCCAAAGCATCCTTAAGATGATCCGACATTCCCCTCTTGAACTGGCATCTTAGTGCAGAGTCATCCCAGGTCACTTCAGTGGACCACTGCCTAAACTCTGAGTAGTACCATTCGGCAGTGAGTTTACCTTGGGATAGACCCATAATAGTGTCCTCTGCCACCCTGACCCAGTCCGGTTCATCAAAAATCAGTCCTAAGGCCTCAAAGAACCTATCCACCGACACACGTTCAGGGGCAGAAGCAGATAAAGAGAAAGAGAAAGCCCATGTTTGGAGACCCTCCCGCAGTAACAAAATAATTATCCCCACCCGTTGACTCTCGTCTCCAGAGGATCGGGGTCTAAGAGAGAACAGAAGATTACAGCTCTCCCTGAACGTATGGAATTTCTCCTTTTCTCCAGTGAAAGTATCTGGGAGCCTGACCGTAGGTTCAGGAGAGTGTAGCAAAACATCTACAGGGTCAGAGTGCTTACAGGTAGTTTGGGAAATAGAACGCTGAAGGGTGTTAACAGTCACAGAAAGCTCCCTCTGCAGACGATTATGGGACATGGCCAGGGCTCTATGTTCCACAGACAAATCCTGCAACATTAGTGTCAGGCTAGACATCTGATCCACCAAGGTACTGAGCGGACCCAAAAATAGAGAAGCAAGGAAAAAAAAACCTGTCTGCGGTCAGTTATAATGTCACACTGCTGCTATGCAGGTAGAATCTGCTCCACTAGATGGCAATAGAGTGGAGGGTAGACTGAGCAGCAGCGACTCCACTGCTAGGTGGCAGTGGAATAGTAAAACAAGCTGGGTTGATATTAGTCTGTAGCGCAGTACAAAAGGAATAACCAAGCACAGAGTCAGAAACAAGCCAAATGGGTCAATACAGGTCAGGAGCAGATATGCCAAAGACAAGAAACGAAACAGCAGGTCAGAGTCCAAACCAAGTCAGGTACCAGGGAATCCAAACACGAGAGGGGAACACAGAGTCCGGACAGGAAGAGGGGAATAAACAGACAAGGGTACAGTCAGCAAAAGCAGTAGGACGAATCAGGGTACGCAGAGTCAGCTACACACGCCGTAGGCAGAAACTATAACTGACACCGCCTGCAAGATACAGCAGAGCTAAATAGCAAACCTGAACCCAGAATGAGGCAGAGCAAAGTTAACCCCTGACATAATCAGCCCGGGAAAAGGGCAGACAGAACTCAAAACCCGGACTGGATCATGACAGCTTCAGTATTTTTAGATTTTTTTGCAGATCAAAGACTACTGCATTTTGCCTTGGCATGCTGCATATCAATGCCATTGAGAACCTGTGGTCAATTCTCAACAAGCAGGTGTCAAACAAAACATAGAAATTGAGAGAAACTCCAAGCATAGATTAGACAAGAATGTGTTGCTATTAGGGATGAGCGGACATGTGGACGTGCAGGAACAAAGTTCGGTTCTGGTACTAGAGCTGTATGTGAACTTGAACCAGAACCTGAACCCCATTCAAAAGAATAAGGACCTGGAATTTTGAGCTGGAAAATGTTCCCTCTCTCTCTTTCTTCCTCCTCAATGGACTTACCCCGGAACGCTGAACATTGTAACAGACTTCTAGGAGAAGTCCGTGTTCGGCATTTAGCACCGGACACTAACTGTCCAGTACAATCCCCAAACTTTTAAGTTCGGGTTTGCTCATCTCTAGTTGCCATCAGTCAGAATTTGTCCCAGAAATTGATGTCCAGCTGTCAGGGCAAAGAGCAGAAGTTTTGAAAAATACGGGTCTACATTGTATATTTATAGTCTTTTCCTAAACTTGTATGTTTTCGTGTTTATAATTGTGCATCAGCAATCAAAAAAGATCTGATGGAAAGATTAAAAAACAATGACGCAGCAAACTTTGTGAAAATTAAAATTTGTGTTAGTCTCAAAACTTTTGGCCACGGCTTTAGTCACATTAACAGTCATATGTATTTCCTATGCTGTGATCCGTTACCACATATGCTGAGACCATATGTATAGACAACCACTCTGTATGGCTATCTATGCTTTTACCGACTGCACTTCTACTTTTTAGAAATCGCCACCAAGATTTCTATTGCTCTAATAAATCTATCGTTTTACAATATCCTGTCATTTTGTCTGTACAACACCTATTCAGACCTATGAATTTCCATGGTTACAGACATAAGCTCTGTTCTTGATGAATACTGGATCCAATAGCCCATACTAAAATAACCAAAACCTTTTTTTTTTCTATTAATCAGAGTCCTCCCAAAACAATATAAACCAATAATCAATTCATCAAATAGATACTATACTCAAGAATGAAGCAATAGAAAAACTCATATGCATAAATAATTGTATTAATATTAAATAATTTTAAGCACACAAAAATTCCAACACCTAAAAACACCCCATTTTAAGCTGGAAAAGTGTGGTCAATGGTATATCATAACATGGCAATAAGAATAATAGATACCGTATATACTCCAGTATATGCCAACCTGAGCATAAGCAGCTAATTTTGCCACGGAAAACTGGGTAACCTTATTGACTCGAGTGTAAGCCGGGTATGCATTGTCCCCTCATCACTGTCCTGCTATGCGTGGCTTCCCCTGTCATTGTCCTGCTATGTGTGGCTCCCCCCCGTCACTGTCCTGGTATGTGGCTCCCTCGTCCTGTCCTGGTATGTGGCTCCCTCGTCCTGTCCTGGTATGTGGCTCCCCCGTTTTGTCCTGGTATGTGTGGCTCCCCCGTCCTGTCCTGGTATGTGTGGCTCCCCCCATTCTGTCCTGGTATGTATGGCTCCTCTGTCTTGTCCTGCTATGTATGGCTCCCTCCCGTCCTGTCCTGGTATGTGTGGCTCCCCCTGTTGTATGCATGACTCCCCTGGTCCCACATGGCTCACCCCCCCATCCCATCGTTGTATGCATGGTTCACTCCCCACCCATCCTACTCACCCTCCTCACGCTGTCACTGCATCTCCATTGTCTCAGCACGGCAGCTCTCCTGTGCTGAGCGGTCACGTGGTACCGCTCATTAAGGTAACGAATATGCACTCCATGCCTATGGAAGTGGAGACGCGTGCATATTCATTACCTTAATGAGCAGTACCACGTGACCACTCAGCACAGGAAGAGCCGCCAGCGCTGGGACGGAGATGCAGGGACGGAGATGCATCGACGGCGCAAGGAGGGTGAGTATTATGTCTTCTGTTAGCCAAACTCCTGCGGCTGCTCCACCGCTCCCCCTTCCTCCATTGGCTTTCTGTCCAATGACTCATGTATAATCCAAAGGTGGCGTTTTCAGCACAAAAAATTTTTTTTTTAAATCTCGGCTTATACACAAGTATATACTGTAATTAAATCAATAGTAAATAAAAAAAATCTATGATTTTAAAGTGCTTGCACAAAATCAATCAGACACAATAATACTCGGGGAGCAATGAACATACTTATATCAAAGGTAATATAAAAAAACATGCAAAAAGACCCTTCAGTGAAACTCTGACCATCTACCTATCTATAATAAAATATAAAGCAATTTATACACAAAAGAGAGCCCAAACCAGAGCTTCAAATTAAAGTGCATTAGCACCAGTACCCACCAGCATTTGACATCATAAAAGTACCATATGAAGGACCACACTGTTCAGCACCCCAACGCACATTTCGCGTATTAGCTTTGTCAGGGGGTTCTTTTCATGGTCTGATTTTTCTAATCCACTGGGACTGATTTACTAAACTATCCGCGCCACAAATCTTATATGCATAAAGAGGTTTTCCACTTTTAGAACAATAAAACCCAAATGATCACATAGTAATAGTACTAATCCTCACTCGCTCCAGTCTCGGCTCCCAGATGCTGTTCCGGTGCCTGTAGTCTGACTGAGGTGGTGATGTCATAACTACAGCATGCCTCACTGCTGCAGCCAATCACTAAGCTTAGCAGCTCTGCTGTTGTTGGCACAAGCCTCGAAGTTCAGTGATTGCTTGCAGTGGTGATGCGTTCTTCAGTAGTGATGTTACTGCTGAAGTCAAAACCAAGGAATCAGGACAGCAGTGGGGACCAGCACTGAGGGAGGTTGAGTACTATGCCTATAGATTTTCGTACTACTTTCTGTTTGGTTGAGGTCCACTTTTCTAAAAGTGGAAATCCCTTTTAAATGTGTATAAGAAAACTGTTTTGCACTACGTTTTAGGCTACTTTCACACTTGCGTCGGTATGCGGCCGTCGCTAAGCGTCGGCGCGACGTACCGACGGACGTTGTAAAAATTCTGCACAACGTGGGCAGCGGATGCAGTTTTTCAATGCATCCGCTGCCCATTGTAGAGTCCCGGGGAGGAGGGGGCGGAGTATCGGCCGCGCATGCGTGGTAGGAAATGGCGGACCCGACGTACGAAAAAACATTCCCTTGAACGTTTTTTCCGTGACGGCGGTCTGTCAAAATACAACGCATCCAGTGCACGACGGACGTGATGTATGGCCATACGTCGCGATCCGTCGGCAATACAAGTCTATGGGAAAAAACGCATCCTGCGGGTACATTTGCAGGATGCGTTTTTTTTCCCAAAACGACGGATTGCGACGGAGGCCAAACGACGCAAGTGTGAAAGAGGCCTAATTGATTTAAAATTTTTTATGCAAATTGATAAAAAAAACAAATAAAAACTATATATAAAAAATATGGTGGCAATCTCGAACGTCTGCGATCATCAGGAGTGAAGATATCGCATAAGATGGGCATTTCATAAAATCTTGAAGGGCTGAAAACATCCCATAACCCGACCCATGTGAAGTGATCACTGGGGGATGTGTGGATTTAACCCAGGTGCTGACTAAAAGATCCAGACAAATTATTATTATTATCATTTTTCAATCAAAGTACTCTCCTTCCCTAGACCGAATCATATCTGTGATCACCGCAGTAAGTTTCATTTGTTTTATCCATTTTATTTTATGTAACTGTATATGCTGTATTGTTTTGTCTCCTTTGTAAATTTTTTTGTATATTTTTCTTATAAACACTGCCTATCGTTTTGGATTAAGTATAACATTTAATAGTTCTGTTCCTTTTGTTCTGTAACCTGCACCCTGAAACCATACGCAACCAGAACCAGACCTCCAGTCAGCTTGTATAAAACAAGACTGGTGGTGGTGCAGCACCCCAGAGTCCTGGTTGTTGCAGTACTGTGGCTCCGCCACTATGGGGAGCTATGGTACGTCTGATTGCACTAAGGAGTTTCTCTGACCAGGTACATTCTCACCACACTTCACACTCCGGCCACCAGGGGGGGGTGGTCCTATCTAGTAGGCCACTCCTCACAACTCTGGTAAAACTGGGGGTTGGACAGGAAGACAGGGAGAAGTAGCTGGGAAGAGCTAGTGAGAGGACCTGTCAGGGATGGGGATCCTGGCAGACTCCTCAGAGCAGAACTAACCAGCAAACAACGGGAATACAGAAAAGGAGAATACCAGCAGGGGTTTTGTTGAAAGAGGCAGCACCTTGCTGAGGCGCAAACAATCGGTGGCCGGAACGCCGAGCAAGTAAGAGACTTTAAGTACATTGCAAACCACGGCAGGACAGCTAATTACAGGTTGGCTGTCTCACTTAACACCTAAGCAGACAACGGAGGCAGCTGTGGGAGAGGGGCGACTCTAGAGTCCCGGAAGAACTCCAGGCCTACCCCGTCATACGGGTGCGTCCTACCATATCACCTGGAGGACGGAGAACGAACAGTAGAGACAGAAAGAAACAGTTGTGAGGACTATCCCGGGAGCTCAGCAGGGAAGAACTACAACACACAGCGCTAGAAGGTAGATACTGATTCCCACCTGTGAGGAGAACTCCTGATGTGTCGTTGGACCGGCCGGTCTCTGAAAACCCAGTTAACAGCGCTCTGGACTGAGGTCTCCAACATCTTCAGTAAAGAGGTAAAGAGACTGCAAACTGGTGTCCTCGTTATTTACCGCGACCTGCACCGTTACCACACCACTTATTGCACCGGACGTCCCCCATTGACAGACAGGGCCACGGACCGGGTCTAGCCACCGTGACAACCCCAGGACTGAGACCTAGAGGCCCGGCTCCGGGTACCCCTCGGCCCTGCGGCGGTGTGGGGGCGCTCCAACTTGGCGTCACGAACAGGATTTACTTAAGCCTGAAGAATCAGGTCATGTGTGCCTTGGAACTGTGAGTTATTGTGCTTGGACTGTACTTTATTGAAAAGACTGTGCTGTGCCATTTGCCGCCAAAATTCGCCATTGCCGCGCGCGGAGGGAGGAGCCTTAGCTACGTGGGCGGGATCAGCCAAAAGAAGCGCGGAACGGAAAGCGCGGTGAGGTGCCAATCCCGGAAGAGGAACTCCAACCTCCAGCAGGTTAGTGGGAGGAAGGGACGGCCATGTCCGAGTCGGGAGGAGAGGAGGTGGCGGTCGCAGCCGCGGACGCAGAGGCAGCTCCGGTCCCCGCAGCGGGCGAAGCCGCGGCCCTAATACCACCACTGACTGCCGCAGAACCCGCTGCCCCCATCAGCCAGTCGGACACTGCCGCTAATGCAAAAGCCATAATGCCCTTCTCCATGCCCTACCTGCCCGGAGCGGCCTGGCTCCCACGATACTCTGGGGAGGCGCATACGTTCACTGACTTTAAAGAAGGGCTCTGCAGCCTGCTCGAGTTCTATCCCCTAACCGAGCCCCAGAAGGTCCATATGATAACCGGCCAACTCTTTGGGGCGGCTCTGAGGGAATTGAAATCCTGGCCCGCTGAGGATAAAGGAACTGCACAACAGATTTTTGCCAAGCTTAAAGCCACCTTTGACACTCGCACTGCTACAGAGATTAAACTGACTTTTTATGGATGCAAACAAAAGTCACAGGATAGCTTGCGGGACTATGCCCTTAATCTCCAGGAAGCGATGCGGGCCATTAAGCAGAGTGACCCCGGCAGCATGCAGGATGAAGATAAAATCCTGAAGGAGCGGTTCATTGAGGGGCTCCTGTGCAGTCACCAGCGGGGCCAATTGCACTTTCTGGCCATGCAAAATCCAGACTTGACTTTTGCGCAGTTTAAAGATAAAGCTATCCAGGCATTGCAGGAGCGACAGCCCAGCCGCGCAGTACCACCCAGGCGCCCCGCTCTCACATACCACCAGGAGGTGGCATCGGATACCCCAGTTGCCGCGGAGGCCGACGCCCAGAGCTTCGAGGACGACTCCCCTGCAGGACTTCGTCTCCAGATGCAAGAGCTAACCAAGAGCGTTGCTGCCCTGGCCCGGACGGTGCAGTCCCTACAGGAGGCCCCCAAAGAGAAGATCCAGTTGGCTTCCAGCCCGGAGGATGTCCCTTGGATGCGACAGAGGAGGACTCCGCCGACCAGGAGCCGGCCCGACGATCGCTTCCACCAGGATGGACGACCCATCTGCCGCCGCTGTCACCAGGTGGGCCATCTTGCAAGGTACTGTCCTTTAAACGAGCAACCCCTGGGGCAAAGGGCCAACCCCCAGGAGTAGGATGGTCAGGCCCGCAGCATTGGAGAACCAAGTATATTGGAGGACGACCAGTTCTCCCTGTAGTGATTGATGGAATCCCCTTGAATGCTTTGCTGGACACCGGTTCTCAGGTGACGACTATACCTTACGTGCTCTACAAACGGTATTGGGAGGACGCTGATATTACTCGTGGCCCTGATGATGATTTCACCATAATCGCCAGTAATGGTCAGCCATTGCCACAAGTGGGGTATAAGGAGGTCACCATCAAAGTGGGGCGGGTGGAATTGAAAGCCCAAGGGATTGTGATTGTAGATATTGATCGTCGAGAATGTAATCCCATGATGACTCTTGGTACTAATGTTATAGAAAATTGTCTTGCAGAAGTGATTGTTTTGTTGCAACAGGTGGCAGAAAACGCTGGCCACAGTGAGCAACGTGCCCTGCAGAAGGAAATCAGAGCTCTGATGCAGAGACAGCAGGTAGAGCTGACTGGTGGTGAGATTGGTCGTGTCACTGTAAGTGATTCAAACCCCATCGCGATACCTCCCAAGAGTGAAATGTTAATATGGTGTCGAGCAGCCATAGGCCTCAGGGGTAAGGACTACCAGGCCTTGGTAGAACCTGTATATTCAGACAATAGGCCTACTGTTCTGACAGCCCGGGGGGTGGTAGACGTCCGACAGGGGAGAGTGCCTGTACGTGTCCTCAATTGTGGGGAAGAAGAGGTCCACCTAACCAAGTATACTACGCTCGCCAAACTGTTCACTGTCAATAATAGTGTAATACAGACACCTGAACCCTTGGGCCCGTCAAACGTGGCGGAGAACAAAGGTTCTGCAGAGCACTCGAAAGATTGGTGTCGGGAATTGCATGTGGGCACTGACTCTACCCCATCTCATCAAATACAGGGGGCTTACAGGGTGGTACACGAGTACGAACAGGTATTCAGCAAACACCCCTCAGATTTTGGGCAGGTGAAAGGGATCCAACATCACATCCCCACGGGAGATCATCGACCCATAAAAGAGAGATATCGCCCTGTACCCCCAGCTCATTACCAGTGTGCCAAGGACATGTTGCGGGAAATGAAGGAGGCTGGGGTGGTGAGAGACAGCTGTAGCCCCTGGGCGGCTCCGTTAGTCCTTGTTAAAAAGAAAGATGGTACAATGAGGATGTGTGTTGATTACAGACAGTTGAATCGCATTACACATAAGGACGCATACCCACTGCCCAGGATAGAGGAGTCTCTGGCTGCTTTAAAATCTGCTAACTATTTCTCTACCTTAGATCTCACCAGTGGGTACTGGCAGGTTCCTGTGGCGGAGGCGGACAAGGAAAAGACGGCCTTCACGACGCCAATGGGCCTCTGTGAGTTCAACTACATGCCCTTCGGATTGTGCAATGCTCCCGGAACGTTCCAGAGGATGATGGAGAGCTGCCTGGGACACCTGAACTTTGAAACCGTGCTGCTATATCTGGATGACGTCATAGTCTTCTCTAAAACCTACGAAGACCATCTGAAGCACCTGGCCGAGGTGTTTGAAGCCTTGTCCAAATTCGGCCTAAAAGTGAAACCGTCCAAGTGTCATCTGCTGAAACCTAAAGTGCAGTACCTGGGCCATGTGGTGAGCGCTGAAGGAGTGGCCCCAGACCCCGACAAGGTCACAGTGATCCAGGACTGGCCAAAGCCTAGTGACCTCCACGAAGTCCGGCAGTTCCTCGGGTTGGTAGGTTACTACCGGAGATTCATTAAGGATTTCACCAAGAAGGCCGCACCCTTGCAAAATCTGCTGGTGGGCCAACCAAAGAAGACCAAGGGGAGGAAAACCCCCTTTGATTGGAACGAAGAGCTGGAGGAATCCTTCACCTGCTTGAAGTCGGCGCTGACGGGGGAAGAGGTACTGGCTTACCCCGAATACGACCAACCGTTTGTGCTGTACACAGATGCCAGTAATGTGGGACTAGGAGCCGTGCTGTCTCAGGTCCAGAACGGCAAGGAAAGAGTGATCGCTTACGCCAGCAGGAAACTCCGTCCCACGGAAAGGAACCCTGACAACTACAGTTCCTTCAAACTGGAATTCCTTGCCCTTGTCTGGGCAGTGACGGAGAGGTTTAAGCACTACCTGGCTTCCGCGAAATTCACCGTCTTCACGGACAACAATCCGCTAACGCATCTGGATACCGCCAAACTCGGGGCCTTGGAACAGCGGTGGATGGCCCGGCTGTCCAACTATGATTTCACCATCAAATATCGGGCAGGGCACCAGAATGCCAATGCCGATGCTTTGTCCCGAATGCCCAATTTACCAGAAGTGGGAGAAGACCCGGAGGCACTTGAAGAGGTGGAGCTGCCTGCCTTCCATCGCCCCAAAGCCACTCAGAGCTCTCACCATGTGAAGAACAGGCACAAGAACCAACCGGATGCCACGCTGAATCCCCTGCCCCACCACGGATGGGCAGAAACCCAGGATAGTGACCCCGCGGTCCGTCAGGTGAAGGAGCTCTTGACGCAGGCTGGGTTGCACCCTGGCCCAGATGATCCACAAGAAACCCAACAGCTGTGGAAGGGAAGAAGCAAGCTGTTTATCCATGATGGCAAGCTGTGCAGGAGGAGCATCGACCCACGTACTCATGAATTGGTGTGGCAGATAGTGGTGCCAAGGCGAGATGCGCCCATGGTTCTGGGAGCCTACCATGATGGAGCCGGACACTTCGGATGGAAGAAGCTGGAGAAGCTACTCCGAGGGAGGTTCTATTGGATTGGCATGAAGAGAACCATTGAGAAGTGGTGTCGGGAGTGTGGTCCATGTAGTCTGCGCAGAAAGGACCGTGACAGCCAACGGGCCCCCCTGCGGCCTATCATCACCAAACGGCCGCTTGAACTGGTCGCGCTGGATCATGTGAAGCTGACACCTAGCCGGTCGGGCTATATCTACGCCCTTACCATCGTGGACCACTACTCCAGGTTTCTGGTGGTTGTGCCTGTTAAAGATCTAACGGCCAGGACTGCCGCCAGGGCCTTCCAGCAGCACTTTTGTAGGCCCCATGGCTACCCAGAGAAGGTACTGACCGACCAGGGACCTGCCTTTGAAGCAGAAGTATTCCAAGAATTCTGCCAGTTGTACGGGTGTAAGAAGATCAGAACTACACCGTACCACCCTCAAACCAACGGGATGTGCGAGAAGATGAACCAGGTAGTAATCGATTTATTGAAGACCTTGCCTGTGGAGGAACGGAATCTGTGGCCGACAAAGTTGCCTGACTTGGTGGATATGTACAACCACATCCCAGTAAGTTCCACCAACTGTACTCCAGCGTACCTGATGCGAGGAAGGTCTAGTCGGTTACCCGTTGATCTGGACATGGGGGTCCTAGTACCCGAAGATACCTCGCCGGATGCGGATTGGGATGCAGAAAGGCAGCGAAGGTACCGCGAAGTGCAAGAGTGTGTGGAGAGAAGTCTCGCCCAGGCTAGGCAGAGGCAAGAAAGGGACTACAACCAACACGCTCCTGCGATTCCCCTGTCACCTGGTGAGCAAGTGCTTAAACGAAAGAGGAGGTTACACAAGCTCGATGACCAATGGGAAGCGGAACCGTATACCATCTTGCCATCCGACTTCGACAACACTAAGGTCTGTCTCATCAGCAAGGACAAAGGGGAGACCTCGACAGCGGTATCCAGGGATCACCTTAAGGTCTGCCCCGATAAATTGAAAGAGAGGGGCACGGCCCCAGAAATCTCCCCGCCGGTGGAAAAGGAGAAAATGTTCCATACGGTCCTTGGTGACTTTCCCCAGTCCTGGACTCTGATAAACCAAGCCGTTGCGGTACCTGTTGTAATGTTTGAACAGCCGGACCCGCCAGAAACAATGGTGGAACCAGATCATCCGGCCCCGCAACCTCAACAAGCCTTGCCTGAAGAAGCCATGCCAACCGTTGAACCGGCAAATCCTCCCTCTGCTATCAGTGAGCCTGCCGTACCCACTGTTGATAGCAGCAGCTCTGAGAGCCCCAACCTGCCAGTGCTACCCAGACTCACTAGAAGTGTAGTTAGAAGACAGCGCACTACACCAGCGGTAGCAAGCATAGCGGGCCCTGTTAGGCCAATAGCAACCCCTGCGCTGCGAAGGTCCACACGCAGCACACAGAACCAAACTCCCCTCCGCTACAAAATGTGGAGGTATTGATAAGGGCTGCTATTTCATTAAAAATGTTTGTATGCATATCTTTTTGTTACAGGTTGTTAAAATGGACAATAGAGTAATGGACAGTGAATTGCTCAAAAACTTTCATAAGGGGGACCCCTTTGTTTACCCGGGGTCCCCGCTGTTTCAACCACTGAACTGAGAGTCATAAACTGTGCATGACCTAACTTTTGCAACGTTCAAGAATCCTCACCTCCCGTAAAGGGAAGCATTGTTATGTTCAATTGTTATGCTATTTCAAAAGTTTGTGTGTTTCCTGTTAACATGTATTATTGTTCTTGTTTTCCCAGTCCCGGAGTACTGGATTTAACCGGGGGGGAGTGCAGCACCCCAGAGTCCTGGTTGTTGCAGTACTGTGGCTCCGCCACTATGGGGAGCTATGGTACGTCTGATTGCACTAAGGAGTTTCTCTGACCAGGTACATTCTCACCACACTTCACACTCCGGCCACCAGGGGGGGTGGTCCTATCTAGTAGGCCACTCCTCACAACTCTGGTAAAACTGGGGGTTGGACAGGAAGACAGGGAGAAGTAGCTGGGAAGAGCTAGTGAGAGGACCTGTCAGGGATGGGGATCCTGGCAGACTCCTCAGAGCAGAACTAACCAGCAAACAACGGGAATACAGAAAAGGAGAATACCAGCAGGGGTTTTGTTGAAAGAGGCAGCACCTTGCTGAGGCGCAAACAATCGGTGGCCGGAACGCCGAGCAAGTAAGAGACTTTAAGTACATTGCAAACCACGGCAGGACAGCTAATTACAGTTTGGCTGTCTCACTTAACACCTAAGCAGACAACGGAGGCAGCTGTGGGAGAGGGGCGACTCTAGAGTCCCGGAAGAACTCCAGGCCTACCCCGTCATACGGGTGCGTCCTACCATATCACCTGGAGGACGGAGAACGAACAGTAGAGACAGAAAGAAACAGTTGTGAGGACTATCCCGGGAGCTCAGCAGGGAAGAACTACAACACACAGCGCTAGAAGGTAGATACTGATTCCCACCTGTGAGGAGAACTCCTGATGTGTCGTTGGACCGGCCGGTCTCTGAAAACCCAGTTAACAGCGCTCTGGACTGAGGTCTCCAACATCTTCAGTAAAGAGGTAAAGAGACTGCAAACTGGTGTCCTCGTTATTTACCGCGACCTGCACCGTTACCACACCACTTATTGCACCGGACGTCCCCCATTGACAGACAGGGCCACGGACCGGGTCTAGCCACCGTGACAACCCCAGGACTGAGACCTAGAGGCCCGGCTCCGGGTACCCCTCGGCCCTGCGGCGGTGTGGGGGCGCTCCAGTGGCAGCGAGAAGTCTGGGGTTATTGCGGAGTTTGCAGGGACTGTATCAGGGGGTGTACACATATATTCTATGCTTGGGAATTGGCGGTGTGTATAGCATACACTCACTGTTAGTTTCCCGATAACCGGCCTAGTAGTGGAAACAGCCTGCGGCCTTCGTTGATTGTTGGTCAATCGCTTAATTGTCCGGATGATAGGGGGCAGCAGAGAGCTGTTCACTCTAAAGATAATAGCGGGTGGATCTGCGCGACCTCGCAGGCTGCAATCTTTGACAACTTTGAACAAAAAGCTGTAGCTGATGACCTTTTACTTCTACTTGCAAACCCAAAGCAATTCTTCCCCTAACTTACAGAACGTTTCGAAAAATTTGGTGAAATATCAAACTTTAGAATCAATGTAGATAAATCAGAAGCCCTCAACCTCTCGCCCCCAAAAAGTGATATTGTGACTCTCCATAAAATACCCCATTTAAATAGCCATCAAAACATATAAAATACTTAGGAGTTAAAATTACCAACGATGACCCAAGAGCCTTATACCAGAGCAACTTTCTACACTTTATCAACGCTATAATAGCCCTTCTAAAATCCTACGACTTACCTTGGTTGTCTTGGATGGGTACAAAAAAAATAATAAAGTCCTACATAATGGAGCTCAATGAAAACAGAGGCTGGACAGACATCTGTCTCAGATGGTTTAGTGAAACCTGCATTGAACAGGGGGTACACGATGACCCTTGAGGACCCTTCCAACTCTAACATTCTATGATTCTACCTCTTAAAATATTATATACGATGAACATGCCATCCTACTATAAAGCAATCCACCTTGGTGAGTGGTTGAAATTGGTTCAAACTTAAATACAAACTAGAAAATATAACCTTGAACTACTTCTACTTGGCAGATAATCACATCAATATATATTTTAACTAATAATTCTCCAACAGCAGGCTCTAAATTAGATTATATCACTACCATGACCATAAAAATTAGAAGAGATCTAGTAAATGCTCCATCAGCTTTAGCCCCCATTTGCATCATACCGTACCTTCTCGATCCCACCTATGTAGATATATATGACCTGTGGTCCTATTTGCCCATATACACTATTTCCCAATTTTTAACAAAGACCCATGGAATAGTCCTAGCTAAAGGAAGCAAAGAAACACCCTTCCAACTTCCTGCAACAAATCCACGTTACTCACATATTTTAACAATTTACCCCTTCAAGTCGCGGCCCTTTTTCGTTTTTGCGTTTTCGTTTTTCACTCCCCTCCTTCCCAGAGCCATAACTTTTTTATTTTTGGCCATGTGAGGGCTTATTTTTTGCGGGACAAGTTGTACTTTTGAACGACACCATTGGTTTTACCATGTCTTTTACTAGAAAACTGGAAAAAAATTCCAAGTGCGGTGAAATTGCAAAAAAAGTGCAATCCCACACTTGTTTTTTGTTTGGATTTTTTGCTAGGTTCACTAAATGCTAAAACTGACCTGCCAGTGTGATTCTCTAGGTCATTACGTGTTCATAGACACCTAATATGTCTAGGTTATTTTTTATCCAAGTGGTGAAAAAAAATTCAAAACTTTGCTTAAAAAAAAAAAAGTGCCATTTTCTGATACTCGTAGCGTCTCCATTTTTCGTGATCTTGGGTCGGGTGAGGGCTTATTTTTTGCGTGCCGAGCTGACGTTTTTAATAATATCACTTTTGTGCAGATATGTTCTTTTGATCGCCCGTTATTGCATTTTAATGCAATGTCGCGGCACCAAAAAAATGTAATTCTGGCGTTTTGAATTTTTTTCTCGCTACGCTGTTTAGCGATCAGGTTAATGCTTTTTTTTATTGATAGATCGGGCGATTCTGAATGCGGCAATACCAAATACGTGTAGGTTTGATTTTTTTTTATTGTTTTATTTAGGATGGGGCGAAAGGGGGGTGATTTAAACTTTTTATGTTTTTTATATTTTTTCATATTTTTAAAAACATTTTTTTTACCTGTGCCATGCTTCAATAGCCTCCATGGGAGGCTAGAAGCTGGCACAACTCGATTGGCTCAGCTACATAGCAGCGATCATCAGATCGCTGCTATGTAGCTGAAATGCAGGTGTGCTGTGAGCGCCGACCACAGGGGGGCGCTCACAGCAGGCCGGCATCAGTAACCATAGAGGTCTCAAGGACCTCTATGGTTACTGTCCTGACACATCGCCGACCCCCGATCATGTGACAGGGGTCGGCGATGACGTAATTTCCGGCCGCCCGGCCGGATACGGTACTTAAATGCCGCTGTCTGCGTTTGACAGCGGCATTTAACAGGTTAATAGCGGCGGGTGAATAGTGATTTCACCCGCCGCTATTGCGCGCACATGTCAGCTGTACAAAACAGCTGACATGTCGCGACTTTGATGTGGGCTCAGCGCCGGAGCGCACATCAAAGCAGGGGACCCGACATGCGCAGTACATGTACGGCGCATGTCGTGAAAGGGTAAAATTCTCGACTGAGAAGCTGGTCCTGGCTTGACTTACTCTCCAAGATCCCCTTCCCCAAAATGATGTTTAAAATATATAATTATCTAACCACATCCGCAAAAGCTTATAAACCGATATATCTGACTTCTTGGAAAGAGGAACTTTATATGAATTTAACTGATAGTGAAGTCAAGAATATTCTTTCTAATTCGCATGACTTTTCTAGATGTATGCTTTTACAGGAAAACTCTTACAAAATACTATCTCGCTGGTATAGGACCCCTATCTAACTCCAATTTGTGCTTGAAATGTGGTACCCATATATTGAACCTATTGCATATAAATTGGCATTGCCCTAGTTTACAACAATTCTGGACAGATATTAACTGTACTTTAAGTAACCTAGGTTTAATAACAAGAAACCAAATGCAAGATGAAGTACTATTGTACTGCCCCTTCACAAATTTTAAAACAAAAAACATAAAATTTTGCCACTAGACAAAATATGTATGATTTACTGACTAGAAGAATTATCTTGTTGGGAAGTGCACACACATTCATCATTCTGGAAAACTTAGACACTGTGGACACTAAAATTCGGCACAGACACCTAACCGATATATTATCTCTGACCTTACTTTGCCCTACTCCCCTTCCTCCCTTGGCCACCATCTCTTATTCACCCCTTCTTATTTACCCCAATTTTATTGACATTATTCTATTCAGTCTTTATATCATTCTCTTACCCAGATTTGATGGACTCACCTAGTTTATTCTGTTCTAGTCATTTGTTATTATTTTTCTCGTTTGTACATAACAACTCTTTGATATGGTTTTGTATCCTTCCTATATACCCTGATTCATATTATTAATTTTCAATCACATGTATATACAATTGGTTGTTGTTACTTTATATGTTATTTAAGTAAAGAAAAAGTCAGGGAGAAAATACAATAAATTAAAGGAATAATAAAAATAGAAAACTTTCATTATTTTGCAGTCTGCCACCTCGTGGTTTACCTTGTAGCACATATGGGACCCAGCCAAGGTTACCAACTTCATTTTTTATTTTTTCTGGGCAGCCTTTCAAAAAAAATGATGGACAGACAATATTTTTTACAGACACATTGGAAAATCATAATAAATCATTAACATTATCACTACAGCTCATTATTGCTATATGAAGACATCATCTGTATTCACTGTGAACTATAAAAGGATGTTAATTACAGTCAAAATATTATTGTACAAGATTCTTACGCTTCAAAAAAATCATGGACACCTTAATTATTTCTTATGGGCAAGGCAAAAAAGCCCCCTATTTTTACGGACTGTCCTGGAATTTTTAGACAGGATGCAGCAGCTAGGATGCCTGATGAAACATTTGCCATTGGTGTTAGGGGCATCATCAATACACCTTGCCATGGGCAGGGTATGTCAATACCAGGCTAAAAACTAAATCTCTGCCTCACTTGAAGGGAGTTCTAAACTTGTGTGCAAAGTGAAGTGGCTGGTGAAGACACACAAAGGGACATCTGTCTTTGACTACGTTATAGCATAGGTAATAAGATGGTTTCAGTATTTTCCTTATTAGATAACGCCAGCAATGACTCAGGTAATATCCTATGTAATTAATAAGATGAGATCCATTGAAACTATATTTGATCTATTTTTGGGGGATTTATTTTTTTATATATATATTCAAAGTAAATAAAATGAAAGCAAGAGAGGTATGCAGATAAATATGAGAGTGACCAGTCCAGGATTCTTCTCATTGAAACTTTCCAAGGCTGATTTTGCATTTTTTTTCCAAAGTTAAATCCAGAGACAATATACTGTATGGACAAAAACAACATAAGTAACCTCCTTATACCGGCTCAATATTTATTTTCCAGGATGATTTAAAGCTAGCAGTGCAACAAGGTGGGACCCTGCTCTCCTGCATAAAGGAGCCTGTGTCCAAAGACCCAAACTGCAAACTGACAGCGGATGAGCTGGAGAACATGGCTACTGTTGAAAGGTCTGTACAGTGCTCACAAGTTCTCATTAAATCATCCCCATTTAGTTTAAAATGGCAAATCTCTGAGTGAGATCTAGCAAGACCATAACAGTTACATATTTGTAGGACTGACTTAGTCATGGATTACCCAAGTAGCTGTAAACATACGTCCTTCTGTGAGTATGTCCATCAATATTTCACTACAGATTGTTTTGCTAAAGTATTAGGAACAGCGAGAAAGTAAGTAATTTATTCCTTTCTCTTTCTTATGGAATTTTTACTTGTAGAGATTATAACACTTTCAGGACACTAGTCTATATCTAGGACGTATGAAAAGTTGAAGTATGTGGAAATATTCTGCTTTCATTCATTTCATTCCTCAATGCACTTTTTTTCTGTTGCCTTTGTTAAAATAATTGATTAGTTATTAAAGAGAGATTCCAAAATTGAAGAAGCCCAGCACAAGGGTTTATTAAGACAACTGTTTTTCACGGCTAGAACATATACCCATTATAGCTTATGGAGCTGTTCACAAGTCGGTCCTTTTTTTGCAATTCATGTGTCCAACCAAAAAAATCACAAAGATATGTCCATCTCTGATCCAAGTCACTGATCAAAATCACCTATACAAGTTTCATGGTCAGTGAAAGCCACGTGCAGCACATGTGTGTCATCTGTGTGCAACCCATATGCAGTTTGTTTTTAACATTGCATCGGGTCGGAGGGCAACAGCATTTGAGACTTTTCAAGGTGACTATACAGTTAGGTCCATATATATTTGGACAGAGACAACATTTTTCTAATTTTGGTTATAGACATTACCACAATGAATTTTAAACAAAACAATTCAGATGCAGTTGAAGTTCAGACTTTCAGCTTTCATTTGAGGGTATCCACATTAAAATTGGATGAAGGGTTTAGGAGTTTCAGCTCCTTAACATGTGCCACCCTGTTTTTAAAGGGACCAAAAGTAATTGATTCTCAATTAAGCAGATAAAAAGGCCTGGAGTTGATTTGAGGTGTGGTGCTTGCATTTGGAAGGTTTTGCTGTGAAGAAAACATGCGGTCAAAGGAGCTCTCCATGCAGGTGAAACAAGCCATCCTTAAGCTGCGAAAACAGAAAAAACCCATCCGAGAAATTGCTACAATATTAGGAGTGGCAAAATGTACAGTTTGGTACATCCTGAGAAAGAAAGAAAGCACTGGTGAACTCATCAATGCAAAAATACCTGGGCGCAAACGGAAGACAACAGTGGTGGATGATCACAGAATAATCTCCATGGTGAAGAGAAACCCCTTCACAACAGCCGACCAAGTGACCAACACTCTCCAGGAGGTAGGCGCATCAATATCCAAATCTACCATAAAGAGAAGACTGCATGAAAGTAAATACAGAGGGTTCACTGCACGGTGCAAGCCACTCATAAGCATCAAGATAAAAAGGCTAGACTGGACTTTGCTAAAAAACATCTAAAAAAGCCAGCACAGTTCTGGAAGAACATTCTTTGGACAGATGAACCCAAAATCAACCTCTACCAGAATGATGGAAAGAGAAAAGTATGGCGAAGGCGTGGTACAGCTCATGATCCAAAGCATACCACATCATCTGTAAAACACGGCGGAGGCAGTGTGATGGCTTGGGCATGCATGGCTGCCAGTGGCACTGGGTCACTAGTGTTTATTGATGATGTGACACAGGACAGAAGCAGCCGAATGAATTCTGAGGTATTCAGAGCCACACTGTGTGCTCAGATCCAGCCAAATGCAGCCAAACTGATTGGTCCTTGTTTCATAATACAGCTGGACAATGACCCAAAACATAAAGCCAAAGCAACACAGGAATTTATTAAAGCAAAGAAGTGGAATATTCTTGAATGGCCAAGTCAGTCACCTGATCTCAACCCTATTGAGCATGCCTTTCACTTGTTAAAGACTAAACTTCAGACAGAAAGGCCCACAAACAAACAGCAACTGAAAACCACCGCAGTGAAGGCCTGGCAGAGCAACAAAAAGGAGGAAGCACAGCGTCTGGTGATGTCCATGAGTTCAAGACTTCAGGCAGTCATTGCCAACAAAGGGTTTTCAACCAAGTACTAAAAATGAACATTTTATTTAAAATTATTTAATCTGTCCAATTACTTTTGGTCCCTTTAAAAACAGGGTGGCACATGTTAAGGAGCTGAAACTCCTAAACCCTTCATCCAATTTTAATGTGGATACCCTCAAATGAAAGCTGAAAGTCTGAACTTCAACTGCATTTGAATTGTTTTGTTTAAAATTCATTGTGGTAATGTCTATAACCAAAATTAGAAAAATGTTTTCTCTGTCCAAATATATATGGACCTAACTGTATGTAATTTCCACTTAGATCTATCCTGCTTATATTGAGATTTTTTTTTGATCTGTCATCAAAATATGCTGCCCTATATAAGCACAGTATATTAAAGCTAAAAATGCATAGTGCACTGTAATGTTATGAGATTTTACTGCTAGGAGCCCTAAAACATTAGTGTAGTCAGGGCATCAACTGACAGGCTCCTGTTTATGTACATACAGTATTTACAGCAGTCCGTGAAAGCAAGGTTGGGTGGAGGTGAGCGCTCTCCTAAACTATGGGCCGCGGATTCATCAATACTGGTATTAAATACACACTTTGTGATGGAGAGTGTGCTGGAGTAACATGCTTTCTTAACCAGGATGGCTGATGGAGAATTTGCTCTTTGGGTGGGGGGATAAAAATTATGGGGGATAAATATACAATTTTTCATATTTTCTGTTCATGTTCTGCATTTGCTTACATTTTTTCTGCCTTGTTCTCACCAGGTTGCTGGCTCAGTTGGATGAAACAGATAAAGCTTTCAACCAGTTTTGGAGCCGTCATCATCTGAAACTAGAACAGTGCTTACAGCTGCGACACTTCGAGCATGATTTCAGAGAGGTAATTAAAGTGTAACTGAGACTCATTGGGGCATATTTATGAGAAGTGTCTAAGTTTACACTATTTAAAACTTAGACATGCAGTGTTGGTTTTATACATATTTATGATTCTGGCATAAATTGTGTCCATAATTGACTTATTCAGTATTGAGTATGAGTGCCACATGCAGAAATATCTGTCTTGGCTGCTATCAATGAGGTTATGAATGGTTGTCTTAGGAATGTTCTCCCATCCTGAATGCACGCAATTTATCAAGATCCACTGCTGGAAGCTTCATTTGCCGTTGCCGACCAATGACATCCCAGATGTGCTCAACAAGGCCACGCAGTCTGCTCACAGTAGCATGAGCAACATGCAGCCTGGCATTGTTGTGTTGAAAAATGGCTCCTTTGACATTTTGGAGAAATGTTGGTACCACTGGTTCCACCACCAAATAAATGGAATGCCAAGCTGTTAGTGTATTTGGAATGATGACTAGAGGGGTCCGAGTATTGTCAATGTTCCTACTTCTCACCATAAGCCCAAGAGAAGGACAGATGATGCTCTCTTGTGAAGGTCCACATAGTTGTATCAGATTAGAAGAATGGAATATAACGATCTATTTTGAACTGCAAGCGAAATTAGGTACTACATACTAAGCGTAAGGAGTTAAGGAGCATCTAGACCATTGTTTCTCAACTCCAGTCCCCAAGACCCACCAATAGGTCAAGGTTTCAGGATATCCTTAGTATTGCACAGGTGATAATTTCATCACCTTCTCAAGCATTAATTCCATTACCAGTGCAATACTAAGGAAATCCTGAAAACATGACCTATTGGTGGGTCTTGAGGGCTGGAGTTGAGAAACACTGGTCTAGACAAACCATGAGAAGGCATTTCATAACATTGGACTACAGGCAAAATGTCTAGCTACTGGTGCTTCATTGACTTCACGGGATTTCTTTCATAGGCTATCACAGTACCGAAAAAACTGTGAGTCAAAAGACCCAAAGGAAACGACCAAAAGAAATCCAAATGATGATGAAGTAAAAAATATATATAACCTTTATTATGCATAAATATTATAATAGAACCATCACAATTAAGAAACAGGTGAGGCAAAATGCCACAGGGTGTGCACAGACACCACTAGAGAAACATACACAGGACGCACGGAGCCGGGATCCCAACCCCCACCCATAAGTGTGCATAGTGGACCAGAGAAAGATCCATACTATAATGCTCCAAGCTGGATAACGCATGCAGGCATATAAATAAAGAAGGAAAAAACACCAATATCAAATATCAAAATATGCACATTACCTAAATGGAGACGAATAAGTGGGGTGGATCCAGGGTCCGTGCGCCCTCCCCGACGCACGTTTCGGTAGTAAAACCTTCCTGAGGAAGGTTTTACTACCGAAACGTGCGTCGGGGAGGGCGCACGGACCCTGGATCCACCCCACTTATTCGTCTCCATTTAGGTAATGTGCATATTTTGATATTTGATATTGGTGTTTTTTCCTTCTTTATTTATATGCCTGCATGCGTTATCCAGCTTGGAGCATTATAGTATGGATCTTTCTCTGGTCCACTATGCACACTTATGGGTGGGGGTTGGGATCCCGGCTCCGTGCGTCCTGTGTATGTTTCTCTAGTGGTGTCTGTGCACACCCTGTGGCATTTTGCCTCACCTGTTTCTTAATTGTGATGGTTCTATTATAATATTTATGCATAATAAAGGTTATATATATTTTTTACTTCATCATCATTTGGATTTCTTTTGGTCGTTTCCTTTGGGTCTTTTGACTCACAGTTTTTTCGGTTCTATGTTACAGCGACTTATCCTTATGTAATGGTCCGTTCTATGTTGTGGTTTGTTATGTATCTAATCATAGGCTATCACAGTGTAGAGCAGGACCGCAATGGAGGCCAGAATAGAGGTCTATAGTTTTCAGTGATGAGTCCTGTTTTTGTCTTCGTTGCTATAATAGCCAGACATTGGTCTTGAGACCACGTGGGCAACACCATGAAGTTGCCTTCACAAGTGAACAAGAAAGTGTCCTAGGAGTGCTTTTAAGACATGACAATATCAGGTCAACACACAGCTGTTCGTGCTACTGTTAGCATACTGCATGGTCTAAACATGGTACCATGGACTGCAGCATCTCCTGACTTGTCTCCCATCACACATATCTGGTTTGAGATGTCATTGGTCAGCAATTACAAAGGGAGCCGTTGGTAGTGGATCTTTGATGATTTGTGTGCCACTTGCTTTCGGCGTGGCGGAGCATTCCTCACACAATCATTAATAACCTCTTTGAAAGCAAGCCAAGGTGTGTAAGTGTTTGCATTTCACTTATATTCATTAATTAATAAATCAAAATGTTTTGAAAATATTATTTACATTTTTTCATCATTTGCTCATCATCAACATGTCGTTCTCAGTCGCTTCATTGGGGGACATGGGAACCATGAGTTAACATGCTGCCACCTGGAGGCTGACACTAACAATACATCTTATTAATAAAAGCTGATTCCTCACTACCAGACTACACCTGAGCAGCTGACACCCTGCTATTAGTTTTCCCAACCTCGAGACAGCTTTACGACATTACATGGTTCCTGTGTCCCCAAATAAAGTAACTAAGAAATAAAGATTTTTGGTACAGTAATATCGCTTTCTTGTAGTCTTCAACGGGGGACATAGCGCCCTATATTTTTTGGTGGAGGGTCTTATTTCTGTTCCTCCTACTGCTTTTGCACTATGGAATAACTGACTGTCAACTGCCCAGCTAAATTCTGGTGGGGAGGAGTCAGCTATTTTTTTAAGATGTATTCTTAGTGTCACACTTCAGCATATGGTTCCTCTGTCTCCCAATAAAGGCTATGAGAAAGAGATCTTACATTGAGTATCTTTATATCTATCCTGTGAACTCCATAATTCCTGGTCAATGCCAGGATTCAAACCAACATCCTGTGATTTGGAAGGCAAAGCTCTTAGCACTGAAGGTCCGTTTACAGGAACTGACCGGCGGTGCCATATGACCACTGATCAGTAAACCTTTACCTATTGGCAGTTTACACAGGGAGATGAAAGTAAATGATGCGCACTAAGCGATCTGTGATAGATCACTTGGTGCTCATAGGCTACCATGGTTATCAGCAGTGCGACTCCTGTTTACACAGGACGATGCAACAGCTAAAACAATCATTTTTTGTGCAGCGCAAAAGACAATTTCAACAGATAAACTAAGAGTTTTGCTCTTTGACCAGGTGATCGTCAGCCTGTTTACACTGCATGATAATAGTGAAACGAGCGTTTTCAAGAACGCTCTTTTATGTTTATCTTTCAAGTGTAAATGCATCTTAAGCCACAAGCTGTAGTAATACAATGTATTCTAGAAAATTTCCACACCGCTTCTTGTACTCAAGTCCTACAAAAAGGTGTATATTCATACAAAAGAAAATAAGATTTACCTTACTGATATTAACGGTAATGCCATTTTTCATTCTTTCAAAAAGAATGCTCATGTTTGTTATTTTTTTTACATTACACACTTGAGTACAGACATCGAAGAATTTGAAGCTTCAGTCCAAAGTCGACTGAAGGGTGGAATTTTTTACATTTTGTAATTAATATGCATGCAAGGAGTATGCCACTTTTAAGCTATTAAATAGGAATGGATATAGACGGAGGAGACAACTTGATGGACACATACATGAAATCTTCACCCAGGTACCTGTAGCTGGCCAGCAGTATTTGTAAGTACATAGTCAGCAGTTCTGAAATACTTGCTGCTGATGAAGTGATTGTATTTATGAGATTTGACAGCTAACAACTAGGCCCATAAAGCTGTATGCATCTATAATGCAGCACTGTTGGATATTTATGACTTCAACCAGTCAAATGAACAGTAAAAAAAACAAGTGGAAAATGCATCAAAATGCATCGAAAAATGCACCGATTTTATGTAGCGTTTTTCCAGCCTACAGCTGCAAATACTCAGAATGTGCAGATACCCTTACAGTAATGGTTCTGCTAAATGGGAGAATACTGGAATACTTGTGTATCGCTGAGTGTGGTGCTTCTGCATTGCAGACCCTAACGTGCCATGATATTATGGCCATCTAAACTGCTTGTGCACATTATTCTGCAGTACTTTACTGTATTGAGTGCCGTAGTGGAAATAGTCCTTCTGTGGGGGGAATATGATGCCCCAAGTGGCTCTCAAATAAATCTGCTTTGTATTGAGAAGTATGTAGTGGATATGAAAGAAGGCATTGTGCAGATTATTGGAAAAGTGAGCTCTTCCATAGCACTCTGTGTTATGTACATATTCCCTTCAGACACTCATTCATATGACTGTATTTCGGCCTCAAATCCTAGCATTTTTCTGATTTTACCAACCGTAAGTGACAGCACCTTACATTCTGACATCTGGGACGCCGGGAAACTGATGATCGGGTAAGATGTCTATTGGGCATGTCAGATTTCGGACTGATCGCATTGTCCTCCCTGAGATAACCGCCGGCTGATGTGTCAGCAGGAGGCTCTCATAGAGAACACATGAGCGCCCAGCCGAACAAGCCGTCCTGTGTATGGGAGAGTCGCCTGAGATCTAATGTGTATGGGGCCCTGACGCAGTGTGCTCTTAGCCTTGTCGGTTGCACTCCACCAGCCTATGATGGGATTTAGCTTCCATTTAACACTAGGGTACTCTGATGATGGACATAGTAGCTTCTGTATAGCCAGTAAGTTCAGCTTGTAATGTTTGTGAGCTGAGATCATAGTTTCTGCTATGATATCCCCTTACACTATGCTACGTCATCTCACGCTGTTCTTATTGTTATTTTGTTTCTACTGAGTTCAGTTTGAGAGAGCTCCTTCCTATAAGCAGATAGTGATACCCAAGGCCGAGGGACGCTGAGCCTGTTACACATGTATTTCATTTCTGCATTTCTGCATTAGAACAGATAGAAGTAAAGTGACATGCTAATTCACAGTGTATTACTGATATTCATGTCTATAAAGTATGAATGTAAAATATATTTTTATTTATTAGAATCACCACCTCTATAGTATAGTTGTAGCAACATAACAGGACACGCTGTATTTTTGGCCTTAATCCTGGTGTGTTAGTCAGCGGCTTCAATCTGCTTCTTTGGGGATGAGTCAGCGCTATAAATGACATCTGTTTATCTCCCAAAGCAGAACCAGCTCTGCCATTTAGTTTAGTACAGTTGTGTAATGAAGCTTAAAAATACTTTGACACACATCTTTAAAACATTTTTCATGAACAGAACTTTTTTACAACTCGTACACATCATTTTTGCTGGGTTTATTAAAAGTGCACATAAAGGTACATATTTTCCCAGGATCAGATAAGAATAAGGGAGTGGAATAGTCACTAGTGACTGACTGTCTGTGTCCTGTGACCACAGGCTCTTATATCACCAGGCTGTTAGTGAGGCCATTAACCAAGGTGACTTCACAATGCACAAGTTTGTAATCTACCATGGATCCCATGACTGGAATTGTGGGACGTCCCTTTGAGATGTAACTTTTGTAGGGTTTCTCTCAGGTAGTGCTTGAGGTAGGCCTTAGGCAGCATTCACACAGGCAACATTTTGAGTCCAACAAGGCAAGGTTTATTAGCTTCATAAACCGCGGTGGGATTTCACACAAAACAGCGGTGCTTTGGCACAATACTCCGGCAGATATAGGTCCACCCAAACACAGGTCAGTATGAGATCTCCCCAGCTTCACGCTTATAGCTGGTGGATGTAACCAAGGAGAACCAATTCAAACAGTGAATGTTCCACTGAATATTTATTGTTAGAGAACTTGTCATCTGTGCACTTCTTAAATACGTGTATCTATGATCATTCGTTATTTTAAACAATGAGGTTAATTATGGGGAATGTCTGGGGAGACAATCCTGCTGATGTCATCATAAAAAAATACTTTTATACATTTTGTTAAGAGTGTGGCATTGCAAGACTTGGAATTTTTACATTTTTAGGTTCAATTACATTTTTGTTTTCTTGATATATGTACCAGCGCCTTTCTATTTTTCATCAGGTAAAGAAATATTTTATATGAACATAATACATTTGGCCTTAATGTGAATAAATTACTTGACAACAAAACTGATCACAGGCGAATGAGAGGATGATTCAGAATATCGGAACGTAAAAGCAGCCAAACTACTGTGCATTGTTTTACATTTAATATCCCTGCATCTATTGGTAGATCTGGTAAAAAACAACCAAGGACTTTTTCTAAATTCTCCCAATTTCTCAAACTTTACCTGGTAATCCAGGCACTTACCACCCCTGCCAACACTGATATTTTGTGTGCTCTTGGCTCCTGCAACTCTATCTTACTGGGAATTTGACTGCCACAGTATGTTGTTCAGTTCGGTGCCCTGTGTGCGAAATATCGTCCCGTGGATGCATGCTCCATAGTATGGCGTAGAATAAGAAACATGCTATCCGATACCTAAAGAATCAAACAGAATACATCTATATACTGTATATATGATTGTCTAAGGGGTTCTTCCGGCTGGCCGCGACCTATCAGCGACGGGGACAGTCCTGCCGCGAATTCACCCTTTTTTATTTTCGTCCAGTCAGTGCCCCCTCCCTACTCCCCAGTCAGTGCCCCCATAGCGGTTTAGCAGTCCGTTAAACGGACTGCGTTACACTGCGGCATAATGCAGTGTAACGCAGTCTGTTAACGCTGCTATTAACCCTGTGTGACCAACTTTTTACTATTGATGCTGTCTATACAGCATCAATAGTAAAAAGATCTAATGTTAAAAGAAATTAAAAAAATAAAAAATCATTATATTCTCACCTTCCGGCGCCTTTCCCTCTCCTTGCGACGCTCCGGTCCCAAGAATGCATTGTGGCAATGACCAGAAATGACGTAGCGGTCTCGCGAGACCGCTACATCATCACGTGTTATTGCTGCAATGCATTCTTGGGACCGGAGCGTCGCGAGGAGAATTGCTAAACGCCTGCGCTGGATCCGGGGACCGTCGGAAGGTGAGTATATAACTAATTTTTATTTTAATTCTTTTTTTTAACAGGGATATGGTGCCCACATTGCTATATAGTACGTGGACTGTGTTCTTATGCTACGTGGGCTGTGTTATATACTGCATGGATTGTGTTATATATTGCGTGGCCTGTGTTATATACTACGTCTCTGTGCTATATACTATGTGGGCTGTGCAATATACTACGTGGCTGTGTTATATACTGCATGGGCTGTGTTATATACTGTGTGGGCTGTGTTATATACTAAGTAGGCTGTGTGATATACTACGTGGGCTGTTATATACTACGTGGCTGTGCTATATACTACGTGGGCTGTGTTATATACCACATGGCTGTGCTATATACTACGTCGCTGTGCTGTATACTACGTTGCTGTGCTATATACTACGTGGCTATGCAATATACTACGTGGCCTGTGTTATATACTACGTGGCTGTGCTATATACTACGTGGCTATGCAATATACTATGTGGGCTGTGCAATATACTACGTGGGCTGTGCTATATACTACGTTGCTATGCAATATACTATGTGGGCTGTGCAATATACTACGTGGGCTGTGCTATATACTATGTGGCTATGCAATATACTACGTGGGCTGTGCTATATACTACGTGGCCTGTGTTATATACTGCGTGGCTGTGCTATACACTACTATACATATTCTAGAATACCCGATGTGTTAGAATCGGGCCACCATCTTGTACTCTGTATAATTCTGTATGAAAATGAAGAAATGTTGAGGTGCAGTAAGGACCTAAGTACATCTATAAGAGACCTATGACTACTCTCGCATACTTGAGACTTAATTCATACAATATCTAGTGAAATGTCAAGGATATAGTGAAAGGAAATAAATGATATTTACTGTAATGTTGACTGATACATTTTGAGCACAATAATGGTGTGTCAATGTTTAGAAAAATGGAACCTAATACCAAAAGAAGAAAAGTAAAGAGAATTATCTGTATTTCTCTCACAGCTAAAGCTGACACTGGATGGCCTGATGGATGCTCAAGCTTCATTTACAGACATAGGAGACAGCGTGTCGAGAGTGGAGCAACTTCTCAAAGAGTTAAAACTCCAAGAGGAGAAAGGACAGGTAAACATTACAAATCATCCATCCACTAGGTAAAGAAAACCAAAGCAATATTGGATAGGAAATGTAAACAATAATACTGACTAATCAAGTTCATGGCCAATAGGGAGTATGAAAAAGGAAATGCAAATGTGAACCCAAAAAGGTATCCAGGGAGAAAGGTGACAACACTGGTCACAATTCATAAGTTTCAGTTGTGAAAAGTCGATTCAAACTTTTCATCCAACCTTATTATAGTCTATGTTCTAGATGTCTCCTACATAAGAATTCTGTTTTGTACTTACCTTCCCTGAAAATCTTACAGAAATTACCAGGTTCCCAATTTAGTTACACCATCTGATGAACTTGATTAAAAGACAGGGCATAATGGGAAAGAGCAGTGTTGGACTGGGATACAAGGAGCCCACCAGTAACAATGAGTAACAATGCCTCTGGTGGCCCACTGTTTAGCTACATGTAATAATACCGGACCTTCATTCACACATTTACCTTTCTTCTATATGATAATAAACTGGGTAAGTTGATAAATGAATGATGAGATGCTGGCTTGTTCTGTGCATAGTCAGACAAGTGTGCTGTGACAGCTTCTTATCATATGGGAGAGTGGAGGGCCAAGTTGTGCACAGGGGCCCACCAGGGATCCACCAGTTCCACTGTGGGCCAGTCCAAGTCTGGGAAAGAGATATTTCTGTGAGCATTTATTTCCATGGTTCTAAATAATTGATGTTCTAGAGAGGTAATATTCATCAGCTGTCGGTGACGAACTCTGTGGTTTACCAGCATTTAATGCTCACTTCTCACTCGAGCCATCTGAATTTTGATAACCTGCTCATCTGATCCATCCTTTGTATCATGCAGAAAAAATCTTCAGCCAAGCATTTAAAAATATGGTATTATTTTATTGTACAGATTTGGACTAAGGGCGTATTCACATGGTCTGGTTTTATGAGAAATGTGTACATTTATAATTATGTATGATACAGGAAAGAAATATATCTTGGTACCGTGTTAGCCAGTAGATAGAAAAATATTTAGAATTGAGAGTCCTCAGTGATTGATACCTTTTAATGGCTAACTGAAAAGATGGTAACAAATTCTCGAAAGCTTGCAATTTGTTACCATCTTTTCAGTTAGCCATTAAAAGGTATCAACCACTGAGGACTCTCAATTCTAAATATTTTTCTAATTATGTATGAAAATAGCTTAATTGGTTATGTAAATTTGTAACCTCCTATACACAATTCTGTAAGAAGTAATGCTTTTATGGAAAGTTGTAAACTGTGTGCATTACTTCAAAATCGGACAGAACTTGATGCTTCAAGGAGAAAATTGTGTAAATAAATGATATGTTGTGCAGGAACCTGTATTGTCTCTTCTACAGCCAGAATCTCCAGGCATCTACATTCAGTGTGGACCGGGTCGATTTAAATTTATACTGACCCTCTCTAATTAAGAAAAGATCACATTCTAAGCACAAAAAACCTCCAAAATGTAAACAAACCTTCAAAATATAACCAACATATTTCAAAATACAACACAACACAAATATAGTGAAACATTACAAAGGTGAAAAAGGCGATAGAAGAACATCTTGTGTTAAAGCTAAGGTTTTCACAATGAAATTCAGAAAGGAGGTCAACAATTTTAGGTCGGATTTGGTGTTATTTTTCTCCACTTTCTAATTAGGAAAAAAAGACAGAAAATATTAAAAGGAATCTGTCAGTAGGACCAACGCTCTTAAGCCATCTGTACGGGCTTATGGATCATAGGAAGCTGAATAAAATCATACCTTGATATCTGTGATCTGATGTTTTATTCCAGAGAAATCCATGTTTCTCTTATGTATAAATGAGCTATGGTTGGACAAGGATCTGCATGAGAATCTGCCTACAGTGAATATTTCTAATAAAAGAAGGCGTTACCAGTGTGAGACATGTAATGCCTGACAGTCTGCTCTCTTAATCTACATGTCTCACACTGGTAATGCCCCTTTTCATTTAAAATAAGCTCTGGAGGCAGATTCTCATGCAGATCAGTGTCTGGCCCATAGATCTTAACAGCTCATTTACATATTAATAAAAACATGGATTTCTCTGGATTAAGACATCGGATTGCAAATATCAAGGTATCATGTTATTCAGCTTCCTATGACCTACATTCCCATATAGACGGCTTAGGAGGGATGATCCTACTGACAGATTCTCTTTAAATGTCACATGTCAGATTTTTCAATGTATCGATGCCACAAATCCTACATCTTTGTAGTTGCATACTTTTACCAAAATTAAAGATCAGTGTCCAAATCTGTCATTGTCTCATTGTATCCTGGTTATCTGCAGATATTTCTATAATCAGTATAGCTTTTAGTTTTCTAGTTACCGTACTCCATAATAGATATATATTTTTTTTTTCAAATTATCTTTCACAACAGAAACCTATACGAATATTTGCCAATTTATTTATATAAGTTTTTACTTACATGAGTTTTGAATACATTGAAAAATGACATTTTACATTTTCACCAGGTCTGATATTGTATTGTTTTAACCATTGCATAATATTAATTAATAAGACATGCACCCAGCTAATTATTATTGCAGTAGAAAAAAAGAACAATAATTTTTTCATTATTTTTTATAGTACCTCATTCATTCCTGCATCAGCCATAACATCAGCATTCAAATATGATATTCATTCATTTTATTTGCCATTTGCACCAATAATTTCCACAGTGCTATGCAGAACTTATTATGGTTGTCCCCATGAGAAGTAAAAAGTCCAAATTAGCCATATACGTGTTAGGATAATACCCAAATAGGAAGAAAAGACAACAGGTTTCTTGCTGATCACGTAGTATACTGAAGACACTACATTGTATTACTGAGCCAGGTGTAATGCCAGTTACAACATGTGATATCACAAGAATGCTCACAGAATATGCACACACCAGTTGGACAGTTTGGAAAAAGGAGAAGTTGTCTTACTGCAGACATATTTCAATTTTTTCACAACGATTTCAAAAAGAGCCATCGTGACCTTTTAAGGAACATGCAATCAGTAAGATGGCGAAACGGGAATTTAATACAGAGAAAAATGAAGCATAACTGATATTTCAAAATGTGTAGTAATAGTGTAAAGTGAATGGTGGCTTTCAAAACTACAACCTGTTCGGCAAACACAAGCTTCTCTCAAGAGAGAAAGGGTTATGACACTCGGAAGAAATTACAAAATGGTAAAAATGACAACTGACTGCGAAAAGAAAGAGTTAAACATGTACTGACAATCCTTTATGTAGAGAAAACCAAATTCTATGTAAAAAGACTCAAAACTATAAAATTGCAAAATATATCCAATAAGTTCCAATATACAGCACTAATCAAATATATACTTATGTAATGTTATGTTACAATGTTGAAAAGGTGATATATAAGAATAATGTATAATGTATATGTGGAGTTCACAAACTAGTACCACAATGCCACATCAGACCTGTCACTGTCTTCCTACACTTTTCTAATTAGAATATCAATTATGTAATAAATCAATGTCAGACAACCTACAGCTTCAGTATACTGTATATCGTTACACCTAATTCTCTAATCCTCTCATTGTCTTGGTTTATCCTGTTTATCTGAATGTATCTCTATAATCAGAATAATATCTCTATAATCAGTATAATTCTTTTGTTTGTTTTCAGGGTTTTTTAATCATCTTTCTTTAAGGGTGATGTCGAAATACATTTGTCGTAAATACATTGAAAAACGTAATATTTTCCATGAGTTCTCACCTGGCTATTTAACCCATGTGCCACATTTATCAACCTGACATGCACCCTGGTAATAAAAGTGGTACTCATTGCACTGAATGAAAAGATCCAATAAATCTTCCTTGTCTCTAATATCTTCATAGAATGATTTGATGAGTCAAAAACTATTAGAGAGGTTGTGTTTTATTTTTTATCTGCTGGATTTTCTGGTAATATCTTTAAAAGGAGACTGTCAGCTGTTTAAACCTAGATAGGAGAGGTGTAGAGATTTGGGGTTTTGCAGCTCATGAAATAAAATGTTTAGTTTTCATGTGACCAAATGGCCCAAAAGGTGATCAGCACTGGTGGAGTGACCTTAGCTCGTTGCAGTTTTTGCTCCACAACTCTTGCCCTCTGCACTTTAGTGATGGCTGTAGCTCCAACCAGAAGCCCATAACAGCAGCAAAGGGTACTTCATGTTCTTCATTGTTTTAATAGATGTAAGGTGTTACAAAGTTAATTTCATAATAGCTTGGCAGCTCTTAATAAGACTTCCACTGACAGACATTGCACTAACTACTCCACTTAGTAGGTCACAGGGGAACCCTGGCCATCATCCTTTACAGGGATATGGACTTACGCAAGCTTCCTAGGTTACATCCATGGAGTGGCTGGTGGAGCAGGCTGGTATCGCATAGTCATATTAATCAGGTCAAAACCAGAGACCAAACAACACAGGAGACAGAGACAAAGTCAGGGGTCTGCCAGATTCAAAAGCAGTAGGTCGATGTAAGGGGCAAAATCTTTAGGCAGAGAAAGGATCACATCATTCCAGGGTGAGCCATAAATATAGCAAGTGGATCTGGTAGTCTGAACCAGGGTTAGGATAGGTCTATAATGGGCAGCTTGAGACAGACTTCTAGGGGTTTGAATAGGAAGGAGACTTGTCCTTAGCTCCCAGCAGATAGAAAATTACATCTGATAACCAGCTCTCTGTAGCAAAACAAAGGTTGATTGAATGGAAGGGCCAAAAGTCTCAGCTATACTAAAGTTTCATTGAAACATGCTTAAGTTGCTTGGGGAAATCCACAGTATCAGTACGACGCTGCCTAGTGACAGAAACAATGTTAGAAGGGGCTTGTTCAGACACAAATGTGACACAAGGCTTGTCTGTATGAGCAGCTGTCTGGTAATGCAGATTACCTCCATTAAAATAGAGGAACTACTGTGCCAGTGCGAATAACAAAGCGGGAAGTCCCGAGCATTGGATCTCCCACCATTAAAACAATGATGGCATATGCTACAGTCATGAAAATTCCTTTAATAAAAATCTTAATCAAAGATGTTTTACCAGAAGATGCAACTAAAGTAATCACAGTTCACAACTACCCCTTGTACCCAATTCTTTCACAACTACCTCTTGTAACCAGTTGTCCTCCATTACCCACACCTTGGTGTTCATTAGTGATGTTAGAAACTCCATAACTGTTTACTTCTCATAACTATCACTTCCACAAAAAAAATCATAATAAGTAACGTGGTAAGAAATTTCCTTAAAGATACCTTTCTTATTTGTGTATACAGGAGTATTCTATCCAGATATGCATGCGTAGCACAGAAATCTTCATATTAACAATTACATGTGAAAATGTGAACCTTTTGACTTAATTCTTGTATTGGTTTATCCCCAGGGTATACTAGAGAAAGCCCAGCTACATGCCCTTCATGGAGATCAGCTGATACAAAATAACCACTATGCTGTAGACTCCATTAGACCAAAATGCATAGAGCTTAGGCGCATCTGCGATGACTTTAGCAATGAAACCAAGAAAAAATATGACATTCTGGGAAAATCATTGGAGCTACACCAGCAACTTGACAAAGTAAGTCATTTCTCTTGATTGTTGGTTATTTTATCTTAGTGATATATTCTATGAATTTATATGCTTGGTGGCAGGACATATATTGAGGGAGTTTTACTAAACAAAGTCTAAAATTGAGCCAAAACTCAAACATACAGTGGGAAAAGTTAAGTATTTGATTTACTGCTGATTTGCAAGTTTTCTCACCTATAAAGTTTGGAGAGGTCTGTAATTTTTATCGTAGCTAAACTTCAACTGTGAAGGATAGATTCTAAAGATTCTTTTCTGCAAAGGTGACAGGACAACTGCACCATATGGAATGGAGGATAGATGGGATCATGTATCGCAAGATTTTGGCCAACAACCTCCTTCCCTCAGTAAGAGCATTGAAGATGGGTCGTGGTTGGGTCTTTCAGCATGACAATCATCAGAAACACACAGCCAGAAAAACTAAGGAGTGGCTCTGTAAGAAGCATTTCAAGTGTAGTGTAGCCAGTCTCCAGACCTGAACCCAATAGAAAATCTTTGGAGGGAGCTGAAACTCAGTGTTGCCCAGTGACAGCCCCGAAACCTGGAGAAGATCTGTATGGAGGAGGGGGCCAAAATCCCTGCTGCAGTGTGTGTAAACTTGGTCAAGAACAACATGAAACATCCAACCTCTGCAATTGTAAACAAAGGTTTCCGTACCAAATATTAAGTTCTATTTTTCTATTGTATCAAATATTTAATGAAATAAAATGCTAATGCTTTATGTAAAAATCATGCAATGTGATTTTCTGGATTTTTTTTAAGATTCTGTCGTCACAAATTGAATTGTACCTATGATAAACATTACAGACCTCTCCATTCTTTGTAGGTGGGAAAGCTTGTAAAATCGTCAGTGTATGAAATACTTATTTTCCCCACTGTACATCCCAGGTGCCATATTTATTAAAATGGACTCTGTCAGTAGGATCCATTCTCCTAAGCCATGTACATGCAGGTCATAGAAAGTTAAATAAAATACCTTGATATCTGCAATCCGATGACTTATTCCAGAGAAATCCACATTTTTCTTAATATGTAAATGCGGCGCGCCCCCACACCGCCGCAGGGCCGAGGGGTACCCGGAGCCGGGCCTCTAGTTCTCAGTCTCGGGGTTGTCACGGTGGCTAGACCCGGTCCGTGGCCCTGTCCGTCAGTGGGGGACGTCCGGTGTAATAGGTGGTAGTAATGGTAGCGATGTAGCGGTGCGGTTGTGGGGTGTAAGTCGCGGTAAATAACGAGGACACCAGGTTGCAGTCTCTTTACCTCTTTACTGGAGATCTCTGAGTCCTCAGTCCAGAACACGGTTCACCAGGCTACGCAAGTCCGGCCGGTCCAATGGCACCTCCAGAGTTCTCCTCTCAGGTGGAGATCTGTGCCTTCCTTCTAGCGCTATGTGTTGTAGTCCTTCCCTGCTGTGCTCACGGAAAGTAACCCCACAACGGTTGTGTCTGTTTCTTAAGTTCCCTCACAACTCGATTTGATGTTCCTCTGTAATCCACCCCTTCCCTGTATTCAGGTTGGAATGGCACCCGTTTGTCAGGTAGGCCTGGAGTTCTTCCGGGACCCTAGAGTCGCCCCTCTCCCGCAATTGCCCCCCAAGACTTCATAGGTGATATGTGGTAGACAGCCCGCCTGAGACCGACTGTCCTGCCGCTGTTTGGAGTATGGCTTGAAGCTGTATTCTAATCCACTCCCTCGGCGTTCCGGCCACCGGTATTGCGCCTCAGCAGGGTGCTGCCTCTTTCAACAAAACCCCTGCTGGTATTCTCCTTCTGCTTGATCTCGTTTCTCACTCAGCACAATCTATCTCGCTTCTAGTCCTTTCTTGAGTCCCGCCGCTTCCAGGAGCCTGCGCGGACCCGTTACGTTCTTTCTATGCCAAGCCTCTGCCAGGATCCCACCCCTGGCAGAGACCCTACAGTCTCTCCCTTCACAACACCCCCTGCCACAGGGTGTTGCTCCGTTCAATCCCGTCAGCGTTCTTTCTAACTTCCTGCCTGACCCCCAGTTTACCCACTATGGTGGGGAGTGGCCTAATGAATAGCACCCTTAGCTCCCCCCGGAGGCCCAGCTGTGAAACATATTGGTGTCTGTGATACCTGATTGGAGGAACTCCTTCGGTGCCATCGAACGTACCATGGCTCCCCTTAGCGGCGAAGCCACAGCACTGCAACGACCAGGACTCTGGGGCGCTGCACTCCCCCCTGGTTAAACACAGTACTCCGGGACTGGGAAGAAAAACAACAATACAGATTAGCAAAAAGACATACAATTTTGTTGAGTGCAAAACGATAAGTATACTTGAACAGGCTTCCCTTTATGGGAGGTGAGGACACTTTTAACGTTACAAACATGGTCAACATTATAAATTACAGGCTATGCATAACTCCTGTTACCCAACCGGGTATTCTACTTAGTGCAAATTCTGGAACAATAAATTAACATTGCCTTTAAGAAACATACACTCTTAGTTTACCAAAGGCCTTCCTATAATCACATTACAGGGTAAGGTAACTTCACATTCTCCTACTTTGAACCTGCAGGACCGCCTGTCCCTATGGCACCAGACCTACTGCCTCTCCTTTCTTTTACAGGACCGCCCCGTTCAGCCAGGGCCTACTGCCTTTCGCTACTATACATAGCATAGACATAACATTCCTTTCGTTTAAAGAACTCTGAGCCAGCTCTACTCGGCTCCTTTAAGGACTCGCTCTCTAACCCCTACGGGTTCGCTTTCTGTCCTTAGTAACAAAGTAACTTTCTATGGGGACGCAGGGTTTACCTTCTATCCTCACCTTCATCATTACTTCTTTACTTTCAACTATGCAGATCTCTACTTCTACCCCTACGGGCTCTCTGCATCTTTTCTTTCTGCAAAACATTATTTAGATTTCACATTTCAACAAATTCAACACATATAACTTAGCATGTAAAACAGTTACATTTCTTTTTCAAGCTTCATTATCACATTACTGTTCTGCAACAGTATCTTTCTCAAGTTCAATTTCACACATCCCCTTTAAGAGGGGACCAAGTCTTTCTGAGGTAGCTCGTCTTCTCAGCCTACCAGCCCACGCAAAGGTTCCGGTATGGTATCTTCGCAAAGTGTCTTTAACTAGAACCGGTAGGAAAGGTATCTTCACAAAGTGTCTTTGGCTCAAACCAATAGGGCAAATATCTTCGCAAAGTGTCTTTGGCTAAAACCAGTAGGGAGCACCTTTAAGAAGGTGCAAACTATTTACAAAAGAAAGTTCGAATCATGCACAGTCCATGATTTCTGCAGTTTGTGTAACTTGGTGCAAAAACTTCAAGAAAAAGAAAAACAAACAAAGGGGATCCCGGGTCAACAAAGGGATCCATTAACCCTGGATAGGTTTAGCAGCAACTTAAAAGAACAAACAGTAACTATTTACATTTTCATGGTATCGAGGTTTATTCTTCTTCTGGTGGCTTGGGTTCTGGGGCCCCGGTCACTGCAGCGCCAGCATCCGCGGTTCGAACATGCAGATGAACCCGACTGGCCAATTCCGGGGCTGCTACTAGGCGTACCGTTGCGATGGTGACAAGTTCGGGTGCCCCCGGGACCAGGTCTGGGGCTGCAGGTGCCGCAGGTCCAGACATACACCGCCGAACATTCCGTGCATACCACCCAAGTGGGTTCAAGTGGCGGCTGTAGGTCACAGGATCCCCCTTCTGTAACGGTTCTCCGCTTCGGCCACAACAGGGAGCCCTCACGTTACAATGCGCAACGAAAACATCAGTATCCAGTCCCGGCTCGTGTATGAGGCCCCACCCCCTTTTTACATGGTAGGCCAACACAGTGCCCCGCCTTACCGCGTCTCTGTCATCCCATGCCGGGGGGGGTTGTTGTACTTTCGATGGGCCCATCGACTCAGCTCCTTTCCGTCCTTTCCACTGCAGAATCAAGCACTGTCTATATTGCTCCCATGTAAGCACCGCAAGGGTGGACCCGTTCTCCCGGGATCCATCTGCTCTAAACCAGGGGGTGTCCCACCGAAGAACTACTCCATCTAAGCTCACGTCCACGGGCTCCCCCACTCCGGTCGACATCGGTGGCACCATCCTCCCCAGATCATCGGGGGATAGCACCATTAGCCCTGCCGAGATAAGTCGCTCCCTACTGAGATGGAGGTGGGTCATAGAAGCGGGCTCGTGAAGGGGAGCAGGGACGTCGGCCATACCTGCGCCTAATGTGGTTCCATCGGTGTCGCTCTGGTCCGTTAACGAGGACGCTGGAGTCGGCTGCAGCCCGGACCGGGGCTCCTCCAATGGGATACTCGGACTCCGCTCCGCTTGCTGTGGTTCCTCCTCCTCTAACTCCGAGGTCGGGATTGGTGGACGTAGCTTCGCTGTCGGATCCGCAGGCTTCCGGTCCATCTCCGGTGAAGAAAGGCAGGCCTGAACCGCTTCTTCCCCGCTCAGGCACTCGCCGTTCATCATCGCCACCTGATAGTCGCTGGCAGTGCATGCACCTAACTCCGCCATTTCTCTGAGGTCGGGCTTCTCCGTCACCAGCCTCTCGCCGTTACATATCAAGGGGTGTTTCTCTTCTGCTTTGGGGCAGGTCATTCCTCTGCAGCCAGAAGTGCAGGGGGCGGTAGCCATTTCTCGCGCCACACTGGGAGTCTCCGCCCATAACACGCCCTCCTTCCCCTTGGGTGTAGCAATGGCGGCGCCTTTTGGCGGGAACTTTTGGCGGCTAATGGCGCAGCACAGTCTTACAATAAAGTACAGTCCAAGCACAACAAATCACAGTCTCTAGGCACACATGACCTGATTCTTCAGGCTTAAGTAGATCCTGTTCGTGACGCCAAGTCTGCGGCGCGCCCCCACACCGCCGCAGGGCCGAGGGGTACCCGGAGCCGGGCCTCTAGTTCTCAGTCTCGGGGTTGTCACGGTGGCTAGACCCGGTCCGTGGCCCTGTCCGTCAGTGGGGGACGTCCGGTGTAATAGGTGGTAGTAATGGTAGCGATGTAGCGGTGCGGTTGTGGGGTGTAAGTCGCGGTAAATAACGAGGACACCAGGTTGCAGTCTCTTTACCTCTTTACTGGAGATCTCTGAGTCCTCAGTCCAGAACACGGTTCACCAGGCTACGCAAGTCCGGCCGGTCCAATGGCACCTCCAGAGTTCTCCTCTCAGGTGGAGATCTGTGCCTTCCTTGTAGCGCTATGTGTTGTAGTCCTTCCCTGCTGTGCTCACGGAAAGTAACCCCACAATGGTTGTGTCTGTTTCTTAAGTTCCCTCACAACTCGATTTGATGTTCCTCTGTAATCCACCCCTTCCCTGTATTCAGGTTGGAATGGCACCCGTTTGTCAGGTAGGCCTGGAGTTCTTCCGGGACCCTAGAGTCGCCCCTCTCCCGCAATTGCCCCCCAAGACTTCATAGGTGATATGTGGTAGACAGCCCGCCTGAGACCGACTGTCCTGCCGCTGTTTGGAGTATGGCTTGAAGCTGTATTCTAATCCACTCCCTCGGCGTTCCGGCCACCGGTATTGCGCCTCAGCAGGGTGCTGCCTCTTTCAACAAAACCCCTGCTGGTATTCTCCTTCTGCTTGATCTCGTTTCTCACTCAGCACAATCTATCTCGCTTCTAGTCCTTTCTTGAGTCCCGCCGCTTCCAGGAGCCTGCGCGGACCCGTTACGTTCTTTCTATGCCAAGCCTCTGCCAGGATCCCACCCCTGGCAGAGACCCTACAGTCTCTCCCTTCACAACACCCCCTGCCACAGGGTGTTGCTCCGTTCAATCCCGTCAGCGTTCTTTCTAACTTCCTGCCTGACCCCCAGTTTACCCACTATGGTGGGGAGTGGCCTAATGAATAGCACCCTTAGCTCCCCCCGGAGGCCCAGCTGTGAAACATATTGGTGTCTGTGATACCTGATTGGAGGAACTCCTTCGGTGCCATCGAACGTACCATGGCTCCCCTTAGCGGCGAAGCCACAGCACTGCAACGACCAGGACTCTGGGGCGCTGCATAAATGAGCTGTTAAGATATTTGGGCCATACACAGGTGGCTGTTTTTATCAGTAGTTTGCACCTGTGCAGCCCCTGACTTATTAGTGTTGGCCTGCTGCATCCTGCTACACAGTACAGACCAAAAGTTTGGACACACCTTCTCATTTAAAGACTTTTCTGTATTTTCATGACTATGAAAATTGTACATTCACACTGAAGGCATCAAAACTATGAATTAACACATGTGGAATTATATACTTAACAAAAAAGTATGAAACAACTGAAATTATGTCTTATATTCTAGGTTCTTCAAAGTAGCCACCTTTTGCTTTGATGACTGCTTTGCACACTCATGGCATTCTCTTGATGAGCTTCAAGAGGTAGTCACCGGGAATGGTTTTCACTTCACAGGTGTGCCCTGTCAGGTTTAATAAGTGAGATTTCTTGCCTTATAAATGGGGTTGGGACCATCAGTTGTGTCATGTAGAAGTCTGGTGGATACACAGCTGATAGTCCTACTGAATAGTCTGTTAGAATTTGTATTATGGCAAGAAAAAAGCAGCTAAGTAAAGAAAAACTAGTGGCCATCATTACTACAAGAAATGAAGATCAGTCAGTCCGAAAAATTGGGAAAACTTTGAAAGTGTCCCCAAGTGCAGTGGCAAAAACCATCAAGTGCTACAAAGAAACTGGCTCACATGAGGACCGCCCCGGGAAAGGAAGACCAAGAGTCACCTCTGCTTCTGAGGATAAGTTTATCCGAGTCTCCAGCTTCAGAAATCGCAGGTTAACAGCAGCTCAGATTAGAGACCAGGTCAATGTCACACATCTAGCAGCAGACACATCTCTACAACAACTGTTAAGAGGAGACTTTGTGCAGCAGGCCTTCATGGTAAAATAGCTGCTAGGAAACCACTGCTAAGGACAGGCAACAAGCAGAAAAGACTTGTTTGAGCTAAAGAACACAAGGAATGGACATTAGACCAGTGGAAATCTGTGCTTTGGTCTGATGAGTCCAAATTTGAAATCTTTGGTTCTAACCACCGTGTCTTTGTACGACGCAGAAAAGGTGAACGGATGGACTCTACATGCCTGGTTCCCACCGTGAAGCATGGAGGAGGAGGTGTGATGGTGTGGGGGTGCTTTGCTGGTGACACTCTTGGGGATTTATTCAAAATTGAAGGCATACTGAACCAACATGGCTACCACAGCATCTTGCAGCGGCATGCTATTCTATCCGGTTTGCGTTTAGTTGGACCATCATTTATTTTTCAACAGGGCAATGACCCCAAACACACCTCCAGGCTGTGTAAGGGCTATTTGATCAAGAAGGAGAGTGATGGGGTGCTACGCCAGATGACCTGGCCTCCACAGTTACCAGACCTGAACTCAATCGAGATGGTTTGGGGTGAGCTGGACCGCAGAGTGAAGGCAAAAGGGCCAACAAGTGCTAAGCATCTCTGGGAACTCCTTCAAGATTGTTGGAAGACCATTTCCAGTGACTACCTCTTGAAGCTCATCAAAGAGAATGTGAAGAGTGTGCAAAGTTGTCATCAAAGCAAAAGGTGGCTACTTTGAGAAACCTAGTCTTATTTAATATAAGACATAATTTCAGTTGTTTCAGACTTTTTTGTTAAGTATATAATTCCACATGTGTTAATTCATAGTTTTGATGCCGTAATTGTGAATGTACAATTTTCATAGTCAAGAAAATACAGAAAAATCTTTAAATGAGGCGTGTCCAAACTTTTGGCCTGTACTGTATATCAGAGGTGTCAAACTGCATTCCTCGAGGGCCGCCAACAGGTCATCTTTTCAGGATTTCCTTGTATTGCACAGGTGATAATTTAATCACCTGCACAGAATGATTCCAGCACCTTGTGGAATGCTAAGGAAATCCTGAAAACATGACCTGTTGGCGGCCCTCGAGGAATGCAGTTTGACACCTCTGCTGTACATTATATATATATATATATATATATATATATATATATATATATATATACAAACACACACACAGTTGAAACTAGAAGTTTACATACACTATATAAAAAGACCCATAGGCATGTTTTCTCAATATCTGACATGACATCAGCATAAACCTTTCCCGTTTTAGGTCAATTAGGATTACCATAATTATTAATATTTGCCAAATGCCAGAATAATGAGAGGGAGAAAATGTTTTAAGGCATTTTTATTACTTACTGCAAGGTCAAAAGTTTACATACATTTCATTAGTATTTGGTACCATTGGCATTAAAATGACTTGGGTCAAACGTTTGGGATATCTTTCCACAAGCTTCTCACAATAGTTGGTCGGTATTTGGGCCCATTCCTCCTGACAAAACTGGTGTAACTTATTTCCTCTGGGAAATAATAATGTCCCAGAGGAGCATGCATGACCTATAAGTCTCCTCACTCTGACATGCCAGGCCTGGTTTGTCACTGCCCACAAGTTTAAACAGTAAGTACACAGTCTTTGAATTCTATGGTTTCATGTATCAGAACATAATAAAAAAAAATATCTGGTCCTCAAAAGGTCTTGAGCAGGGCCGGACTGGGACTAAAATTCAGCCCTGGCATTTGAAGTCACACAGGCCCACTTGTCGCATGGTGACTGTATAATATCTTTGTACACTTGTAGGCTACAAGAAGTGAGGGGAGTGTAACACGACTATATAACATATAATTACAGCTGTATCCAGCATTACAGCTCAGTCCCCATAGAATGTAATACAGCACAGCCCCCATAGACTATAATACAGCACAGCCCCCATAGACTATAATACAGCACAGCCCCCATAGAATGTAATACAGCACAGCCCCCATAGAATGTAATACAGCACAGCCCCCATAGAATGTAATACAGCACAGCCCCCATAGAATGTAATACAGCACAGCCCCCATAGAATGTAATACAGCACAGCCCCCATAGAATGTAATGCAGCCAGCCCCATAGAATGTAATACAGAACAGCCCCATAGAATTTAATGCAGCACAGTCCCCATAGAATGTAATACAGCACAGCCCCCATAGAATGTAATGCAGCCAGCCCCATAGAATGTAATGCAGCACAGCCCCCATAGAATGTAATGCAGCCAGCCCCATAGAATGTAATAAAGCACAGCCCCATAGAATATAATGCAGCACAGCCCCATAGAATATAATGCAGCACAGCCCCATAGAATATAATGCAGCACAGCCCCATACAATATAATGCAGCACAGCCACCATACAATGTAATGCAGCCAGCCCCATAGAATATAATGCAGCACAGGCCCATGGAATGGAATGCAGCCAGCCCCATAGAATATAATGCAGCACAGGCCCATGTAATGGAATGCAGCCAGCCCCATAGAATATAATGCAGCACAGGCCCATGGAATGGAATGCAGCCAGCCCCCATAGAATGTAATGCAGGCAGACACCATACAATATAATGCAGCACAGCCCCCATAGAACGTAATGCAGGCAGGCAGCCCCCATAGAATGTAATGCAGGCAGGCAGACCCCCATAGAATGCAATGCAGGCAGGCAGCCCCCATAGAATGTAATGCAGGCAGGCAGCCCCCATAGAATGTAATGCAGGCAGGCAGCCCCCATAGAATGTAATGCAGGCAGGCAGCCCCCATAGAATGTAATGCAGGCAGGCAGCCCCCATAGAATGTAATGCAGGCAGGCAGCCCCCATAGAAAGTAATGCAGGCAGGCAGCCCCCATAGAAAGTAATGCAGGCAGGCAGCCCCCATAGAAAGTAATGCAGGCAGGCAGCCCCCATAGAAAGTAATGCAGGCAGGCAGCCCCCATAGAAAGTAATGCAGGCAGGCAGCCCCCATAGAATGTAATGCAGGCAGGCAGCCCCCATAGAATGTAATGCAGGCAGGCAGCCCCCATAGAATGTAATGCAGGCAGGCAGCCCCCATAGAATGTAATGCAGGCAGGCAGCCCCCATAGAATGTAATGCAGGCAGGCAGCCCCCATAGAATGCAATGCAGGCAGGCAGCCCCCATAGAATGCAATGCAGGCAGGCAGCCCCCATAGAATGTAATGCAGGCAGGCAGCCCCCATAGAATGCAATGCAGGGAGGCAGCCCCCATAGAATGTAATGCAGGCAGGCAGCCCCCATAGAAAGTAATGCAGGCAGGCAGCCCCCATAGAAAGTAATGCAGGCAGGCAGCCCCCATAGAAAGTAATGCAGGCAGGCAGCCCCCATAGAAAGTAATGCCCTCCCCCCCCCAATAGCTCCACAATCCAGTCATCACTCATTGATAAAAAAAAACAAACACTCTACTCACCTCTCTCCTCGTGCCCCGCGCTGCTCCTGGCTCCGGCCTCAGCAGTCGCAGTCTGCCCGCCCGGTCACACAGCAGGTGCGCGATGATATGACATCATCGCGCACCCGCAGTGTCAGCGGCAGGCAGAGCGGGGAATGATGGGAGAGGAAGCGTCAGCAGACGCTCTCTCCTCCATCATTGCATTCAACTGTACCGGCGTCTATGACGCCGGTTTAGATGAATGCGGGGCCGGGAGTGTGCCGCGACAGCGTGGGGAGTGTGCCGACAGCGGCACATTCGAGCGGCCCACTACTGCCATCGGCCCTTCTGGCATTTGCCAGAACTGCCCTATGGCCAGTCCGGCCCTGGTCTTGAGGTTGAGTAAATCAAACCTCAGCTGAACAATGGCCTATGACAAATTATTGTGTCTTTATTTACACTGCTCAAAAAAATGATAAAAGGAACACTAAAATACCACATCCTAGATATCTCTGAATGAAATATTCCAGTTGCAAATTTTTATTCATTGCATAGTGGAATGTGTTCAGAACAATAAAACATAACAATTATCAATGTAAATCAAAATGAATATCCCATGGAGGTCTGCATTTGGAATGATACTCAAAATCAAAGTGGAAAATCAAATTACAGGCTGATCCAACTTCAGTGGAAATGCCTCCTGACAAGTCAAAATTATGCTCAGTAGTGTGTGTGGCCTCCACGTGCCTCTGTGACCTTCCTACAATGCCTGGACATGCTCCTGATGAGGAGCTGGATGGTATCATGAGGGATTTCCTCCCAGACCTGGACCAAAGCATCCGCCAACTCCTGCACAGTCTGTGGTGCAACATGACGTTGGTGGATGGAGCGAGACATGATGTCCCAGATGTGCTCAAGCGGATTCAGGTCTGGGGAATGGGCAGGCCAGTCCATAGCTTCAATGCCTTCATCTTGCGGGAACTGCTGACACACTCCAGCCACATTAGGTCTGGCATTGTCCTGCATTAGGAGGAACCCAGGGCCAACCGCACCAGCATATTGCCTCACAAGGGGTCTGAGGATCTCATCTCGGTGCCTAATGGCAGTTAGGCTGCCTCTGGCGAGCACATGGAGGGCTGTGCGGCCCTCCAAAGAAATGCCACCCCACACCATTACTGACCCACTGCCAAATCCGTCATACTGAAGGATGCTGCACGCAGAAGATTGCTCTCCACAGCATCTCCAGACTCTGTCATGTCTGTCACATATGTTTAGTGTGAACCTGCTTTCATCTGTGAAGAGCACAGGGTGCCAGTGGCGAATTTGCCAATCCTGGTGTTTTGTGGTAAATTCCAAGTGTCCTGCACGGTGTTGGGCTGTGAGCACAACCTTTTGATGTCGGGCACTCAGACCATCCTCATGGAGTCAGTTTCTAACCATTTGTGCAGACACATGCACATTTGTGGCCTGCTGGAGGTCATTTTGCAGGGCTCTGGCAGTGCTCCTCCTGTTCCTCCTTGCACAAAGGCGGAGGTAGCGGTCCTGCTGCTGGGTTGTTGCCCTCCTACAGCCCCCTCCACCTCCTGGTGTACTGGCCTGTCTCCTGGTAGTGCCTCCATCCTCTGGACACTACGCTGACAGACACAGCAAACCTTCTTGCCACAGCTCGCATTGATGAGCAATCCTGGATGAGCAGCACTACCTGAGCCACTTGTGTGGGTTGTAGAGTGTGTCTCATGCTACCACGAGTGTGAAAGCACAACCAACATTCAAAAGTGACCAAAACATCAGCCAGAAAGCATTGGTACTGAGATGTGGTCTGTGGTCCCCACCTGCAGAACCACTCCTTTATTGAGGGTGTCTTGATAATTGCCAATAATTTCCATCTGTTGTCTATTCCATTTGCTCAACAGCATGTGAAATTGATTGTCAATCAGTGTTGCTTCCTAAGTGGATAGTTTGATTTCACAGAAGTTTGATTTACTTGGAGTTATATTCTGTTGTTTAAGTGTTACCTTTTTTTTTGAGCAGTGTATTTAACAAAAACTAAGACTAGAGAAGCAGTGTGTGAAGAATTACAAATTTGCCTCCAGCAATTAAGAGGGTAAGCATCAGTTAGGAGCTGTTAATCAAGTGTCCTTGATTAATTGCTCATCAGTAAGTGTGATCACCTATATAAAAGCAGAAGTTTGGGCAGTTTGCTGGTCTGGAGCATCCAGGTGTATGTTAACACAACGCCAAGGATGAAACAAATCATCAATAATCTCATAGAAGAATTATCCCTTATTGATAGATCTTTAATCTTACATTGTGCTTTGGTTTGTCACAGGCTAACCAGTGGTGTGAAGATGGAATCTACCTCCTAGCCTCTCAAGCTGTGGATAAATGTCAGTCTCAGGATGGCGCGGAGTCGGCTCTACGAGACATCGAGAAATTTATTGGTAGTTCAAAAGTCCACCAGCTGTCCAATCCTACTGATTTTTATCACAAGTATGAAGTTATCCTCACTGCTGAAATAAAGGTAAGAAGACCTTCTAATATTAGGTATGTTATTGTGTACATCATGCTATCCTGAAAAATAAAACACTAGATTTCTAAGCCAGTTACATGGCTCGAATTTTATTAATTACCCCTGACATGTAATTTTACACACAAAAGGTAAAAAATATGAAATACCTTGCAATTAGCCAGACTATGGTGTCCTGTTTGTCACACAAAGAAGGACAAAGACTAAGGTTATGTTTGGTTGACTACCCATATTTTCCTTACTTAAGAAGGTAGGCGTAAAACACATACTAAACAATCTTTAGCTATATAGACCAATTTACAACTGCTGTATATTAGTAATCTTGTGTAAATCTGTATAGCCTTTGGTATTAGGCTTACCACTGCTCTCACCATACCACTGAGACAGCTATCTTGGAAGCAAGTCGAAAGGAACTCATGAGCAGATGAGGCAGTAAAATGGAGGGCACCAGGTTGGGTGACTATACATGAGAAATATACAGTTACTTTTAAGTCCCAGAATGAAGGGACACTTCAGTATATATTTAATATATATATATATATTACTGTGTGACATAGTCATCCTCAGTGACATTCTTCTATGACTGTTGTCCCAGCATATCTAGTCTTTCCTTGTAGAGGTCTATCTTGTCTTCTTATAGCCAGTCACTGGACTCAGTAGTTTGGGGTTGACATAACTGCTGAGCCCAGTGTCTGATTTCAGCAATCAAGTTGTCTGTAGTCATGACATTACAACTGCAGCTTGACAACAAGGACTGGGGGCTGCAGCAGGGAGGCAGCACTTGATCGCAGAAAGATGAGAAGAATGCTAAAATCATATTTAACCATAATAATCGTACAAGGAGAAAAAAACCATAGACCTTTCTCTTCATGTCACCAATGCCACGTGTGTTCCTTTTTGTGTGAAAGGGAGCAAGCTGCTGCCAATTTGCTGGTGAAGGTTTCTATATTTTCTAAGAGCAAAATAATTGGTCATCCTGCCAGTTGCTTTCTGGGGAAAATTGGGGGCCCTCATACCTATCTAATGATCAGCTGGGCCCATTTAAATTGGTTTGGTTGACATTAATCTAAAGTGTACGGACAGTTTTTACCTGTCATTAGATGATTAATGAGATACGGTCATATAAAATCTTACTTGTTCACTATATGTAATTACATACATCAATAAGATCTTCAAAACCTGTTAATTGTATGTATAAGATTCTTCCTGCAGGCAGGTGTCAGTAAAATATAAAACGGCAGCTTGTGGGAACGTGGTCCTAAATTGATATTTGCATTAGGCTGCGTTCTCACTTTGCTGCCAATAGCGATTGTGGCAAAAACCGCACCATTTTGCTGCATTTTACTGCTGCAAAAAAATGAATCTCTACTGCTTTGTGCTCTTAAAACCTAGCTCTGTACCCACGCCAGCTGCATTAATAGATCAGTTATTGGGAAATTATCAGAAAGTCAAATAAAAGCCTGCACTGGGCGAGTACGGTATCCAGATTTCATACTGATCAGAGTACTAATTATATGCAGATAAAAGAACGTTAGACAGCAATGTGGACATTTTATATTTATATGTATATACTTTCTTGAATTAGATCACTCGATGACCAAGAACGTAGGTGCAGCATATTTATCAATAGGTGACCCACCTGAATGGAGAGGGAGAAACAGCATTTGGTCATACATGAAGAAATCCTTAAGGAGTGTACAACCAGAAAGTGCTACGATGGTAGCATGGCATCCTCCTGAGGCGGGCAAATGTCAATGCAATTGTGATGCAAAATCTTGCAGCAATTGGCCATGGCGATGGGTGGAAGTGGGCCAAATGTGGTCTGATGCACCCCAAAAGATACTTCTGGAGCTATCTGAATAGATTAGTATGGAGAAGGAAGGTTGCCGCAAATTTCTTGGACACCCCTTTTCAATAGGCAGTGAAATTACTCACATTGTTGAAGGAGTTTTCCTTTTTTCATCACTGGCACAGGAACAGTTCAGCATAGAAGCTCAGGTCCCAGAACTGGGTATGCCAACATAGGGTTTAGCAGCTGGTTTTAATAACATAGGGTATGCTAGCTAAGGCTGCTTTCACACCAGTGTCGGTACGGGGCCGTCGCGCTGCGTCGGCCCGACGTACCGACACATACTGTGAAAAAAATGCCTGACGTGGGCAGCGGAAGCAGTCTTACGACGCTTCCGCTGCCCAATTGTAAGGTCCGGGGAGGATGGAGTGGAGTTTCGGCCGCGTATGCGCGGTCGAAAATGGCAGACACGACGTGCAAAAAAATGTAACGTTTTTTGTGCCGACGGTCCGCCATAACACGACGCAACCGTCATACAACGGTTGCGACTTGTGACAATGTGTCGCTAATAAAAGTTGCGGGCAACTTTGCAGGATGCGTTTTTTCTCCAGAACGACGCATTGCGAAGTACAGCCAACAACGCTAGTGTGAAAGTAGCCTAAGCCCGCTACATGACTGTATGTCGCACTGGGTTCAGGGGTACAGTAACAAGAAATATATGCTGCACATGTTGAAGAGGCAAGGGGCATGAGATTTGGACTGGATCAAAGTTTGCACTGGGGCCCAAAGGACTCTAGTTGCTATGAAGGTCTTATATGTTATATGCAGCATGAACAGTGAACTGAATTAGAACTGGAATCAAGGCAAACAGACCCCACTCTTATGGTATATAATATGCCAACTTATTAATATGTTGTTGATGGTAAGGTACAAACCAAAGGAAATTTTTTTAAAAAAGTGCGGTAAGTGTTTGTGAAGCAGCAGGGGTTATGACCTTGATAATGTGCAAAGTAGGGTGACATACATTTCTTACAGTTTGATATTGTATATCCAAATGCCTGGTACTTTACGTTTCATTTATTCATGACTTCCAGGCTAGTGTTCAGAAAGTACTACAGAAGCTGGCTGATGTTCAGGAAATGTTTGAGAAGAGGCAAGCAAGCCTGAAGAAGCTGGCAGCCAAACAGACAAGGCCTGTCCAGCCTGTAGCTCCACATCCAGAGTCATCTCCTAAAAGGGTATCTCCGAAAACAGCTCGGCCAACATCTCTGGGTAAGATTTTAAGGCTTGTGTGTGCTTTTCTAGTGTCAGGGAAAACATCTGTAAATAGGTGAAAGTAATGAGCACAAGATCCAGTGTAGCGCACGGTCACAGCTAGCTAGAGGAGAATTCAGCCAAAACTAATTTTGAGGATTGGGTGTAGGCAGAGATGATCCTATAATTAAGAAAAAAATGATTTTGCTGTTTCCCCTTGTTTTCTATTCTTTAGTGGAAAAATTCTATGACAATAAGGCCATCAGTAATGGTCTGTGACATGCGACTTAAGTCAATTGCTAAGTTGAAAAGGCTCTGTCCCTCTCTAATGTACCTAAAGGAGTTGTACCATGAATAACATCTGATTCAGTCAACTAAAGAATGTAATTCTTAACACATTTTGTATTGACACTTTTAACCCCTTTACCCACGAGGGTGGTTTGCACGTTATATGACCGGGCCAATTTTTACAATTCTGACCACTGTCCCTTTATGAGGTAATAACTCTGGAATGCTTCAATGTAAATCCCACCACAAGTGACACCATTTTGGAAACTAGAGCCCCAAAGAGCTTATCTAGATGTGTGGAGAGCATTCTGAACCCCCAAGTGCTTCCCAGAAGTTTATAACAAAGAGCTGTTAAAATAAAAAAAAATCATGTTTTTTCCACAAAAATGATCTTTTCGGACCCAATTTTTATTTTACCAAGGGTAGCAGGAAAAACTGGACCCCAAAAGTTATTTTGCAATTTCTCTTGAGTACGCTGATACCCCTTATATAGAGGAATTCTACTTTTGTGACATAGTGCAAAGCTCGGAAGGGAAGAGGCTTTTGCTGGAATGGTTTGAGGGTGCCATGTCACATTAGCAGAGCCCCAGAGGTGCCAGAACAACAGAACCCCCCATATAGGAACTGATTTTACATACTACACTCTCCAATTAATTAATCTAGGGGTGCAGTGCTCATATTAACGCTACTTGTGCCTCACAGAATTTTATACCACTAAAATGTTGTTTTAGCTCCACGGTTTCAATTTTTCTAAAGGCTAATAGGAATTTTTTTTTACAACAAACTGAGATCCATTTTTTCCTGACTGCTCCAATAGCCTACATGTAATCGAGAAATATTTATCAGGCACAGTGCAAAGCTCAGAAGGCAAGGAACGCCAGATTTTACTGTTGTGGATTGCAGGTGCCATGAACCACTGGGAGAGCCCATGAGGTGCCAGAACAGCAGAACACCCCATAAGTGACCCCATTTTACGAACTATACCTCTCAATAAATTCATCTAGGGGTGCAGTGATCATAGTGACACCATGGGTGTGACACAGAATGTTATACCATTAAGCAGTTTAGACAAAATAACTAAATTTTTATCACCAAAATTTTGTTTTAGCCCCAGATTTTACATTTTCACACAAGAAGTGGGTAAAAACAGCACCAAAATTTGTCCCACAATTTTTACAGAACGTGGCAATATCCCATATGTGGCTGTACAGTACTACTTAGCCATACGGAGAGACTCGGGAGGTATGAAGCTCTATTTGCCTATTCAAGTGAATGGGTCTGTGCACATGTCAGTGTGTTTCCATGGAATGCTGGCATCGGTCGCCGGGGAAGAAGCGTTACAGTAAGCGCTGTTCCCTGGCGCCAAGTCCTGAACCTGGCTCTCATCATTCTCCTCTGCTCTGCTGGCGATCGAGGGAAGAATGATGAGAGTTACATTTAAGTGAGGTTGTCATTATGATTTAAAAAGAGAAAACACAGTAGTTTGACAATAAATGGCTTCACCCAACCACTAAGCATGAGTGGAGAAAAAGTTTTGGTGTTATCATTCATACTCTCTGAAAAAAGGCCTAGAAAGCAAAAATTCTGCCGGGGTATGTAAACTTTTGAGCAGAACTGTATATAGTAATCTTCAATTCTCACGCTGGCCACTAGTGCTATTTTACACTGATTCTTCCTGTCCTTTCAGGAAGATTTGTCACCACGGCTCCTTATCATCATAGGCAAGATTACAATTGCTGGTAACTCCTCCATACACAGTTGGTAACACAGGATCAACTATTCACAATAAACAATGTCATGCCTAACCTTTCTCCTCTCCCTTCACAATGCCCTTTCCACCCACTCAATACAAAAATGTTGGTGTCCGGGTCTCACCATTGTGTCTATGTACATTTGTTGTTTCCTGATGCAAAAGGTCGATGTAGTCTAAAGAGCTTCTCTTTAAACACTATTTAATTTTCTGATGATCACTTCCCTTTAACAATGCAAGCTATGGAGCGGCCTCAACATGTGTGCCCTGCCTTAACACACATTTTCCACACCTACCTTCCCAATTATTATCAATTATTATTCTACGAGTGTTATCTATATTCCATCAAGCAGGAAAACAATACATTTAGAATTGTATACATGACTACATTATACGTAAATACTTGTCTGTAATTGCTGGTAAGCTGTTAACAGCACTTGTATTGGCGATTGTCAATTATCAGCTTGTAAAAATGGGCCTTTATGTGATTGATTTTTAGCATGCTCAAGTTTAGCCTTAATCTTTTTATCTAGGGAAATACCAAGAAATACCTCCAGTGAAGCCACTTGCAAGTAGGAGCAATCATCAATTCGGGAGAAATCCTTCCCATCTACAGAATGATTCCTTCTGTATCAATATTTGTCTGGAACTGAATACTTAAATGTCCTAATATTATTGTGAACTGCTTATAAGAGGTGTGAGTTTATTGTAGCAGTGACTGACAGCTTGATTTACTTGGCAGCTTATTCTTATCTGGAGTTAGATAAGACACATCTCAAGGTGAAACATGAAAGAAACCTCCCAGGCATAGCATAGTATATATAGTCAATATCATCAGGGACACAATATCATAAACAATGATCAACAGTGTAAATCATCGAGTTATTTTACTCTGCAAATACCAAGCTACCAGCAATAATAAAGTTATGTCTATTATTCTTTCCCAGTTTGAATAGGGCTTATTGGGGGTCAGATAACATTATACTACATTGTTTATCTTCTGACTACAATCTGCCCAAACCCACCATTTACAAATGTCCAAGTGTGTTCTGTTGAGTAAATACTGGACTATCTCAAATATCTATATATATAAGAGGCATCGTGATTACTCGCTAATCCCGCCCCCTGCACAGTAGCTCCGCCCCCACCACATCACTACACATAATCCTGCCCCCACCCCATTACCACACACAATCCGACCACATCACCACACACAATCCCGCCCCCCAACACATCACCACACATAATCCCGCCCCCCAACACATCACCACACAATCCCGCCCCCCAATACATCACCACACAATCCCGCCCCCCCAACACATCACACAATCCCGCCCCCAACACATCACCACACATAATCCCGCCCCCACACCCCATTACCACACATAATCCCACCCCCCACCGCATTACCACACATAATCCCGCCCCCACCACATTACCACACATAATCCCACCCCCCAACACATTACCACACATAATCTCGCCCCCCCACCACATCACCACACATAATCCCGCCCCCACCCCATTACCACACACAATCCCGCCCCACCACATCACACATAATCTCGCCCCCACCACATTACTACAGACAATCCCGCCCCCCCACCACATCACCACACATAATCCCCCCACCCCACCACATTACTACACATAATCCCGCCCCCATCACATTACCACACATAATCCCGCCCCTCACATTACCACAGATAATCCTGCCCCCCCACCACATTACCACACATAATCCCGCCCCCCACCACATTACTACAGACAATCCCGCCCCCCCAACATATCACCACACATAATTCCCCCCCACCCCATTACCACACATAATCCCGCCCCCCCACCACATTACCACACATAATCCCACCCCCCACCACATTACTACAGATAATCCCGCCCCCCGCCACATTACTACACATAATCCCGCCCCTCACATTACCACAGATAATCCCGTCCCCCCACCACATTACCACACATAATCCCGCCCCCCATCACATTACCACACATAATCCCGCCCCCCACCACATTACCACACATAATGCCGCCCAACACCACATTACCACACATAATCTCGCCCCCCACCACATTACCACACATAATCTCACCCCCACCACATTACCACACATAATCCCGCCCCCACCACATTACCACACATAATCTCGCCCCCCCACCACATTACCACACATAATCTCACCCCCACCACATTACCACACATAATCCCGCCCCCCACCACATTACCACACATAATCTCACCCCCACCACATTACCACACATAATCTCGCCCCCCCACCACATTACCACACATAATCTCGCCCCCCCACCACATTACCACACATAATCTCACCCCCACCACATTACCACACATAATCCCGCCCCCCACCACATTACCACACATAATCCCGCCCCCCACCACATTACCACACATAATCCTGCCCCCCACCACATTACCACACATAATCCCGCCCCACACATCACCACACATAATCCCGCCCTGACCACATCACCACACATAATGCCGCCCTCCACATTACCACACATAATCCCGCCCTCCACATTACCACACACAATCCCGCCCCCACATTACCACACATAATCCCGCCTCCCCACCACATCACCACACTATTATTATTAACTTCATTTTAAGTTAATTTACAACCTGCGCTAATGAATGTTGTCATTATTTACTTTACTTTAATCACCAGCAGCGTTAATTAGATAGCAATGAGCGTGCTGAGCGTTAGCTGGCTGGAAACATCTAGTATTATTATATGCTGTACCAAGGAGCAGTAGCCAGGGTCCTGGGTAGTTTAGAAGGTGGGACCCCAGGTACCTGATGTATCCCGGGATATGTCACATGATCCCCTTTGATAGATCATGTAAGTAATACACAGGTGCTCTGGGGCACATCCGCATACGTAAAACGTCAGAGACAGCTTTTTTCCCTTATTTATAGCACTATATTTAACATAGGGCTATACAAAATAGAGCAAGGGTGGCAGATTAATTTTCCCAAGGGGACACATGAGAGACCGTGACTATTGTGGAGGCCAAACCAATAAACCAATAGGCTGAAATTAATTTTGCTCAATATTAATATAATATAAACAAATCATTAATAATTGTGTGACTTAATATTGAGCAGATTTAAGTATGTCGACGTCCCGCTATATACAGTATGACTCGCCGCATAGCGCCCTCAATCAACAATCAAAGCAATCAACCTACGGGGCTTTTATACATGTAAACCATAAAAAGAAAACTTAAAACATTCTATCTTTATTTAGTTAGTTTAAAAACCATATAAGGGGAGATAGGGGCTAGTTTTGCCATTCACACTACCTGACAGCGTAGGTTGGCGCCCTAAGTTGAAATCATATGGTGCCCCTGTTCTACACAGTATGAGTCTGCATATAGCCTCCGATATACAGTATAAGCCCTTAAATAGCCTCGTATATGCAGTTTGAGTCCACACATAACTCCCTATATGCGGTATGTGCCCACATATAGTCCCTTGTTTATACATAGTATGAGCCCCTATATAGTCTACTATATGCAGTATGAGCAAGTACAAAGCCTCCTATAGTATTAGCCATCATATAGCCTTCTATTTACAGTATGAGCCATTATATAGCCTCCTATATGCAGTATGTGCCCCTTTATAGGCTCCTATATATACAGATAACCACAAAAAGAAGGTGTACTAGTCCAAAGTACGTATAAATATAAATTTTATTGAAATGCAAACATGTATACAAAAGGCTAAAATTGACGAAGGGTGAAAACCGGCCCTTGGATAGCACATAAGAGGGGGACCCAGCAAATCACATAAACCAGACAGAGGAGTATATAGATGCACACTAGTCCATAAGAACCCCCTGCTCACACTTATATTTATATATGTAGACACAAAGTGACCCAACAATGGGGAAACAAGTAGCAGTGGTAAAAAATAACAGAGGACCAGTGGCATACCTGATGATAGTATTAGCTGGATATGTGATACAGCATCCCCCACCTCCCGACGCGCGTTTCGGTTAAACCTTCCTCAAGAGAGGCATGTCCATAATGCAGAAACCCCATCCTTTTATGTCCGCTGTTTCCGGAAATCCATCCGCCATTCGAACCGCCCACCACGTTGGTACACATGGGCCCATGTGACCAGACGCGGGGAGACGGCAGGGAATAGCAGAGGAATAGCAAATCGCATACTGCGCATGGCCGGAAGTGTAGTCGCGGCCATCTTGGAACAGGTATAGTATGCCCACATCGCAGATATATGTTCCATGTAGATAAAATTACATTTACACAGGTGGCCGCACCTCAAAAACAATAAAGCAATAAAGCATAAAGTTGCCATTATATATATATATATATATATATATATATATATCTCAACAAGGGAAGACGGCTATCTAATTAGAACAGAAAAGTGCGACGTATAATGCCATATGCATAGAGTCATATATATAGAAAAGTACAGCACACAAAAAAGAGAGCAATATAGGCATATATTAAACAATATTATGACCGGTATACATAACACAAATAGAACAAAAATATATCATAAATATACAAATAACCGTAATAGGGACACAATGGCACATTGCCATATAAAGGTTACTGACTAACATATCACATATCAGCCATAAACGACAGTTGTTGAAGAAATATATGACTAATGCTGATACATGATGTCGACGTAATCTATTCAGATGGGGAATAACGGCCACATGCTTGAAACTGCAAATAATAAAGGAAAAATTAGAAACAAAGATTAAAACCATGGTAAAAACAGGTGCAACCAAGTGCACTATTCTGGTGCACAGCAGCCAGCAGACATCAATTTAAAGAAAGGGAGCAAAGGAGAGTCCCTCATTTAACCCAAACGGATGAATAGTATTAAGTTGCCAAATCCATCTGGTCTCCAGTCTACCCAATCTTTTTGTAAGGCCACCCCCCCTGATGTTGATTTTAAGGGCATCAATCCCTTTAACTTTCAGGGAGGTACCATCACAGTTATGAAACTCCTTAAAGTGGCGGGGTAGGGTCTTAAGTGTGGATGTATCCGTGTGGGTGCGTGCCGCCTCAATGCCCAGTACGTGTTCTCTTATGCGGACCTTTAGTTGGCGCGTTGTTAGTCCAACATAAATTAATCCACACGGGCATGTGGCATGATATACCACATACCTCGTGGTACAAGTAATCCGCTGTCTAATTTTGAATTGTTTGGTGTTATCAAAGTTAGAGAATTCACTACATCGCATAACATTGGGGCAGGCGACACACCCCCCACACGGAAAACATCCAACACTCCTGGAGAATTTGTCAAGAAACGTAGCCACCCCGTCACTAGAGTAATGACTGGAGACCAGATGGTCCCTCAGATTTTTAGCACGCCGAAAAGCCAAAGATGGCCTCTCAGGGAGCAATTTGGCAATACTAGAGTCCACCCGTAAAATGGGCCAAGCCCTTTGGAGGATAGATCTAAGCCTATCCGAGTGTGAGCTAAAGGTAGTAACGAATCTTAGTATAGAGGGATTATCAGTGTTAGGCTGTGCTGTATTGCCAAATAAGAGATTCTGGCGAGTAGCATGTTTGGCACGATTGAAGGCCCGTTTGATAGACCGATTACTGTACCCGCGGGATCTAAACCGATCACTCAAATCCTCCGCCCGTAAGAGGAAATCCGCCTCTGATGAACATATCCGGCGTAAACGGAGAAATTGCCCCACAGGTACAGAATTGATCATGTGGCGTGGATGGCCAGAAGAGGCGTGTAAAAGTGTATTTGTGGAGGTTTCCTTTCTGTAAATGTCCGTCTGTAGGGTTCCGGAGGGATCTCTCCTTATTGTCACATCAAGAAAATCCAAAGACTCACCACTATATATGAATGTAAGATGGATATTGAGATCATTGTTGTTAAGGGTGTGAATCAACCGCTCAAGATCGACTGGAGTGCCCTGCCACATGAAGAAGATATCGTCAATGTACCGAGTCCAAAAGGGGACCCGGTCCATAGACCCCAATTCATCAGACAGGAAGAGTTCCCTCTCCCACAGCCCCAGAAAGAGACCGGCATAGGCAGGCGCAAATGCCGCCCCCATGGCGGTCCCCTGGAGCTGCAGGTAGAAGTTGCCCTTAAACACAAAGAAGTTGTGTGTGAGGGTAAACTCCAAGAGTTCCAGCAGGAGGTCCCTAAATCCAATAGATAAAGATGAAGTAGAAAGGAAAAAACGGACCGCAGATAGCCCATCCTTATGTTTGATGTTAGTATACAGGGATTCCACATCTGCTGAAACTAGTAGAGTGTCACCCTCAATTTGCAGTCCATCGATCCTGCGCAGAAGATCACCCGTATCCTTGAGAAAGGAGGGGAGGCCCGAGACAAGAGGTTTGAGGTGATAATCAATCCACTTGTTGATATTCTCCAAGAAGTTACCCCTACCCGAAATAATCGGTCTGCCTGGTGGAGAGGATGAGCTCTTGTGGATCTTCGGGAGGAGATAGAGGGTGGGAATAGTCGGTTCAGAAACCATCAGAGCGAGTCTAAGGTCACGGGTGATAACGTCACTCTCCAGCGCACGTTTCAAAATGATGTCTAGTTGACCCGAATATGCCGAGAGTGGATTATAGGTAAGCCTCCGGTAGCAAGTGCTGTTATTAAGCTGACGGAAAGCCTCCCTCTCGTACATATGTGCTATCCAAGGGCCGGTTTTCACCCTTCGTCAATTTTAGCCTTTTGTATACATGTTTGCATTTCAATAAAGTTTATATTTATACGTACTTTGGACTAGTACACCTTCTTTTTGTGGTTATCTAGATATCTTGGTGTGTCCTGCACATTGGTTCCATTTGGCTTCTATCTATGGCACTATGTTGCTTTATTGTGGTAGAAGCCATATATGCTTTCCGTGTCTTTATCCTATATATACAGTATGAGCCATTATATAGCCTTCTATATGCAGTATGAGCCCGCACATAGTTCCCTATATTCAGTATGTGGCCACATATAGCCTCCTATATATAGTATGAGCCCTCTCATCCCATACACATTAATACAAATAAAAAAAACACATACAGACATACTCACCTCGCTCCCATTCCCCTGGCGCTCTGCTCCGGTCTCCAAGGCTCCGCTTCTACTGGCCGGCGCGTACATGTTAGCGCAATGATGTCATCAGGCTGGTATGTCACAGCAGAGGTAACGGGAGCTTCCCTGGAGCTGCGCTGCCATTCTGCATCATCGGCCACGCCAAGAAAGCTCCCTACCAGGATACGTACAAATTGGCGGTGCACAAAACATAATGTGGGCAGTCTGGCGATGGCCTCCCCTGTGGCCTTGGGTGGAAGCCCAGATTGTCCTCCTAATAATCCACCTGTGTGCTGGACTAGGTCACAGTGATAGTATTGTCAAATGATGAAAATCAGCACAATTGATCCATACACTGGCCATGTGCCATTTAAAAATTGTGGATTTTATTTTTTTCTACTGTGGCCAAGGTCCTTTGCCCCCTTTTAAGGCCGCAGGGCCTAGGTGCAATTGTTACCACTCTACCCATTATAGCTACACTCCTGGTGTAATCCTGAGTTTATAGTTAGTTTTCTCATGTCAGGTATCTATGGGTTACTTTTATAGGGTTTCACTAAGACTTTAGATCAGTTCATAATGAACTCATGATATGAAATGCACTTTTCATGCTAAACTGATCTCAAAAGCAACAATGCAAACATTTTATTATTAATCCAAGCCAATCTATTAATACCTGTATGTCACATCAAGAATTTAACAAAAAATTACAGTACTTTTTATGTTAAAGGTAATCTGTCACCTCATTTTTCGCATATAAGCTGCGACCACCGCCATTAGGGGCTTATCTACAGCTCTCTGTAATGCTGTAGATAAGCCCCCGATGTAACCTGAAAGATAAGAAAAACAAGTTAGGGTACTGTCACACTCTGCAACTTTCCAACGATCACGACCAGCGATACGACCTGGCCGTGATCGTTGGAAAGTCGTTGTGTGGTCGCTGGAGAGCTGTCACACAGACCGCTCTCCAGCGACCAACGATGCCGAAGTCCCCGGGTAACCAGGGTAAACATCGGGTTACTAAGCGCAGGGCCGCACTTAGTAACCCGATGTTTACCCTGGTTACCATCGTAAAAGTAAAAAAAAAAAAAACGTACATACTCACATTCCGGTGCCCGTCAGGTCCCTTGCAGTCTGCTTCCCGCACTGACTGAGTGCCGCCGTAAAGTGAAAGCAGATCACAGTGGTGACGTCACCGCTGTGCTCTGCTCTTACTTTCCGGCCGGCAGTCAGTCAGAGCGGGAAGCAGACGGCAAGGGACCTGACGGACACCGGAATGTGAGTATGTACTGTTTTTTTTTTTTTACTTTTACGATGGTAACCAGGGTAAACATCGGGTTACTAAGCGCGGCCCTGCGCTTAGTAACCCGATGTTTACCCTGGTTACAAGCGAACGCATCGTTGGATTGGTGTCACACACAACGATCCAGCGATGACAGCGGGAGATCCAGCGACGAAAGAAAGTTCCAAACGATCTGCTACGACGTACGATTCTCAGCAGGGTCCCTGATCGCTGCTGCGTGTCAGACACAGCGATATTGTATGGATATCGCTGGAACGTCTCGGATCGTACCGTCGTAGCGACAAAAGTGCCACTGTGAGACAGTACCCTTAGATTATACTCACCCGGGGGGCGGACCTGCACCTGTGACGCCCATCGGACCCAGACCGCCCCTGGGTACGTATAATCTAACTTGTTTTTCTTATCTTTCAGGTTACATCGGGGGGCTTATCTACAGCATTACAGAATGCTGTAGATAAGCCCCTAATGGCGGTGGCTGCAGCTTATATGCGAAAAATTAGGTGACAGAATTTCAATCATATGGATACCTTTGGTAAATGTTGTTTTTCAGTTAAACTAATGTGTGTTTAGCTAAGAAAAAAACATTTTTGCAGTAGGGTATCTTTAAAATTATTTGGCTTCTACAGCGTCTATGCATAACTGTACATAGCAGACTGCAGAATTTTCAGTTAAATCTGTCAATGACTCGTTCTGAGCCCGATTGAGAGAAGTGCCTTATTTGGAAAGCCTAGTAATGAATTGGATTTTAGATGCTCATCTGGCTCACCCTGAGCTCTATTATTAGGCCGGGGTCACACTTGCGAGTGCTATGCGAGAAACTTGCGCTCGATACCCGGCACTGCTGCCAGCACTCGGACCGGAGCGTGCGGCTGCATGTATTTCTATGCACGCAACCACAGTCCCTGAATCCAAACTATTGTAGACTATATTACAGAGGTCAATGCACAAAAATCTTTATGACATCCCAGCAATGTTTTATATATAAAAGTATATTCTCAGAGGACAGTTCAAAGGAAAATAAATATTTCTGAGTAATCTTATTCAATGGAAATATTTAGCGCGTTACTAGGAAATTTGCTTAGAATAGAGAATGTTTGGAGAGTAGAGACCACTCAGAATATTTACGACCAATTTCTTAAAAAGACAAGTTTTTTTTAAATGTTTCCCTTTATTACTCATGAGAAATTATAACGTCAACTGTGAGAAATAGGTATGATATCTTAGATCACAGAAACCCTTGTAACATCCAACAGGAAATGTACAAGATGAACATTTGTAGCATATATAGATTGTATACAGGATTGATGTCTGTAAATATAAATGATATACAGTGGATACGGAAAGTATTCAGACCCCTTTCAATTTTTTTTCACTCTTTGTTTCATTGCAGCCATTTGGTAAATTCACAAAAGTTCATTTTTTTCACATTAATGTACACTCTGCATCCTATCTTCACTGAAAAAAGCAGAAATAAAGAAATTTTTGCAAATTTAATAAAAAAGAAAAACTGAAATATCACATGATCATAAGTATTCAGATTCTTTTCTCAGACACGTCTTTCTCTAATCAAACTCTTATACTACCTTACTGAAAAAAACATTTTAAAGAGTTAATGGGCAATAGATAATACTGGGCTTACTGAAATAAGTGGGTTTAACAGGGATGGCCAGCTTTCAAGGGAAACTATCCATAAGATTTTGCAATATAATCTAAGAGCATCATTATACAGAGGCAAATACTGTGATTACGGTGATGTATCACTTATTGGCCTATGTTTTGCTGTTTCGATACAATCAGCATTTTATCAGCAAGAGATTATCATTACAGGACAACTATGCACATGCAGGGTAGTCCAACCACACTCCCAGTACTGATTACCAGCTCTGTGTCACTATACCATGTACACTGAAGCTGTGGGTGGCAACTATCATGACTGCTGCACCCAGTACGCTAAGCGATACATCGCTGGAATCGGGGTCTTTGTCCCTTCATCATGGTGCGCAAAAACCTGCTGACGGATTCCCGTTAAAAGCTGCCCACATATACCTTCTGTTTTATCGGATGTGATTTAGGATACCAACAAGTCTGACTAGAGCAATAACTAGCTTATTTAGCACTTCATAATACTATCTTGATCTTTCAATGAAAGGAGTTGTCCATTTTCAGGAAAGTGATTCCCAATAGCTAATATAACTAAAATAACAAATTCAGGAGGAATTCACATTCCCTAAGTCTAGCGTTGGCTCCTCACTGCTACTCCTGTTTGGGTGTTCTGGTAACACGCATCACCCACTGTAGCGAATCATTCAGCATTAGTGGTTGTGTCTAGGTTGATGCCACGTGCCGCTGAGCTCAGAGATTGGCGGGAGGAGTGACGCGCACCGCTGGCATAACGTCACCGCCATAGCCAAAGTTCAGAGAACAGAGCAGCAGCTGGGAGCTGGTGAATGGGTTCATTAGTACTTAGTCAGTAATGGATGGTGGGGGAGAGAAAAAATAAGCGAAAAAAAGCAAAAAAAGAAAAATGCAGAGAGGTTGCTGAGTTATAATAAAAGCATAATGTGTTGTGGGAGAGAGTTTGGACACAGATGAAAGATAGCATGTAACCACCTCCTTCTTCTGTCCTCCGTGGTGGATGGAAAGTCTGCTACACAGGAAAGTTCAATCCCACTTTGCGATAACATTCTGTATGGTTTCTCTAACCACCCAGGGTTGCTGCGCTCCATAGTACTTTCCATATTAGTCATGTGCCGCAGGAGTTTTGCATTGAATATACTGATGTCTTCAGAAACGAAACTTTTTCAAACCATTTTTTGTTGATGTGATATTATGTTTTTGGAAAATGCCTATGTGAATAAATCTGACCAATAAAAGCATAAATTACAAGCACTGGCCCCGATTTCTCTTTTTGGAAGAATTAAAAGAATCTTGTACGCATGAATCTGTGTTCTGGGTATTGCTCGGTTAGCGGCACATTAACCATCTGTATCCGGTTCTTGAGATCCAAATAAGATCACAAACGGCCAAATTTGATGCAGAATATATTTACATAGTATGGTGAGGCATGCCCATCAAAAGTAACTGCAAGTGATCATCAGGTATTACATTTTACAAATTAATTATCGTTTGTATAAACATTAAATTGACAACATCATCAGCAATAAGGTTTTATTTTTTAAAGCAGATCTGAAAAAAGAACTTGCACTTTTAATTCATGAGGAAGAGTAATACATTACCATAGACGGACGGCTGCCCACCAAGAGGAGCACTACAAATAAATGAAGTGTCCACTCCAATTATAAAATTAAAATATAAAATTCTTAGCATAAAAGAGAGACAGGATCAGCCCGTCCATGGCTTTTTGTTTTAATAAGGACACTGTTAGGCTTACCCAAATTAATCCGTGGGAAACTAGGATAGGAGTTATTAGTAAACACAGCTGCGTGTGAGCAATTTCTGTTCCCATTGTCCATCATCCACAATTTGTGTTCTCATGTTTACACTCATGCAATTCATTACTTAATATGTGTAATGCTTTGATTCTTTAAACTCAATAAGTGGAGTTTCTGCATTTGGTGAATTGTTGACTAAACACGAGATAAGTTAATAATGGCTTCTGGGCGTTTATACAAGGATAAAAGAGCGCTCAGTGGAGTGTATCACACAGGATGAGATTAGATACACAATATCTAATGTATGGAATGTTTGACATCACTCCATCCACTTCTGTGGGAGCAGTGGTGTAATGTGTGACACCGCTCCATCCACTTTTAGGGGATCAGTGCTAATGTTGACACCGCATTGTCCACTTCTATGGAAGCAGTGGTGTAATGTGTGACACCGCTCCATTTACTTCTAGGGGAGGAGTGGTGTAATGTGCAACACTGCTTTGTCCACTTTTAGGGGAGCAGCGATAATGTATGACGCAGCTCTTTCCACTTCTACGGGAGCAGTGGTGTAATGTGATGGGCATTGGATACAGGTCCCTGGGACGCACCACACATTCTAGCATTAGATACATTGATATAGCAAAGTTATGTCAGTGATCAGAGCACAGCCGCATGATGATAACTCTGTTGTGCTCTGAACATAGCGGCAGCAGGGAGCAGCGATCAGCCGTCTGGTTTTCTACTACTGTCAGGCTGCTAACACCGCCACAGATACTCGACTCATCCCAGCACTGCTTGCACTGAGCACTGTGGGTGGTGACAAGGGGAAAGTCAAGCATAGCTGCAGGCTTCAAAAAAATGGTGCCCATCTCCTCCCACAGCTGTGACCTAGACAGCCCAGGCCACAGCTGGAGGCAGCCACAATACAGGTGATGCGGTTGGACACCGACTGCAGTCTCCTATGTACATGTACAGGGGCTGCCGTATTTGAGGTGTCTAAGTGTCGTGCTCAGACACTTACACACCACCAAATGTAAATGGCAGCCCCCAGTGAAAAATAATTGATTACATAATTAGTAAAATACTAACTATGGTTTATATCTATCCTTCAAAGAAAAGAAGCGAACATAATCTCTATAGAATGGATACAGGGTGCACAAAAATTAAAGAAATGTTATTCATTATTATTTACAGTTGAATACAATCTGCGCTATATTTTATCTACGCACACAAGATAGCTGTCTGCCACCTCTCCCAATTCCACAGCTGGCCCTAATGCTGAGCCGCTGTGCTGTCAGTGAGAGCCAGAGGCTCGATTTCCGCCCTCTCTATATATATATATACAGGGCGGTGAATGAATCCACTTTTTAAACATATCCAATTGTGTATATTATTATTTCAAGATGAATTGGTTAAAATCAAGTTTAAAATTAACTTTCTTAGTGGGAAAACCCCTTTAACATGCAGATTAACACCATATCTGTAGGTTAATAAGAGTTTTTTCAGGAGACAGGTTCTCTTTAAAGGGGTTCTGTTGTGTAAACATTTTATTAAGGCTGTAGGCTTGCAGACTTCTAAAATAAACTCAACTTTTACTTGATGGCCTTCATCCACTGCTCCAGTTTTTTTTTGATCGACTGCTGTAATGACAATTTCTACAGGGCTTGTAATCGCTGCAGTTATTTGCTGGATTCAGCCTCTTTAAGCTGCTAACCTTTAATATTCCTTTAAAGCGAATCTGTCACCACTTGAACACTTTTATGCTATTACTATGAGCATACAGGTAACAAAATGGTTAAAATAGTCTTCCCTGTATGCCTCATAGCTGCGCTGTGACTCCCCAGTGCCTGAGCAGTAGCAGTATGAAGACACTGCCCATAGTAGGCTAAGGTACTCAGAACAGATTATATATATATACTAGCTGTACTACCCGGCTTCGCCCGGGGTAATAACTGCTGTTAGCAAAATAGAATGTGTTAACAAAAATTTATTCTGCACAAAAAAAACGCAAAACAAATAGATAGAAATGTAATTATTAAAAGGCAAAAACTAAGCTAATAGAAGCATTTTACAACATATATTTCAACACCAGAGATATTCCACACAGATTTAACTAAATTGGCCAAGTAATGTGAAGTAATCTTCTACTACTTATTCGAGAGCCTTTTGATAAACGACATTCTTAGTTTTTCCTTCAGGTGCAAAGACAAACAGATTTTTGGCTGTTCCAACTCTTGAACAGGCCACATAAAGTTGACCATGAGAAAAGCATGGAGATTGTAAATCTAAGCTAGCTGAAGAGCCCGGCGTTGCCTGGGCATAGTAAATATCTGTGGTTAGTTATAGCACCTCACTTCTCTTATTTTCCCATCACGCCTCTCATTTTCCCCATCACATCTTTCATTTTCCCCCTCACATCTCTCATTTTCTCCCTCACACCTCTCATTTTCCCCCTCACTCCTCTCATTCCCCCCTAACACTTGTCATTTCGACCTCACATCTGTCATTTTCCGATCACTCCACTATTTTCCCTCACTCCTCTCATTTTGCACTCACACCTTTTCATTTTCACCTCACACCTCTCATTTTCACCTCAGTATATACATGTTTGTCATCTCCCTTATATATAGTATACACCTGTATGTCATCTCCTGTATATAGTATATACCTGTATGTCATCTCCCCTGTATATAGTATATACCTGCTGTGTGTCATCTCCCCTGTATATAGTATATACCTGTATGTCATCTCACCTATATATAGTATATATCTGTGTGTCATCTCCTCCTGTATATAGTATATACCTGTATGTCATCTCCTCCTATACATAGCATATACTTGTATGTCATCTCCTCCTGTATATACTATATACTTGTAGGTAATCTGCTCCTGTATATAGTATATACCTGTGTGTCATCTCCTTCTGTATATAGTATATACCTGTATGTCATCTCCTGCTGTATGTAGTATGTACCTGTATGTCATCTCCTCCTCTATATAGTATATACCTGTGTGTCATCTCTCCTGTATATAGTATATATCTGTGTGTCATCTCCTCCTGCATATAGTATATACCTGTGTGTCATCTCCCCTGTAAATAGTATATACCTGTGTGTCATCTCCTCCTGTATATAGTATATATCTGTATGTCATCTCCTCCTGTATTAGACCTCGTTCACACGTTATTTGGTCAGTATTTTTACCTCAGTATTTGTAAGCTAAATTGGCAGCCTGATAAATCCCCAGCCAACAGTAAGCCCACCCCCTGGCAGTATATATTAGCTCACACATACACATAATAGACTGGTCATGTGACTGACAGCTGCCGGATTCCTATATGGTACATTTGTTGCTCTTGTAGTTTGTCAGCTTATTAATCAGATTTTTATTTTTGAAGGAAAATACCAGACTTGTGTGTGTTTTAGGGCGAGTTTCGTGTGTCAAGTTGTGTGTTGAGTTGCGTGTGGCGACATGCATGTAGCGACTTTTGTGAGATGAGTTTTGTGTGGCGACATGCGTGTAGCAACTGTTTGTGTGTCGAGTTGCATGTGACAGGTTAGTGTAGTAAGTTGTGTGCAGCAAGTTTTGCGCATGGCGAGTTTTGCGCGTGGCGAGTTTTATGTGTGGTGCCTTTTGAGTATGTGCAAGTTTTGTGTGAGGCAACTTTTGCATGTGTTGCAACTTTTGTGCATGTGGCAATTTTTCCGCGTGTGCAAGTTTTGCGTGTGGCGAGTTTTCCATGAGGTGAGTTTTGCACGTGTGGCGAGTTTTGCATGTGGAGAGTTTTGCGCGTGGCGAGCTTTGAGCGGCGACTTTTGTGTTTCAACTTTTATGTGGCGAGGTTGGTGTATGTGTGGTGAAATGTGTGCTGAGGGTGGTATATGTGTTCGAGCACGTGGTAGTGTGTGGCGCATTTTGTGTGTGTGTTCATATCCTCGTGGTGGTGTGGTGATTATCCCATGTCGGGGCCCCACCTTAGCAACTGTACAGTATATACTCTTTGGCGCCATCGCTCTCATTCTTTAAGTCCCCCTTGTTCACATCTGGCAGCTGTTAATTTGCCTCCAACACTTTTCCTTTCATTTTTTCCCCATTATGTAGATAGGGGCAAAATTGTTTGGTGAATTGGAAAGCGCGGGGTTAAAATTTCACCTCACAACATAGCTTTGACGCTCTCGGGGTCCAGACGTGTGACTGTGCAAAATTTTGTGCCTGTAGCTGCGACGCCTCCAACACTTTTCCTTTCACATTTTCCCCATTATGTAGATAGGGGCAAAATTGTTTGGTGAATTGGAAAGCGCGGGGTTAAAATTTCACCTCACAATATAGCCTATGACGCTCTCGGGGTCCAGACGTGTGACTGTGCAAAATTTTGTGGCTGTAGCTGCGACGGTTCAGATGCCAATCCCGGACATACATACATACATACATACATACATACATACATACATACATACATACATACATACATACATACATACATTCAGCTTTATATATTAGATATATATATATATATATATATATATATATATATATATATATATATATATATATATATATACTAGCTGTACTACCCGGCTTCGCCCGGGTTAATGACTGCTGTTAGCAAAATAGAATGTGTTAACAAAAATTTATTCTGCACACAAAAACCACAAAACAAATAGATAGAAATGTAATTATTAAAAGGCAAAAACTAAGCAAATAGAAGCATTTCACAACATATATTAGCTTTGTTATACTGAGAATGTCTTTGTTGCCTATATTAACCAATCAGAGCTCAGGTTAATTAACTGTAGCAAAATAGAAGCTGAGCTGTGATTGGTTGCTATTGGCAGCCTGATAAATCCCCAGCCAACAGGAAGCCCTCCCCCCTGGCAGTATATATTAGCTCACACATACACATAATAGACAGGTCATGTGACTGACAGCTGCCGTATTTCCTATATGGTACATTTGTTGCTCTTGTAGTTTGCTTATTAATCAGATTTTTATTTTTGAAGGACAATACCAGACTTGTGTGTGTTTTAGGGCGAGTTTTATGTGTCAAGTTGTGTGTGTTGAGTTGCGTGTGGCGACATGCATGTAGCGACTTTTGTGAGATGAGTTTTGTGTGGCGACATGCGTGTAGCAACATTTTGTGTGTTGAGTTGCATGTGACAGGTTAGTGTAGCAAGTTGTGTGCAGCAAGATTTGTGCATGGCGAGTTTTGCGCGTGGCGAGTTTTATGTGTGGTGCATTTTGAGTATGTGCAAGTTTTGTGTGAGGCAACTTTTGCATGTGGTGCAACTTTTGTACATGTGGCAATTTTTCTGTGTGTGCAAGTTTTGCATGAGGTGAGTTTTCCATGAGGTGAGTTTTGCACGTGTGGCGAGTTTTGCGTGAGCCTAGTTTTGCATATGGCGAGTTTTGCATGTAGCGAGTTTTGAGTGGTGACTTTTGTGTTTCGACTTTTATGTGGCGAGGTTGGTGTGTGTGTGTGGTGAAATGTGTGCTGAGGGTGGTATATGTGTTCAAGCACGTGGTAGTGTGTGGCGCATTTTGTGTTTGTGTTCATATCCCCGTGTGTGGTGAGTATCCCATGTCGGGGCCCCACCTTAGCAACTGTACGGTATATACTCTTTGTCGCCATCGCTCTCATTCTTTAAGTCCTCATTGTTCACATCTGGCAGCTGTCAATTTTCCTCCAACACTTTTCCCTTCACTTTTTCCCCATTATGTAGATAGGAGCAAAATTGTTTGGTGAATTGGAACGCGCGGGGTTAAAATTTCACCTCACAACATAGCCTATGACGCTCTCGGGGTCCAGACGTGTGACTGTGCAAAATTTTGTGGCTGTAGCTGCGACGGTACAGATGCCAATCCCGGACATACACACATACATACATACACACATTCAGCTTTATATATTAGATATACCTGTATGTAATCTCCTGTATATAGTATATACCTGTGTGTCATCTCACCTATATATAGTATATATCTGTGTGTCATCTCCTGTATATAGTATATACCTGTATGTCATCTCCTCCTATACATAGCATATACCTGTGTCATCTCCTCCTGTATATACTATATACCTGTAGGTAATCTGCTCCTGTATATAGTATATACCTGTGTGTCATCTCCTCCTGTATATAGTATATACCTGTATGTCATCTCCTCCTGTATGTAGTATGTACCTGTATGTCATCTCCTCCTCTATATAGTATATACCTGTGTGTCATCTCTCCTGTATATAGTATATATCTGTGTGTCATCTCCTCCTGTATATAGTATATACCTGTGTGTCATCTCCCCTGTAAATAGTATATACCTGTGTGTCATCTCCTGTATATAGTATATAGCTGTATGCCATCTCCTCCTGTATTAGCCCTCGTTCACACGTTATTTGGTCAGTATTTTTACCTCAGTATTTGTAAGCTAAAATGGCAGCCTGATAAATCCCCAGCCAACAGTAAGCCCACCCCCTGGCAGTATATATTAGCTCACACATACACATAATAGACTGGTCATGTGACTGACAGCTGCCGGATTCCTATATGGTACATTTGTTGCTCTTGTAGTTTGTCTGCTTATTAATCAGATTTTTATTTTTGAAGGATACCAGACTTGTGTGTGTTTTAGGGCGAGTTTCGTGTGTCAAGTTGTGTGTGTTGAGTTGCGTGTGGCGACATGCATGTAGGGACTTTTGTGAGATGAGTTTTGTGTGGCGACATGCGTGTAGCAACTTTTTGTGTGTCGAGTTGCATGTGACAGGTTAGTGTAGCAAGTTGTGTGCAGCAAGTTTTGCGCATGGCGAGTTTTGCGCGTGGCGAGTTTTATGTGTGGTGCCTTTTGAGTATGTGCAAGTTTTGTGTGAGGCAACTTTTGCATGTGTTGCAACTTTTGTGCATGTGGCAATTTTTCTGCGTGTGGCAATTTTTCTGCGTGTGCAAGTTTTGCGTGTGGCGAGTTTTGCACGTGTGGCGAGTTTTGCATGTGGAGAGTTTTGCGCGTGGCGAGTTTTGAGCGGCGACTTTTGTGTTTCTACTTTTATGTGGCGAGGTTGGTGTATGTGTGGTGAAATGTGCACTGAGGGTGGTATATGTGTTCGAGCACGTGGTAGTGTGTGGCGCATTTTGTGTGTGTGTTCATATCCCCGTGGTGGTGTGATTATCCCATGTTGGGGCCCCACCTTAGCAACTGTACAGTATATACTCTTTGGTGCCATCGCTGTCATTCTTTAAGTCCCCCTTGTTCACATCTGGCAGCTGTTAATTTGCCTCCAACACTTTTCCTTTCATTTTTTCCCCATTATGTAGATAGGGGCAAAATTGTTTGGTGACTTGGAAAGCGCGGGGTTAAAATTTCACCTCACAATATAGCTTTGACGCTCTCAGGGTCCAGACGTGTGACTGTGCAAAATTTTGTGCCTGTAGCTGCGACGCCTCCAACACTTTTCCTTTCACTTTTTCCCCATTATGTAGATAGGGGCAAAATTGTTTGGTGAATTGGAAAGCGCGGGGTTAAAATTTCACCTCACAACATAGCCTATGACGCTCTCGGGGTCCAGACGTGTGACTGTGCAAAATTTTGTGGCTGTAGCTGCTACGGTTCAGATGCCAATCCCGGACATACATACATACATACATACATACACACACACACACATTCAGCTTTATATATTAGATATATATATATATATTTTTTTTTTTTTATATATATTTCAGAGAAAACCAGTTTAAAAGCCCCTGGAGACCAAGCCACATAGGAAACTAGTCAGACAGGCGGCTCCATGGAAGCTTCTCCCCACCGAGTAGGTCTCTCCCTGCATGCACACGTATGGAGAGACTTGTCACTCCAGGGAAGCAGGCAGGAAGAAGCCAGCTGTCCAACTAGTCACCCGTGTAGCTCAATCTCTGGTGGCTTGTAAACTACTGCTGCGGCATTTCAGAGTGAAACATACATGGCTGAACTGATACAGACCTGGTCAGATACATGTTACTTGTGGTTTGGGCTGCATGCATCTGCTGTCAGGTTTCTACAAAAGATATTGTAACTCATACTTGGCTTTATTATAACCATTATTACCATATATAGTTATATGTTTATGAGCATATGATTTCATGGTAATGAGACTGTTGTGAATGTATTAAATCAGATGGTTTTCCCAGTTTTGAATTTTAGCTAACTACTTGATCAGGTTGCAAAAGTGAATAAAAGTATCACATGTACAGTGGGGAAAAAAGTATTTAGTCAGCCACCAATTCTGCAAGTTCTCCCACTTAAAAAGATGAGAGAGGCCTGTATTAACATCATAGGTAGACCACAGCTATGAGCGTTAAAATGAGGAAACAAATCCAGAAAATCACCTTGTCTGATTTGGCAAGATTTATTTTGTTAATTATGGTGGAAAATAAGTATTTGGCCATCTAAAAAAATGAAAGATTTCCAACTCCCGCAGACCTGTAACTTCTTCTTTAAGAGGCTCCACTCATTATCTGTAGTAATGGCACCTGTTTGAACTTATCAGTATAAAAGACACCTGTCCACAACCTCAAGCAGTCACACTCCACTATGGTGAAGACCAAAGAGCTGTCGAAGGACACCAGAAACAAAATTGTAACCCTGCGCCAGGCTGGGAAGACTAAATCTGCAATAGGCAAGCAGCTTGGTGTGATGAAATCAACTGTGGGAGCAATAATAAGAAAATGGAAGACACACAAGACCACTGATAATCTCCATCGATCTGGGGCACCATGCAACATCTCACCCCGTGGGGTCAAAATAATCACAAGAACGGTGAGCAAAAATCCCCGAACCACATGGGGGGACCTAGTGAATGACCCGCATAGAGCTGGGGCCACTGTAACAAAGGCTACCATCAGTAACACACTATGCCGCCAGGGACTCAGATTCTGCAGTGCCAGATGTGCCCTCTTGCTTAAGCTAGTACTTGTCCGGGCCTGTCTGAAGTTTGCTAGAGAGCATTTGGATTATCCAGAAGAGTAATGGGAGAATGTCATATGGTTTGATGAAATCAAAGTAGCGCTGTTTGGAAGAAACAAAACTCGTGATTGGAGGAGACAGAATGCTGAGTTGCATCCAAAGAACACCATACCTACTGTGAAGCATGGGGGTGGCAACATCATGCTTTGGGGCGGTTTCTCTGCAAAGGGACCAGGACGACTGATCTGTGTACATGAAAGAATGAATGGGGCCATGTATCGTGAGATTTTGAGTGCAAACCTCCTTCTATCAGCAAGGGCATTGAAAATGAAACGTGGGTGGGTCTTTCAGCATGATAATTATCCCAAGCACACTGCCAGGGCGAAGAAGGAGTGGCTTCATTAGAAGCATATGAAGGTCCTGGAGTGGCCTAGCCAGTCTCCAGATCTCAACCCCACAGAAAACCTTTGCATGGAGTTGAATGTCCGTGTTACTCAGTGACAGGCCCAAAACATCACTGCTCTAGAGATCTGCATAGAGGAATGGGCAAACATATCACCAACAGTGTGTGCCAACCTTGTGAAGACTTACAGAAACGTTTGACCTCTGTCATTGCCAACAAAGGATATATAACAAAATATTGAGCTGAACTTTTGTTAACCCCTTTCTGACATGTGACGTACCATCCCGTCGAGGTGGGGTGGGCCCGTATGCGCACCGACGGGATAGTACGTCATAGCGATCGGCCGCGCTCACTATCGCAGCTGACATCCGGCACTATGTGCCAGGAGCGGTCACGGACCGCCCCTGGCACATTAACCCCAGGCACACTGCGATTAAACATGATCGCAGTGTTCTGGGGGCATAGGGAAGCATCGCGCAGGGAGGGGGCTCCCTGCGGGTTTCCATGAGACCCTCGGTACAATGTGATATGCTCGCATTGTACCGAGCGTCTCCTCCCTGCAGGCCCCGGATCCAAAATGGCCGCGGGGCTGCATCCGGGTTCTGCAGGGAGGTGGCTTACCAGCTGGTAAGGGGCTGGTAAGCCTGCAGCACTGTAAGTCTGATCAGCGATCTTACACTATAACATGATGCCCCCCTGGGGCAATGTTATAGTGTAAAAAAAAAAAATAAATTCCTAAATAAAAAAAAAAATATATTGTTCCCATAAATACATTTCTTTATCTAAATAATAATAAAAGTACACAATAAAAGTACACATATTTAGTATCGCCGCGTCCATAACAACACGACCTATAAAACTGTCCCACTAGTTAACCCCTTCAGTGAACACCGTAAAAAAACAAAAAAAGAGGCAAAAAAACGCTTTATTATCATACCGCCGAACAAAAAGTGGAATAACATGCGATCAAAAAGACGGATATAAATAAACATGGTACCGCTGAAAACGTCATCTTGTCCCGCAAAAAAGGAGCCATCATACAGCATCATCAGCGAAAAAATATAAAAGTTATAGTCCTCAGAATAAAGCGATGCAAAAATAATTATTTTTTCTATAAAAGTTTTTATCGTATAAAAGCACCAAAACATAAAAAAATTATATAAATGAGGTATCACTGTAATCGTACTGACCCGAAGAATAAAACTGCTTTATCCATTTTACCAAACGCGGAACGGTATAAACGACCCCCCCCAAAGAAATTCATGAATAGCTGGTTTTTGGTCATTCTGCCTCACAAAAATCAGAATAAGCGATCAAAAAATGTCACGTGCCCGAAAATGTTACCAATAAAAAACGTCAACTCGTCCCGCAAAAAACAAGACCTCACATGACTCTGTGGACCAAAATATGGAAAAATTATAGGTCTCAAAATGTGGAGACGCAAAAAATATTTTTTGCAATAAAAAGCGTCTTTTAGTGTGTGACGGCTGCCAATCATAAAAGTCCGCTAAAAAAGGCTATAAACAGTAAATCAAACCCCCCTTCATCACCCCCTTAGTTAGGGAAAATTAAAAAAATGTATTTATTTCCATTTTCCCATTAGGTTTAGGGCTAGGGTTGGGGCTAGGGTTAGGGTTTGGATTACATTTACGGTTGGGATTAGGGTTAGGGGTGTCAGGGCTAGGGGTGTGGTTAGGGTTATGGTTGGGATTAGGGGTGTGTTGGAGTTAGGGGTGTGGTTAGGGTTGGGATTAGGGTTAGGGGTGTGGTTGGGGTTAGGGGTGTGGTTGGAATTAGGATTAGGGGTGTGTTTAGGTTAGGGTTTCAGTTAGAATTGGGGGTTTTCACTGTTTAGGCACATCAGGGCTCTCCAAACGCAACATGGTGTCCCATCTCAATTCCAGTCAATTTTGCACTGAAAAGTCAAACGGCGCTCCTTCCCTTCCGAGCTCTGCCATTCGCCCAAACAGTGGTTTACCCCCCACATATGGGGTATCAGCGTACTCAGGACAAATTGCACAACAACTTTTGGTGTCCAATTTCTTCTCGTACCCTTGGGAAAATAAAAAATTGGGGTCGAAAAGATCATTTTTGTGAAAAAAATATGATTTTTTATTTTTACAGCTCTGCATTATAAACTTCTGTTAAGCACTTGGTGGGTCAAAGTGCTCACCACACATCTACATAAGTTCCTTATGGGGTCTAGTTTCCAAAATGGTGTCACTTGTGGGGGGTTTTAATGTTTAGGCACATCAGGGGCTCTCCAAACGCAACATGGCGTCCCATCTCAATTCCAGTCAATTTTGCATTGGAAAAGTCAAACGGCGCTCCTTCCCTTCCGAGCTCTGCCATGCGCCCAAACAGTGGTTTACCCCCACATATGGGGTATCGGCATACTCAGGACAAATTGTACAACAACTTTTGGTGTCCAACTTCTCCTGTTACCCTTGGTAAAATAAAACAAATTGGAGCTGAAGTAAATTAAGTTAAATGTTAAAAATTTTTTTTAAAACATTCCAAAAATTCCTGTGAAACACCCGAAGGGTTAATAAACTTCTTGAATGTGGTTTTGAGCACCTTGAGGGGTGTAGTTTTTAGAATGGTGTCACACTTGATTATTTTCTATATATAGACCCCTCAAAATTACTTCAAATTTGATGTGGTCCCTAAAAAAAAATGGTGTTGTAAAAATGAGAAATTGCTGGCCAACTTTTAACCCTTATAACTCCCTAACAAAAAAAAATGTTGGTTCCAAAATTGTGCTGATGTAAAGTAGACATGTGGGAAATGTTACCTATTAAGTATTTTGTGTGACATATCTCTGTGGTTTAAGGGCATAAAAATTCAAAGTTGGAAAATAGCAAAAGTTTCAAAATTTTCACCAAATTTCCCTTTTTTTTCACAAATAACTGCAGGTAATATCAAAGAAATTTTACCACTATCATGAAGTACAATATGTCACGAGAAAACAATGTCAGAATCACCGGGATCTGTTGAAGCGTTCCAGAGTTATAACCTCTTAAAGGGACAGTGGTCAGAATTGTAAAAATTGGCCCGGTCATTAACGTGCAAACCACCCTTGGGGGTAAAGGTGTTAATGACCAAATACTTATTTTCCACCATAATTTGCAAAATAAATCTTGCCAAATCAGACAAGTTGATTTTCTGGATTTGTTTTCTCATTTTGACTCTCATAGTTGTGGTCTACCTGTGATGTCAATTACAGGTCTCTCGCATCTTTTTAAGTGAGAGAACTTGCACAATTGGAGGCTGACTAAATACTTTTTTTCCCCACTGTATACATGGCTTAAACATTAGTAGTTACGAAGTTTATAACTTGTAAAATATACTTTTTTTTTCTTAGCTACAACTCGAAGAGCTCCAGATATTCCCTCTGCACCTCCAAAATCACTGTCCGAAGCTGATCTGTCAAGAAAACGAAACAATAAAAAGGCAAAAGGTGGCATAAAGGTAAGGCGATATGTTTAACTACATTCTTCCTGTCATCGCTGGGTCATTTCTTACAATGGGGACAAACGAGTTGGAAAGTAATATTTGCTGATCTTTAGGCCGGACACAGTATTACAGTACTTGCTTTCTTTTTTTCACAAAGAACGTTTTATTTAACAAAACTAGTCTAGACAATTGCTAATAATCCAAGAGGCAGAACTACAGTGCTGGGTTAGGCTTCTTTCGGGCCCTTGTGGCTCTGATTAGAGAAGGATGGAAGTGTTCACTTAATTTTTATCTCTCATTTGCCATAAACTCTAGATTGAAGTCATGCATGAAGCAAGTCAAGGTGGGACAAGCCGATCCCTAGTGATGAGTGAAAGTGAGGAGAATCTTTGCACTAGAAAAAGGTAGGCCAATAACCGGCATGGTGATTTTTCGTTTTTTTTCTTTCAGCTCAAGTTTGTTTATTAATGACTGCCTATGCTTTGAGAAATATTGCACAATAAATACGTCATACATACAAGAAGGCACAATTTTACAACAGAAAACATAACAGCTTTCAATCACTGGTTAAGGAATCATCTTTTAGCAAACCTTGCATCAGATATGTCATTACAAGATGTTTGTTTTTTGTTGACTACTGGACTACATTACTTATATCCAGATCTGCCTTCACAAATTTCAAGACCCCGTACATTGAAATTGTCTGTGATTCCATTACGCTAATTAGTGGGAGAGGATGTAGGGAGAAGAGACAAAATAGCAGGGGTTAAGGTTGAGAACGACATACATAGATGTATGTAATTTTTATTTAGTTTTTAGCTTTGATATACACAAGTGCTTTACACTATTCTTGCTTAAAAAAATAAAATGCTACAGATTTTGCGCTAATATCTTGTGACTTATTTTGCATAGCAAAAATGCTAATTCTTTCCCTCACTACTTTTCAAAAGTGGTAGCAGAAATGGCTGGCTTGTAGCATGAGGACAGGCCCACCCTCCGCCATTGCTGACAAATTATGTATAATTTACACCAGTAATTTGTGTAATTTAGAGCATGGTAATGTTTGAGACTGTGGTCATCTAGTGTTTCTTCCATTTTCTAATAATTGTGCCATCAGTTGTTGCCTTCTCACCAAGCTGCTCGCCTATTGACCTGTTTCCCATCCCAGCCTTTGCAGGTGTTCAAATTCATCCCTGGTGTCTTTAGACAGCTCCTTGGTCTTGGCCATGGTGGAGAGGTTGGCGTGTGAATGATTGAGTGTGTGGACAGGTGTCTTTTATACAAGTAACCCGTTCAAACAGGTGCAATTAATACAAGTAATGAGTGCAGAGATGCAACGGTCCAGGGTAAGAACCACTGGGGAATGAGATGCTGCGTTTTTCACCCATTGACTTGAATGGGTGTTGAAAAAACGCAGGTATCATTGTTTGCTGCTGAAAATTCAAGGACATTAGCATGGACAAAGAGAAAAAAAACGCACCAAAGATGCACCTAAACATGCGTTTTTGACGCAGCTTCTTTCCTGCCAAGATCAGGTTTTGCTGCAGAAAAAAAAAAGCCCTGTGTGAACTTACCCTTAATCTCAATATCGACTCTTTAATGAGCCTTGCAATATGACTTAGGCTAAAAGCCAAACCAGAATCTAATTTGCAAACAAGATGTTTCATGGTGTTGGCCATCATCAGTGCAACTTAGGGGATCTGATTTGGTCTAGTGAGAGGCTCTGGACTCGGGTGTAAGGGGTAACATTTCTCCTTGTTGAGAGTTTGGCCTCTTTCACACTTCCGTCTTTTAGAATCAGTCACAATCCGCAAAGTGTTGAAAAGACGGATCCTGTGCAGATTGTAAAAAACGGATGCACTGGATCCTGTTTTTTTACAGATCCGTCAATGCAGCAGCTGCAGGAAAAATGGGTTAAATTAAAGGAATAGAAATCCTTCCAGGCATGCTCAGTGTAAAAAAGCGGAATATGTTGCTGGATTCCATCATTTGACAGACAGCAACGGTCCTGCGCCCATAGGCTTCCTTTCTAGCCAACGACGGACACCGTAGGATCCATCGCTGTACGTTTTTTCGACGCAGACAAAACAATGTTACATTGAACGTTTTTTTCCAGACGACGGTCCGCCAAAACACGACAGATCCGTCGCACGACGGATGCGACGTGTGGCCATCCATCGCTAATACAAGTCTATGGGAAAAAAATGGATCCTGCGGGCACATTTGCAGGATCCGTTTTTTTCCCAACACGACGCATTGCAACGGATCTGAAAAGACGGAAGTGTGAAAGAGGCCTCAGGGTAAGGTTCCACGTTCCGGATTGCCGGTGCTTTGGACGGAGCGGAAAAGCGCCGCCCCCTTCTGTACGGGCGGTGATTCCAGATGTGTTTATTGCACACATCCGGAATCTCCGCACCCCACACATAGGGCCCTGTGATTTACCTTGTGTCGCCGCAAGGTAAACGGACATGCTACGTTCTAAAAAGACGCGCCGCATGTCAGGAAACACAGGGCCGCCGGGTGCGTGTTCACACGCATAGTGGAGACGGGATTTCATTAAATCCCCTCCACTATGCTGTAATATCTGGACACTGCGGATTGAACGCTGCGGTTGTACACAGCGTTCAATCCGCAAATATTCTGGATGTAATCCGGCACGTGGAAACATACCCTAACAAGTCTGGCATGTCAGAGTGAGGAGACTTATAAACCATGCATACAAAATGTTTTGAAATTCACTTCCTTTTTAAAGGCGTTTGTAACTAAAAGAGCCACCTTGTGCAGCACTAATGCTGCATTCTGACAAGGCGGATCTTTTAGATATGATGCCTGCACACGCTGAAATAATCACTTATAAAATGTGCCCCCTCATACCCTGAAACCGTCCGGGAGGCGGGACTTTTCTTCCTAATCAGATGCAGCACAGCCGTCACTCCGGGCCTGTGCGCGCCGGGCGCCGCCTCCTCTTGCAGCATTATCGTCCCCGGTGCCTGCACATTAAGTTTTTTTTTCGGGCATGCGCAGTTGCGCTGCCCTTCGTACTTACAGCGCAGGTGCCGGGGACGATAATGAAGCAAGAGGAGGCGGCGCCCGGCGCGCACAGGCCCGGAGTGACGGCTGTGCTGCGTCTGATTAGGAAGGAAAGACCTGCCTCCGGGACGGTTTCACGGTATGAGGGGGCACATTTTATAAACATTTATTTCAGCATGTGCAGGGAGCATAACGAAAAGAGCCACCTTGTCAGAATGCAGCATTTCTGCTGCACAGGTGGCTCTTTTAGTTACAAACGCCTGGGGGGGTGACAGGTTCCCTTTAAAGCTTACAGTATGTATCAAAACAAAACACAGCCATAGATGTGCATTCGTGTCAGTAGACAAGTAACATTTAGTTATGCAGAAATGGTTTTTTTTTTTTTATAACCTACAGATTTTGGCGAGGGGCCGGCCCGGTGGTTGTTACCTCAGCTGGATCCTGTGAATTAATATGCTCTTCTCATTTACTTAGTGGGCAGACATCTTGCAAGAGCTGTGATGTGTGCTCTCAGGAAAACAGATGTCTTCACCATCTCACAGCACGTGTAACACAGACACATACAGGTCCTTCTCAAAAAATTAGCATATAGTGTTAAATTTCATTATTTACCATAATGTAATGATTACAATTAAACTTTCATATATTATAGATTCATTATCCACCAACTGAAATTTGTCAGGTCTTTTATTGTTTTAATACTGATGATTTTGGCATACAACTCCTGATAACCCAAAAAACCTGTCTCAATAAATTAGCATATCAAGAAAAGGTCCTCTAAACGACCTATTACCCTAATCTTCTGAATCAACTAATTAACTCTAAACACATGCAAAAGATACCTGAGGCTTTTAAAAACTCCCTGCCTGGTTCATTACTCAAAACCCCCATCATGGGTAAGACTAGCGACCTGACAGATGTCAAGAAGGCCATCATTGACACCCTCAAGCAAGAGGGTAAGACCCAAAAAGAAATTTCTCAACAAATAGGCTGTTCCCAGAGTGCTGTATCAAGGCACCTCAATGGTAAGTCTGTTGGAAGGAAACAATGTGGCAGAAAACGCTGTACAACGAGAAGAGGTGACCGGACCCTGAGGAAGATTGTGGAGAAGGACCGATTCCAGACCTTGGGGAACCTGAGGAAGCAGTGGACTGAGTCTGGTGTGGAAACATCCAGAGCCACCGTGCACAGGCGTGTGCAGGAAATGGGCTACAGGTGCCGCATTCCCCAGGTAAAGCCACTTTTGAACCATAAACAGCGGCAGAAGCGCCTGACCTGGGCTACAGAGAAGCAGCACTGGACTGTTGCTAAGTGGTCCCAAGTACTTTTTTCTGATGAAAGCAAATTTTGCATGTCATTCGGAAATCAAGGTGCCAGAGTCTGGAGGAAGACTGGGGAGAAGGAAATGCCAAAATGCCTGAAGTCCAGTGTCAAGTACCCACAGTCAGTGATGGTGTGGGGTGCCATGTCAGCTGCTGGTGTTGGTCCACTGTGTTTCATCAAGGGCAGGGTCAATGCAGCTAGCTATCAGGAGATTTTGGAGCACTTCATGCTTCCATCGGCTGAAATGCTTTATGGAGATGAAGATTTCATTTTTCAGCACGACCTGGCACCTGCTCACAGTGCCAAAACCACTGGTAAATGGTTTACTGACCATGGTATTACTGTGCTCAATTGGCCTGCCAACTCTCCTGACCTGAACCCCATAGAGAATCTGTGGGATATTGTGAAGAGAAAGTTGAGAGACGCAAGACCCAACACTCTGGATGAGCTTAAGGCCGCTATTGAAGCATCCTGGGCCTCCATAACATCTCAGCAGTGTCACAGGCTGATTGCCTCCATGCCACGCCGCATTGAAGCAGTCATTTCTGCCAAAGGATTCCCGACCAAGTATTGAGTGCATAACTGAACATTATTATTTGATTGTTTTTTTGTTTGTTATTAAAAAACACTTTTATTTGATTGGACGGGTGAAATATGCTAATTTATTGAGACAGGTTTTTTGGGTTATCAGGAGTTGTATGCCAAAATCACCAGTATTAAAACAATAAAAGACCTGACAAATTTCAGTTGGTGGATAATGAATCTATAATATATGAAAGTTTAATTGTAATCATTACATTATGGTAAATAATGAAATTTAACACTATATGCTAATTTTTTGAGAAGGACCTGTACATGCAGGCACTGTGTTCAACTGAGCGTTCATGTATTTTCCACTGGGAAAGAAGAAACTCACTGCTAGACTCCTTTGGCAGTGCCTTATCTCCAAGAAGAAAGGATTTGTCAGTTGGTTGTTCAGTCCCGTAGAGATCAGCAGGTTCAGACGATTCGTCTAAGGCAAAGTTCACATTTGCATATATGGGTGCAGCATATCATCTGCATACGCAAATTCATGTTTACGGAGCGTTTATCTGCATCATCTTACGCATGACAGCAAAAAAAAGCTGCGTGTGCATGCTTTTTTTGCCTGCGTTTGCGTTTTCTTATGCGCATGCCATTCAATATTTCCAGGAGGGAGTGTCTCAATCAGTTCCTGGACATGCGTAGTCCAAAGTACGCAACGACATGCATATGCATGCGTTCCTAAAGACCAGGGGTGGGGAATCTTTTTTTCTGCCAAGGGCTATTTGGATATTTATACCATCCTTCGGGGGCCGTATAAACTCCGACCACAAAGTACATCCTGACTCTGGCACTGGTTTCAGGAAGTAATCTTTCATTGCATGCCCTTCAGTGTTCAGTAGTGAACACCGAGTGTGTGCTAACAGAGCAAGAAGAAAGTAATGAGCTGGTGACAATCAAAATACAGCTCCCTGCCCAAGAATGCGGTCCCTGAGAATCTCCTCGGGGGCCTGATAAAAGGTCATCGAGGGCCGTAAATGGCCGTGGGGCCTGAGGTTCCCCATCCCTGCCAGACAGTAATGCATTTTTTTAATGCACTCATTCGCATGCCTGCCTTCGCTTACTTGACGCTTCCAAAAATGCAACATGTTGCGTTCGCTGGACCCCGCCGCACACCACGAAATGACACATGCGTACGCAAAAGCATGCGAACGCATGTCCATGCATATACCATGTTAAATATATGTGCACATGACGCATGCCGATCAAAACACTGCACGAACAGACGCAAATGTGAAACCAGCCTAATTTCTACAAGAGTCTTAGGAGTTTCTTTTTTTTTTTCTTTTGTTGAGCCCTAACCTTTGCAGGCTTACACATCTACAGATTTTAGGGAAGTATTTTTAAAGCAGAAGTGGTTAAAGAATAACCAGAAGAGTATAAACCCTTAAAAATTATTTGATTGAATTAAATAATTAAAATTGTTTACATACAAAAATACTACTGCACATTACACAAGAATGGGGATGCCAATCCATACATCATGTCATAGTGCCCTGTGCCTTATCAAGCTAGTTGTACCTAAGAGAATATAATAGTATCAGGGATTTACTTTCCCCACATAAATCAATAATTATACTCTATTTTTATATAGCGCTAACATGTTCTTGAATCCATACATTATAACATCAAAAAGCAAGATGGCAGCTAGTGATGAGCGAATATACTCGTTACTCGAGGTTTTACCAAGCACGCTCAGGTGACCTCCGAGTATTTTTTAGTGCTCGGAGATTTAGTTTTCCTCACCGCAGCTGAAGGATTTACATCTCTTAGACAGCTTGATTACATGTGGGGATTCCCTAGCAACCAGGCAACCCCCACATGTACTTATGCTGGCTAACAGATGTAAATCATTCAGCTGCGGCGATGAAAACTAAATCTCCAAGCACTAAAAAAAATAATCGGAGGTCACCTGAGCGTGCTCGAGAAATCTCGAGTAATGAGTATATTCGCTCATCACTAATGGTAACACTTACTTAGATATAAACTTGAAGGAGACGTCCCCAACCACTCCAACTCACGTTTCGTGTCCATATATGACATGATGTATGGATTGGTATCCCCATTCTTGTGTAATGTCCAGTAGCATTATTGTATGTAAACTATTTTAATATTTAATTCAATAAAATAATTTAAGGGTTTATACTCTTCTGGTTATTCTTTAACCACTTCTGCTTTGCAAAGTATATCTCATGAGTTAAAGTACCCATAAATTCTAGTGGGTTGTGTTTGTGTTTTATAGCTCAAAATTTTAGGGAAGGCAGGGCAGAGGGGAGATGTTTATTTTCCTCTGTTGGATTCTGTGAATTTTTTAGGTGTTCTCTTAGCAAGAGCTTCTATGTGTGCTCAGGCAAAATTATGTCTTCCATACTATCCCCAATCACAGCACAAAGCTCTCACACAGACACGGAGAGGTACTGCTGCTGCACCCCCTACTCCGGAGTCTTATCTACAGTTCTACATTATGCAAATATTTTTAGGAGTTTTATAAAAATTTCCAATGACGAGAAAAATATGTCTCTAAAATATATAATTTGCTCTATTTAAAAACCCATGCAGCAAGAAAAAAAAATGCTTCAATGGTATTTTATAGTCAAAATAGATCTCCTCTGTCTGGTATACAGATTTCTCATCCCTGCAAGCAAAGTAGCAGTACAAGAGGATCAATGTGTGTTGTTGAGTAATCATTTCAAAGCCATTTTTCTAAATCATTTAATGAAAACTGTTAGAAAGAAAACTTTACAAAAAAATAGCTGAAATTATTTCTAGCATTAATATAAATAACATACAAAATTAATAATATACAAAGAAAAATAATCACATCACACACATGTTACTCATCCCATGTTACCTAGGACAATGGTCATATTTATTAACATGGTGGAAAGATGTATGATCGCTTTAGCAACTAGACATAACATTCTAGGACAGTTATATGGTATTGCCATATATAATCCATGTTTCACTACAAACTAATGTGTGCTTTTCAAGAGCAGCAGCATTTGAGCACCTTGTTTTGTAATTTTCAGAGATGGACAACAGGGCTGCATGCTCTCCATTTTTGCTCGATAATACCTGGAAGATTATGGTGAAAGACTAGGGGTGCCCATAAATATAGTGGTAGTGTGCTGCAAAGCAAAGATCTGCAATGTGGTTTTTGACTGTGGTTTCTAGAGGTATGACAGTTAAAACCATGTGGGGGGTTTTCCAGGATAAACTGTAAAACCAGGTCAATTCAATGGAAAGATCTGTGCAGTTTTGCATTGCTGTTCTTTGCCTGCGTGGCCCAGTACCGCTATACACACCCGAAATCTGTGTTCACACTGTAAACTTTTATATATATTATTCTACTACACAAAAGTAAAGCCTAAACTGAGAAATTCTACTGAATTATAAAAAAAAGAAAAAAAAATCCAAATCTAAAAAGTTTGATAACAGTCACAGCAGCAGAACAGGTTTTCCAGGTCTGCGTTGGATAGGTCCCAAGCAGATAAACAGTGCACGCCTAGGTCCTTTCATCAAGATTAGTGACCACAAGGTGCGAAACAGTATTACAGTTCAGGCCAGTTTCCATTGCATGCCTTCATAACTATAAGAATAAATAACCATTTTCATTGCCATAGAAAAATAAATGTATTTTTGAACAGACCTGCTGTATTTCACGCTACTCTCACATTGACAAGCAAATGCCAATTGTAAATATAAAAGCTCTATCGACAAAAAAACAACAAATATTATCATAAGGGAACAGCATTTGATAAAATGTTATCAGCTAGCGAGTGCTCAGCAGAACAAGCTAGACGGAGATAGGCCTAAACCTAAACAAATTGTGCCAACCTTGAAGACTGACGTGTATTCACTGAACATCAACTGCAGAAAGTAGAAAACCAGTGCAACACTACGCGCTCACTAATTCCCATCTCCTCCTCTACTAGGGCCTTGTGTTCAGGATTAGAATATGGCTCTTTAACGTTTGCAGCGCTGTATTATCTCACTAATAAAAGGCTGAAGGCTCGTTCTCTACCTCATTATGTGCCCAATTTCATACAACGGCATATGGAGGTTTTTGTACTGTCGAGCCATAAGCACTAGACCCGTAGGTTTACTACAGAGCCATTAGGACATGGATTATTATATAGTATGTCAAAATACAAGTTCTGTGACCATGGCTCATTTCCGACATGTACATAGAGATCTAAGAAAAATGTACAGAAGAAAGTATCAAATGTACAACATACTAAGGTGCTCTGTTTGACTTTTCCAGTGATCATTATTCCATGATAAAGGAGGAGTTTTACAGCCCCAACAGCTGAGAATATAAAAAGGAGTAATACTCAATTTACCAATGCACAGCTGCTCCCAGGCCAATGCCTCCCAACCCCCTGCTGGTCTCCGCATACCTGGCTCCAGCAATGACAAGCCATCTTAATACCACTAGGCCAGTGATCGGCTGCAGCGGTCACATACTGAGATGACACAACATAGCTGAAGTCAGGTAAAAAGACACCTGCAGGGATCAGCATTGAATCAGCATAGAATTGGCAAGGTAAGTTGCTTTTGTTGTTTTATATATATTTTTTCACCATCACTGGCTGTTTGAAAACCCTTTAAAAAAAAAAAAAGAAGAGATATCTTTTGGCTATCAAATGAAGAATTGTTATTTGCCAACTAAGAGTAAGGATAGAAAAAGAAACATTTATTACATGCTCATTTGCAACCACACGACTGAGGGGCACACCAACTGGGTTAAAAATTTAAGTTAAAGGGAACCTGTCACCCCGTTTTTTCAATATGAGGTAAAAATAGTGTTCAATAGGGACTGAGCTGTGCTGGACAATAGTGCCTTTATTATCCCCTGATTCCCCATCTTTGCTGCCAAAATACCTTAGTAAAGTCGCCGTTTTCGGCTGTCAATCACACAGGTCTGGTCAAAAGGGCGTGGTGAAATCACGGTTTCTCCCCGGCGTTGGCGTAGTGTTTCACGCATGCATAACAGCCGAATGCACTGCGCAACGGCAGAAAAAGAGCGCGATCTTTGCTTTTCAGTGGTTTATCGGTGGCGGCGGCCATCCTCCTGAGGCCGCGCGTGCGCAGATGAAGTGCTCTGCTTCCCGGGGCTTCAGGAAAATGGCCGCCGCGATCTCCATCTGCGCACGCGCAGCATCCCGCGGCCATTTTCCTGAAGCCCCGGGAAGCAGAGCACTCCATCTGCGCACACGCGGCCTCAGGAAGATGGCCGCCGCCACCGATAAACCACTGAAAAGCAAAGATCGCGCTCTTTTTCTGCCGTTGCGCAGTGCATTCGGCTGTTGCGCATGCGCGAAACACTACGCCAACGCCGGGAAGAAAAGCAAGAGGTGGGGGAGAAACAGTGATTTCACCATGCCCATTTGACCAGACCTGCGTGATTGACAGCCGAAAACGGCGACTTTACTAAGGTATTTTGGCAGCAAAGGTGGGGAATCGGGATAGTAAAGGCACTATTGTACAGTACAGCTCAGACCCTATTGAACACTATTTTTACCTAATATTGAAAAAACGGGGTGACGGTTTCCCTTTAAAAATCACATTTTGCAAATGACGCATGGAGTGTAGCAGACACTGCCATCCACTTGCCAGAGAAATACTAATCCTGTGATCTTCACATGAGTCAGAGGTATATTAAAACATCATGCAGTCAGCAGCAGATGCCAGGGAGCTGTGGGACCTCTGCCCTCCTGTGATACTTTCTGCTTACACGGCTTGTAAAATGCAAAACAAAGCAGTTCGTGCCTTCATCATAGTCAATCCACAGACTGCAGAGATGCAGAAATGAGCATGTGTAAAAAGGCAACAGTTTTAATAAAAGAAACAAAACAACAAAAGTGACACTTTTATAGGCATATGATGGAGAGAAAAGCAACAAAGTGCACAGAGTAAGGCCATTTACAGTATCCACAACTAAATGTGTGGAACATAGTAAGGGAACAGAAGATAGAAAATAATAGGTCTCTAATAATACAAAGTACCAGATATTTTAAATAATCTATTGCAGTTTTTGCAAAGAAGCTTCAGAAGGAAATTAAAGCTGTTGAATAACTGATCTTACATACAGGTTACAGGTAGAGAAAGAACGTTCAGAAGATGTATTGTTTGGTTACTGTGGTTGTCTGGGACTTTAACATTGTTGGCCTATCCTCTATGTCTGATCAGCGGCGGTGCGACACACGGTACCCATGCCGATGAGCTGTTCCCTGTGTCACCAGAGGCAGGAACTGCTCAGTTATGGAGCTGCACAGCACAGTTCTATCGCCAGAATAGTATCTTCAGCTGGATTCTACATATCCACCACCTATTCATATCTATAGGGGTGCGAAGGTGCAGTACTCGGATGCAGACACTATTCTGTTGATGTGCAGCTCCATAACTGATCAGTTCCAGCCGCCGCTGACACCTGAAACAGCTGATAAGCTATCCTAAGGGTAGGCCATCAATGTTGAAGTCCCAGACAACCTCTTTAAACTAAACAAATGCATCCAACCAATGTTGCTGGGCATCAAATATAGCCTTCTAATTGCTATTGGGATGTATACAGAGTATCCACAACTAAATACCAAACAAAAATTACATTTATGTGCATCAGTAAAATTCTTCAGCAGTCTAGTAGAGTGATCTGCAAGATTTCCTAGTTATGCCTTTTTCTTCATAAATGCCATAAATATGAAATAGCATAATCAACTCCATTGTAAAGAAAGCATGAAAAATATGACACTGTCACAAGCAGGGGACACAAACAATTTGGCATTTTAAAAAATGATGTTACAGCTTGAAGATCAATTGTGGGATTGGGCACAAAAATACAATATTTAGGTAATAGATCATTTATTCAAGTATTAGGACCATGCTGCAGAACATGGATATGTATCCACGTATCGAATCCTACAAAGGAGCATCATATTTACTAATCTACAGTAAGCATCGCCCCAGAAGCCAGATGTCAATTCCTTCACTTTTGGATCTGTGGCTTGCTTCCATAGATAATGAAGGTCATCTAGATGTCCATGGGAAGTCATCATTCTGTTATAGATGCATTGGTGATAAGGTGCCTTTCCTTCCCCTGAAAAGAAATGATGATACAGAGGCACAACTCCCACTTTATTGGCACAAATTCCCATAAAAACATCATCTATGTAAAGACTGGTATTTAAAGTTTGTGAGGCTTCATACACTTTAGCGGCCACATCCTGAGAAACAACATAGGCAGCCCCTGCGGTGTAATCAGGGTAGGATGACCACTGATACATTTCATAAGGCACATAATACTTGCTATTTTTATTCCTAACGGGAGGCGATCCTCGGTGGACTCTACCAATCCAGAAGTCCTGGACGCCAATTCGGTCCAAACCTTTTAAGTAGGAAACCAGATTGGGTGTATGAATAAAAATGTCATCATCTGCAGTCATTATAAATTTTGCATTGGGACAGTATGTATTCACCCATCCAAACTGCAGAAGAAACTTCAATGTTAAGTTATGGAAAGTGTCCAGAAAGTCTTGTTGTACCAAGTCATTATATACTTTGTTTTCATTTTCAAGTTGCTTTTGGAGCAAATTGCGTTTTGTATGGTCTCTTTCAACCCCAAGGGCAAACATAACTTTCATGTTGGCATCATATTGGGAACGTATATAATGCACATTACCCCATGTCCGCCTTATGGCATCCCGGCGTCTTCGGTTCTCCGGTGAGGTTTTTACAAAGAGAAGGAGGAGCACATCTTCTTTCCGACACTTATCTTTGTTGCTGATCAAGTAATTGTAGCCGTGTGCATCAGATTTATCCCGTACTATAGTCATGCTGTTATTCACAAAATTATAGCTATTAATGAGGTATCTGTAAGAGTAGGATTTGATGTGGTTCACAACATCATTGTCATTCTGAACCCACATGAGCATTAAGGACATGACAAAACAAGATGCCAAAACATGTAACAACTGGCATCTTTTTAGCCGCCTAGTACTAATAAACATTCTGGGGAAATGGGAATCTTGCAGACTGAAAAACGTCTGATCAGTTCATGAAGTTTATTTCTGAAAGGTTTACAACTGAGAGATAAAAAAATGTCATTGTTAGTGCAGGCAACAAATCAAGTCATCATGGGACCACGTGTCTTGAATCCACTCATCTGTCTCAGCAGCTGTATGTAGGTTGGTGTCATCCAGTCAGTGTCGAGTAGCAGAATAAGCACCACCACCTGAAAAAGCAACAATACATTATTTTCTGTTACACACTTTATTCACAATACATTAAATCAGCATTTCATTTAAAAACACATCTAGTTATCTTTGTTGAATGGTTTGTAAAAATCTATTTTTTGTGATAGGTTGCTTCTGCAGCTTGCTGTGATATTATCGGGCTACGTTCACCTGTCCAGTAGTTAATTACGTTTTCGGATGAAAGATAGATATACAGGTGCTTTTCACTTAATTGGAATACCATCAAAATGTTAATTTCAGTTCTTCAATACAAAAAGTGAAACTCGTATATTATATAGAGTAATTACAAACAGAGTGTTCTATTTCTTGTGTTTATTTCTGTTTAGGTTGATGATTATGGCTTACAGCCAATGAAAACCCAAAAGTCATTATCTCAGTAAATTAGAACACTTTACAAACACCAGCTTGAAAAATGATTTTAAAATCAGAAATGTTGGCCTACTGAGATGCATGTTCTGCAAATGCACTCAATACTAGGTCGGGGCTCTTTTTGCATCAAATACTGCCTCAAAGCGGCGTGACATGGAGGCGATCAGCCTGTGGCACTACTGAGGTGTTATGGAAGCCCAGGTTGCTTTGATAGTAGCCTTCAGCTCGTCTGCATTGTTGGGTCTGGTGTCTCATCTTCCTCTTGACATACCCTATAGATTCTCTAAGGGGTTAAGGTCAGGAGAGTTTTCTGGCCAATCAAGCACAGTAATACTGTTGTTTATAAACCAGGTATTGGTATTTTGGCAGTGTGGACAGGTGCCAAGTCCTGCTGGAGAATGAAATTTCCATCTCCAAAACGCTTGTAGGCAGAGGGAAGCTTGAAGTGCTCTAAATGTCCTGGTAAATGGCTGCGCTGACTTTGATCTTGATAAAACACAGTGGAGCTACACCAGCAGATGACATGGCTCCCCAAACCATAACCGATTATGGAAACTTCACACTAGACGTCAAGCAGCTTGGATTGGGTGCCTCTCCACTCTTCCTACCAGACTCTGGGACCTTGATTTCCAAATGAAATGAAAAATTTACTTTCATCTGAAACCACCTGGGACCACTGAGCAACAGTCCAGTTCTTTTTCTCTGTGGCCCAGGTAAGACGCTTCTGGTGTTGTCTATTGGTCATGAGTTGGTTGAGATAAAGTAGCCCATGTCCTGGATACGTCTGTGTGTGGTGGCTCTTGAAGCAATAGCTCCAGCAGCAGTCCACTCCTTGTGAATCTCCCCCAAATGTTTGAATGGCCTTGTCTTCATCCTTTCAAGGCTGCAGATATGCCGGTTGCTTGTGGACCTTTTTCTACCACACTGTTTCCTTCCACTCAACTTTCCATTAATATGCTTACATATAGCACCCTGAACAGCCAGTTTCTTTAGCAATGACCTTTTGTGGCTTACCCTCCTTGTGGAGTTTGTCAATGACTGCCTTCTGGACATCTGTCAAGTCAGCAGCCTTCCCCATGATTGTGGAGCCTACTAAAACAGACTAAGGGACCTTTTTAAATGTTTAGGAAGCCTTTGTTGGTGTTTTTTGTTAATTATTCTAATTTACTGAGATAATGACTTTTCGGTTTTCATTGGCTCTAAGCCATAATAATCAACATTAACAAAATAAACATTTGAAATAGATCACTCTGTTTATAAGTTAACTTTTTGATGATATTCTAATTTTGTGAGAAGCACATAGCAAAAAAATTGAAGGAAGCACACCAGTAGATAAAGATTCACATGCAGCTTAATGGCCCATGTGCAAAAATGTAAGTTTGGGTAGAGTTCTGGTGCCTGAATCGAAATTTGGACTAAAGTACGGTTGATCCCAAACAGTCACTGGTCAGCTCATCCCTGCCCCAGAGCAAATACTTTGTAGGACCACCTTTCGCTGCAATTACTGCTGCAAACCTTTTTCGGTATGTCTATCTGCTTTGCACATCTAAAGGCTGCAATTTTTGCCCATTCTTCTTTGCAAACTAACTTTAGCTTTTTGAGATTGGATGGATAGAGATAATGTGAACTGCAATTTTCAAGTCTTGCCAAAGATTCTCAATAGGATTTACCGTATATACTAGAGTATAAGCCGACCCGAGTATAAGCCGAGGCACCTAATTTTGCCACAGAAGACTGGGAAAACGTATTGACTCGAGTATAAGCCTAGGGTGGGAAATGCAGCAGCTACTGATACATTTAAAAAAAATAAAAATAGATATCAATAAAAGTAAAATTAATTGACACATCAGTAGGTTAAATGTATTTGAATATCCATATTGAATCAGGAGCCCCATAAGATGCTCCAAACAAAATATGCCCCATATAATGCTCTATATAAAGTTCTTGATGTGCCCCATAAGATGCTCCATACAAAATACGCCCCATATAATGCTCTATATAAAGTTCATGATGTGCCCCATAAGATGCTCCATACAAAATACGCCCCATATAATGCTGCATAAAGGTTAATGATGGCCCCATATGATGCTCCATATTAAAATATGCCCCATATAATGCTGCTGCGATTTAAAAAAAAAAATAAAAAAATGACATACTGTACCTCTCGTTGCAGCCCCTCAGCATCGCCGGCTCTCTACAGTGACTGTTCAGAGGGCACGCACTAACCACGTCATCGCGCCCTCTGACCTGAAAGTCACAGCCAGAGGACCCGGAAGACACAGCGCGGCGGTGGAACGGGGACAGGTGAATATTGCATGACTCACCATCCCCCAGTCCTGCTCACCCTCCTGGCGCTGCATATCAGTTCCTGCATCTTGGGCGCTGGCATTTCTCTTCCTGTCTTCCTTCCTGTGCTGAGCGGTCAGTGATACTGCTCATTAAAGTAATGAATATGCGCTCCACGCCTATGGGAGTGGAGACGCGTGCATATGCATTACCTTAATGAGCGGTACCACGTGAACGCTCAGCACAGGAAGGAAGCCAGGAGCAGAGATGCCGGTGCCTGAGATGCAGGGACTGATATGCAGCGATGACACAAGGAGGGCGTGTATGATGTCTTCTGCTCCCCCCCTCCTTTCCCCGCTGGCAATGACTCATGTGTAAGCCGAGAGGGGCGTTTTCAGCACAAAAAAAGTGCTGAAAATCTCGGCTTATACACGAGTATATACGGTAGGTATGGACTTTGAGTGGTCCATTCACACACATGAATAAGCTTGATCTAAAGCAGCGTTTCCCAAACTCCAGCCCACACGGCCCCCCAACAGATCACATTTTCAGTATTCCCTTAGTATTTCACAAGTGACTGAATTTTATCGAGGCATCAAAAATTAGCATATGTTCTCTCACCTGTGCAATACTAAGGAAATACTGAAAACATTATCTTTTTGGGGCCCTGGATACTGCAGTTTGGGAAACACGGATTTAAACCATTCCATTGTAGCTCTGGCAGTATGTTTAGCATCGTTGGCTTGATGGAAGGTGAATATACTTCACAGTCTCAAGTCTGTTGCAGCCTCTAACAGGTTTTCCTCCAGGACTGCCCGATATTTAGCTCCATCCATAGTCATATAATCTCTGACAAGCTTCCCTATCCCTGCTGAAAAAAAGCATACTGTTGCCACCATCATTTTTGACAGTGGGTAAGGTGTTTTGAGGGTGATGTTCAATGCTAGTTTTCTGCCACACATAACGTTTTGCATTTAGCCCAAAATGGTTCTACTCCGGTCTCATCTGAGCAGAGCAACTTTTTATAATAGTTGTCCTGTAGAGATTCTCCCACCGGAGCTGTGGATCCCTGCAGCTCTTCCAGAGTGACTGTGGGCTTCTTTGGCTGCTTCTCCTAGTAGAGATAAGCTAACGTGTTTGGAAAATGTTCTTCAATCTCAACTTCGGCTCTAACGTAGCACACTTAGATTTGTGTTTACATTCACAAGCATTTTTATTCAGTCAGCAAAAGTCGGTCACAGTTCGGTATATCATCATATATTCCACTAATGCTTTTGTATTACTTTGGCTACAATATCGGTGCTGTATGAGTGGGAAAAATTGGGGGTGAGAGATGTGTTTCATAAGGGAGGGGGTGTGGAGAGGTTAAAGGAGCGTCTCAAGAGATTACAGGAGTGGTACACGCTTTTTTTTTACCTTAACTAAGTGTGTTGATTCCATCAACTAACCAGGGCACAGAAACCATCCACAATATCATGACACAAGGTTTTCTGTGATTGTCCCTCGGCATATAAAAAAAGTACATCTTGTTTTGCTGGCGCCATTTGCTCAATGTCAAAAGAATGACAAAATCCAGAGAAGGAAAGCATCTGCACCGATGCCCAAAATATTTTCATGTTGGGTACAGGATCGGACCAAGTAGGGTCCAAACAGAATCCAGACCCTCATCACCAGACGTTAACCACAAAGGGTGGAGGTGATCCTGAGAAGACTCAGATACCAGGAGCGCACGCAGACTGTACTGTAATGTCAGGGCAGGAAAAGGAGGAGGGTGACTCTCAGGGTGAGCAGTGTGAGTACAGAGAGGATGACGATGAGGTTGTACATCCTACTTGGTATGAAACCAGAGGTAGACAACTGAGTAGCTCAGCAGAGGAAATGGAGGAGGAAGATGAGGTTACATTGCGGCTTCCCACACAGACATGAAGTGATGCAACCACGACAGGCACTGCTTGTGTGCAGTTTGCAGGGTGGAAAGGGTTGCCTTGCCTAGGCATTTTTTGAGACCGCAAACAATGACCCAACACACGTGATCTGTCAAATTTGAAGAAAAAAAAATACTCTGTAGAGGCAAAAATTGCAATAATTTAACAACTACATGCATGAACCGGCACATGCGCGATCAACATGCCTTAGTGTGGGAATCCCACTGCACTAAAATGGGCCTCTCCAACCACCAGCCGTTCCATCAACCTTATCTGCTGCTGCTTCTTCCTCCATCAACATTCCAAGTGTTCACAGGTCTCCGGCCGCAGAAACTACAATTGTTTAGCTACCACAGTTGGGGTTAGTGAAAGCCGGTCAGCTGTTATGGACGTAGACTGCTGCTTTTGTGTCACCTAGCACAAACACATCTTTCTCAATCCACCATAACATCTCTGCCTGCACCTCACACACAGTTCAGCAGTTTGTCCTACTCTCCGTACTCCGCCGCCCTCTCTCAGCACAGCAGCCAGCTCTCAGTCCCACAGTTGTGGTCACGTAAAAGAATGTTCCTCCTACACATGGCAAAGCTAAGAGCTATAACTCCATCTCCAATCTCTTGGCCACGGAAACAATATCTTTCCGCCTGGTGGATACAGACGGTTTCTGAAAGTTGATGGCTGTCGCAGTCCCCCAGTACCAGTTGCCCAATTGCCATTACTTCTCAAAGAAAGCAGTGCCTGCGCTAAACCATAATGTCACAGACATCACCCATTCCCTGAAAAAAATCTATGTCTGCCAAGGTACATTTCACATCTGGACGAGCAAACCTGGGCAGGGGCATTACGTCTCGCTGACTGGGCACTGGGTGACTCTGGAGGCTGTGGGGGCACGCAGTCAAGGGGCTGCTCCACAAATCTTGCAATACCCAAGGCTAGTGGGACAAACCTCTGTATCTAATAGTTCCTCCACTGCTTCTGCCTCCTCCAGGGCCTGCACCTGTGCCCTCAACCTCTACCTTAATCAGACACACGTTCCAACAGTGCAGATAGAATCTCCTCCAGCTCTATACTGCATTGGAGATCACAGTCACACAGCTCAAGAGTTGTGGACAGGTGTCCAGGCAGAGTTAGAGCAATGTCTCCATTAAACCTGGAGTCAGAGAAGTCCATGTACAATAACGGTGCAAACCTGGTGGTTGCCCTATGCCATTGCAACCGCACACACATGCTCTGCATGGCTCACGTCCTCAACCTGGTGGTACAGCAATTTCTCCACCACTATCCCAGCCTCGATGCACTGCTGCAGAAACAGTTGCTGTGTGCTCACTTCCAAAGATTGCTTCCCGCAGGTCATCGACTTGCATCGCTACAGAGGTCTTTCGGCCTACTGGTTAACCGTTTGATTAGCGATGTTCTGACATGGTGGAATTCCTTTCTGCACATTTTGCAGCAGCAGTGGCAGCAGTGACAAGCCCTGGTGCAGCATAACCTGAACCAATGCAGTACAGTCGTAGTGCAAATCACGCTTGCGGAGTGGGCTCAGGTGAAGGACCTCTGCACCCTTCTGCAGTTTTGAAATGGCTACCAAGATTGTTAGTGCTGATGATGCAGTCATCTACATGCTTTTGCACACTTTGAATAGTCTGCGTGAGGAGGTGATGGTCCCAGAGGAACAGCTGGAAGCAGAGCGTATGCAGAGGGGATAACAATATATCAAATTTCCAGACTGTCGTTGCATAGGCAGGTGCCATGGGAGGGTGGCTTACAGCAATCAAGGGGGGCTAATGGTACTAAAAAAAACTGTTAGTGAAGATGCAGGCACCAAGGAACAAATGGAGGAGAATGAGATGGACGTGCAACAGTCAGGAGATGAAGAGGATAACGATACGCTCTGTTGTCCGTGGTTGGCAGGAGGTGACAGAGAGAGAAACCTTGAGTGTTACCCCGCCACCAACACAGCATGGACTTGGACCTCATCATGGAAGCTCCCGACACATGAGCACCTTCTTGCTGCACTGTCTTAAACACGATGTCCGCATTCTTAGAGTTAGAAATAGTGCTGACTACTGCGCTGCCACTCTGTTAGATCCACGGTAAAAGAATAAATTTAGCCAGATGCGCGCCCCCCCCGGAAAGGGATGTGCGCATGCTGGAGTATCGAAATACGCTTACAGACAATCTTAAGCGTGGTTTTCCCCAAGACAGCAGTGAGACACACAGTGTGCATCCCAGTTTTACACATCCCACCCCGGAAACCTCAAGGCGTCATCGCAAACACATTAGCAGCAGCGTATGTTGCATAAGCAATTTCTGCGAGTCGTTTAACACATTTTTTACACCAGCCTGTGCACCAGCAAAACAGAGTACAAGTCTGACAAGAACAACTTGAGAGGATGGTGCAGGAGTATCTGGAGCTGAATATCAATTTTGGACTCTTACATTTTGGTCTTCAAAATTGGAAGAGTGGCCTAAGCTCGCCTGTCATGCCTTGAAGGTTTTGTTATGCCCAGCAGCCAATGCTCTCTCAGAACGGGTCTTCAGCGCTGCTGGTGGCGTCCTGATGGCTAAGCGCATCTGGCTGTCCCCTCAAAGTGCAGACTGCCCAACTTTAAAAAAAATTAAAATGAACAAGTCATGGATCTGAGATGACTTTTGCACCCCAGTCACAGATTGGGCAGACTAGGCGATGGTGTTTTTAGTGTCATGTATTCATGTCACATTATTGCAGTCTGTGCCCTCTTTGTGGTGTCTTCTGTGGTGTTGCTACTGCTGCTGATTTTACAATTTTTTGAAATGTGGAGACTCCAAGTTGGGTCTCCATCTGGTGGGTTGCTCGTGTAAGTAGGTCTTTCAGTCAGGCCTGCACTTTTAGTCAACTGCCTGAATTACGTTCCATACATTTTTGCACCAATATTACTGTATGAAACTGATGTATGTGCCATCTGTGTGTAGCTGGAATAATAAAAAAATAATTGGAAGTGTTGTATGAGGTGTCCCGACTAAGAAGGCTTACATCGCTCCCTTATCCACCAGGTCCTCATTGAAACTTCAATTCCAAGCTGTAAATTGCTGGGCCAGGCCCTGATACCTCATGCATGGCTGACTGCTGCTGTGCCATTTGCAAATTTCTACTGTGGGTCAATTGATGCCACTTTTCATGGTGTCTGCCCCTAATTTTAGCTGTTTGGAAGCTTTTTGTCACCACTTAAGGTGTTGTCTATGCGTTTGGTTTTACCTGCCATTGAATCAGCGAACGGAAGGCCGTTCAGCGAATCTCAACCGAATCTTGAAAGGTTCGCTCATATCTACAAATTAGTGCTCTCCTTGCTTGGGATGCCATGTCGTGGTAGGTCTTTAGTTGGGCCAGATTCCTTCTATTTTTGGATAATGAATTGAACAGTGCTTCTTGAGATGTTCAGAGATTGGGCTATTTTTTTTTTTATTTTTTTTTTATTTTATAACCCAACCCTGCTTTACTTTCTCCACAACTTTATCACTGACCTATCTGGTGTATTCCTTGTTTTTCATGATGTGGTTTGATCCCTAATGTTGTCTGAGGCCTTCATAGAACAGCTGTAATTATACTGGGGAGGTGGACTCAGTTTACTAATTATGTGACTTCTGAAGGCAATTGTTGAATCAGGAATGTATTTAGTTTCATTAGGACTACAGTACATCGTGCGGAATAGAAATGCACATGAAATTTTCAGATTTATATTTTTCAAATATAACCAGAAAACCATGTATCATTTCCTTTGCACTTCATACATTTGTTACTTTATGTTGGTATATCATGTAAAATCCCAATAATATACATTTAAGTTTGTGGGTACAACATGAAAAATATGGAAAAGATTATGGGGTATGAATACTTTTCCAAGGCCATATACGACAGTGGTAAGAGTAGTGGTGAGGCATACACCACTTTGCGCCATACCCGATTCATTAACTCCTTCACGAGATATGACGTACAGTTACATTATATGTTGTGTCTCTACCTGTCATGCTGGCTCGCATGGCGAGCCTGCATATTTTCCAGCAGATGATGGCTGATTTAATCAACTATCTGCCTCTTAACAGCCGTGGGTGGAACGAAGCTGAGCTGTTACTTCTGACAGTGGTATTTAACACGCTTCGGCATGGGAGGAGCATCATTCCCCGTGCCAATCGACACACCCGTGACGACCATGGGTTTCCATGACAGCTGGGGGTCTGCTGAAAACCCCCATATCTGTCATTACGATACTCCTGTAAGCGTTTAGCTGAAGTTAATAGAATTTCGAGATTTTAGCTATACATAGCAGCACTATGCATCAGGATGCATGAGGAGCTGCAGCCGGTTTACATCAGCCACCCCTGTACCAGAGAGGAGATTGTGAGTTGTGTATATGAGCTGGTATCTCTGGTGTGTGTGTGATATCTGTAGTATGTGTGTGTGTGTGATATCTGAAGTGTGTGTGTGTGTGTGTGTGTGTGTGTGTGTGTGTGTGTGTGATATCTGTAGTGTGTGTGTGTGTGTGAGGCAGCGGCGTAACTACCACGGTCGCAGCTGCAAGCGGCTCTGGCAGGTCAGGGGGCCGTGTGTCCCCTTGAGCCTGTCTCCCTTATGCTTGTGTCCCCATGTGCCAGTCTCCCTTTCCCACTTGTCCCTGTGTGTCCCCTTGTGCTTGTATCCCTTGTCCCCTTGTGTCAGTCTCTTGCCCACTAGTCCCTGTGTGTCCTATTGTGCCTGTCTCCCTTGTCCTCCCCTTGTGCTTGTCCCTTGTCCCCGTGTGTCCCCTTGTGTCAGTCTCCATTGCTCACTAGTCCCCTTGTATCAGTCTCCCTTGCCCACTATTCCCCGTGTGTCAGTCTCCCTTGCCCACTAGTCCCTGTGTCCCCGTGTGCCAGTCTCCCTTGCCCACTTGTCCCCGTGTGCCCCTTGTGTCAGTCTCCATTGTCCCCTTGTGTCAGTCTCCCTTGCCCACTAGTCCCCTTGTAACCTTCTCCCCTGCCTCCTAGCCCCCATGTGTCCCCTTGTGCCTGTCTTCCTTGCCCCCTTGTGCCCTCTCCCCTGCCCCCTCGTCACCATTTGCTCGTGTCTTTCTCACTGCCCCTGTATGGAGGGGCTGCATTATACTATGAGGGGGGCTGCATTGTATTCTATGGGGGTTACATTGAATTGTATGGCGGGGGGGGGGCCCATTTGGAAGTTCGCACCGGGGCCCATAACTTTGTAGTTACGCCACTGGTGGTCCTGATGTTTGCCATGGCAGTTCATGGCCAAATAGCGGCCTTAGAGTCTCCCAGCTACAGCGGTCTGTTCAGAAGTTAGCGACATTTAGGTGGTAAACAAACACTTTTTCATTCCTGCTACACCAATTTGCATTAATTCCTGAATATCACCTGAAGGGTTAATAAACTACCTGACAGCAGTTTTCAATATGTCAAGGAGTGCCGATTTTAAAATGGTATCACGTTTGGGGGGGGTTTCCAATATATATAGGACCCCCAAAGTCACTTCAAACCTGGATAGGTCCCTAAAAAAAATAAGTTTTGAAAATTTCCTTGAAAAAATGAAAAATTACTGCTATATTTTTAAACCTCCTAAAATGCTAACAAAATAAATTAGCGTTTTAAAAATGGTGCTGATGTAAAGCAGACATGAGGGAAATATTATTTATTAATGTTTTTCTGTGGTATGACTATCTGGATTAATGGGATATTCAGTCAAATTTTGAAAACTATAGGTAAACATAATACCCCAGCCCATTCTCCTATACCTAGGGTGGGCAACACGTCATCAAATATACAAACATACTGACCATTTGGATATTAAGCCAAATGAAATAATGAAGTGTCCTTAACTCTTTACTTAAAAAATTAACCTTTATTTACATATATAAAAACAATACATTCAACAATACGATATTGTCTCTACAACAATAGCAAATAGTTCTTAGAGGTCAGCTGGAAATTGCACATACAGCAATTAAAGGTACATTGTTTGGGAATAAAACAACTGTCTGCTACTCATATACTCATTATACGTTACTTATCAGTAATATAAAGGGCATTCCTATTCCACTTAATAGCCAAACACAGGTTATACAAAAATCTGTTATCCTAGAAATAACTGCACGAAAAAAACCGTATTGGCCCCCCAGGAAGAAGCACAATGCGCAACGCGCGTCGGGCAGTAGAAGGTTCAGCGTGTCACTCGGCATCACGTTTAGGAAGCTGTACATCTACTAAGGTAATATGAATTGATTGGGATTGGCATATGACCGTGAGTCGAACGGCATTATCCATGATAGAGGGTGCAGTGGTATATTAATGGATTCAGCAATGGATTCACTTGTAGAATTGAGCTTGTTACACACGTGCATTATCGGATGATAGCCGTAGAATGGAGTGGATCCTGTGGTGTAGTGGATTTGCCACGTATTTATAGGATTGTGTTACAGTTTGCACATAGCCATACCCTGTACACACGCTCTCAACTTAGCCTTACCATATGCTCCTTGTTTTGGATATTTTGAATAGAGTTTTTTTCAGCAGTTATTTCTAGGATAACAGATTTTTGTATAACCTGTGTTTGGCTATTAAGTGGAATAGGAATGCCCTTTATATTACTGATAAGTAACGTATAATGAGTATATGAGTAGCACAGTTGTTGTATTATTATTATTATTATTTATTGTTATAGCGCCATTTATTCCATGGCGCATTACATGTTTATTCCCAAACAATGTACCTTTAATTGATTGTATGTACAATTTCCAGCTGACTTCTAAGAACTATTTGTTATTGGTGTAGAGGCACTATCTTATTGTTGAATGTATTGTGTTTTTATATATGTAAATAATGGTTAATTTTTTAAGTAAAGAGTTAAGGAAGTACTTCGTTTGTCCATTCTCTGGTTTCCGGAAGTGGTACGAGTGTCTCAGACTCCAGAGATTTTGGAGGTTTTTGCGGATTTTTACGAGGACCTATATTCCTCTCGGGTGGATGGGACGGTGGGAGACACAGTGGCGTTCCTTGAGGGTCTGAAGCTCCCGAGGTTGAGTGATGCAGATAGAGAGGGCTTAGAGGCTCCTATCACGGAGGAGGAACTGGGTCGGGCATTACAGTCTATGGCTAATGGGAAGGCGCCTGGAGTAGATGTGTTTCCTGCTGAGATCTATAAACATATGGGGGAGGTGCTAATTCCCAGATTAAAGGCGGTCCTAGAGGAGGCTAAGACTAGAGAGTGTCTGCCTGCATCCATGAGGCCATAATAGCGGTGATTCCTAAGGAGGGGAAAGACTTGGGGCAACCTGAGTCATTCCGGCCAATCTACTTGCTCACTATAGATGTCAAGCTTCTGGCCAAGGTATTGGCGATGAGGTTGACGAGTGTAATCTCCGGCCTGGTGCACCCATACCAATCTGGCTTTATGCCTGATAGATCCACGGCGGTCAACCTACGGAGGCTATTTATGAATCTGCAGCTTAGGTCTGATAACTGTGGCCAGAGAGCTATTGCATCTTTAGACGCCCATAAGGCGTTCGACAGTGTGGAATGGGGATATATCTGGCAGGTGTTGCAATATATGGGGTTTGGCTCGCAGTTTGTGTCCTGGATTCGGCTGCTGTATTTGCAGCCGATGGCCAGAGTCCGGGTGAATGGGGAGTTATCACGGACTATACAATTAGCTAGAGGGACAAGGCAGGGGTGTCCGCTCTCTCCTCTTTTGTTTGCTCTGGCCATGGAGCCATTGGCTGCTAAACTTCGACAGTCTGACGAGGTGTCTGGGTTTAAATATGGGATGATTGAAGAGAGGGTGGCGTTGTATGCGGACGATATTCTACGGTTTCTAGCTGACCCGGTTGCTTCCTTGGGGGGGGGGGCTATTGGGATTATTGAAAGATTTGGCTCACTGTCAGGACTGACGATAAACTGGAGTAAAGCCTAAGTCACACTGAACGACTTACCAACGATCACGACCAGCGATACGACCTGGCTGTGATCGTTGGTAAGTTGTTGTGTGGTCGCTGGGGAGCTGTCACACAGACAGCTCTCTCCAGCGACCAACGATCAGGGGAACGACTTCGGCATCGTTGAAACTGTCTTCAACGATGCCGAAGTCCCCCTGCAGCACCCGGGTAACCAGGGTAAACATCGGGTTACTAAGTGCAGGGCCGCGCTTAGTAACCCGATATTTACCCTGGTTACCATTGTAAAAGTAAAAAAAACACTACATACTCACATTCTGATGTCTGTCACGTCCCCCGCCGGCGTCCACAGGGTTAAAACTGATTTCGTCAAGAGCGCTGCTAATGCACGCGCTGCTGCCAAGAGCTTCCCTGCACTGAATGTGTCAGCGCCGGCAGTAACAGCGGTGATGTCACCGCTGTGCTCTGCTTTACGGCCGGCGCTGACACAGTAGGGAGGCTCTCGGCCGAAAGCAGTTTTAACCCTGTGGACGTGACAGACATCAGAATGTGAGTATGTACTGTTTTTTTTTTTTTTTTTAACTTTTACAATGGTAACCAGGGTAAATATCGGGTTACTAAGCGCGGCCCTGCACTTAGTAACCTGATATTTATCCTGGTTACAAGTGAACACATCGCTGGATCGGCGTCACACACGCCGATCCAGTGATGACAGCGGGTGATCAGCGACCAAAAAATGGTCCTGATCATTCCCCAACGACCAACGATCTCCCAGCAGGGGCCTGATCGTTGGTCGCTGTCACACATAACGAGATCGTTAGCGGGATCGTTGCTACGTCACCAAAAGCGTGACTTTGCAACGATATCGTTTACGATATCGTTATGTGTGACTCAGCCTTAAGTCAATTTTGTTTAAAGTGGATGACGTAGGGGAGGAGGGGAGTGAGCTGCTGGAGGATGGGCGACTGAAGGTGGTAAGTCAATTTAAATATCTTGGGATATGGGTATCTATGCCGGTTACGGATTACATACATAGGAATCTGACTCCGATCTTAGGTGTTCTTAAGGCAAAAGTGGATGCTTGGGTTAAGCTGCATTTATCTGTGGTGGGCAGGGTGAATCTTATCAAAATGATTTTGATGCCGAAGATTCTGTATGTTCTTCATAATGCGCCAGTTTGGATACCGCGCGGGAAATTTTGGCAGATTAACTCCCTGTTCAGGAATTTGGTATGGGGGAGACAACATCCACGTATCAGACTGGAGACACTTCAGCGACCCAAGGAAGATGGGGGCTTGGCATTGCCTAACCCTGAAGTATATTTTCTTGCAGCCCAGAGTACTTAAAGGGCTGGGCGCATGAAAAGTCGGCCGGGGCGGTACAGCAATTAATGGAAAAGGTGACAAAAAGTAGGCCAGCAGTACAATGTCTGGAGGATGGCTCCCTGGGGGCTTTGGGGAAATTGTATCCAACTAGGTTATTGATATGTACGGTAAGCTGTGGGGTAGACTAAAACATATACGTGGGATTACGGGTCTGACCAGATTCTCCCCGCTATGGCATAATAATAATTTAAAGGAGTTTGTGGCAATGGGGGTATTACCAGAATGGCAGTTCAAGGGGATTCAATGTCTATCAGATAATTGAGCAGGGAGAGTTGAAATCCTTTTCCCAATTGCAGGTGGAATTTGATCTCGGGCCTGCGGGGGAATATCAATATTTGCGGATGAGACACGCATTTGGAGCTCAGAATAGGGACAGAGGCATCAGTATTCAAAGGGATATAGTGTTAGAGTATGTGTGTGGTGAAGGGACTACTGGGGGGGTTATTTCCACTCTTTATAAAGACTTGCTGCACACTTTCCTGTTAAGGTTTCCAATACTGGCGAGAGCTAAGTGGGAGAGGGATCTGGGCCCAATGGAGAATGAAACTTGGGAGTCTGTGCTGGAGTGGATTCCACGGCTATCTCTGAGCGAACCGTATAGGCTGTCACAGCTTTATGTAATACACAGAGTTTACAAATCTCTGAAGGTGTTATATAAGGCAGGCTTGCGTGATGATTCTGAGTGCCCGAGGTGTAAATCTACAGATGCAGATACAGTGCCTACAAGTAGTATTCAACCCCCTGCAGATTTAGCAGGTTTACACATTTGGAATTAACTTGGCATTGTGACATTTGGACTGTAGATCAGCCTGGAAGTGTGAAATGCACTGCAGCAAAAAAGAATGTTATTTCTTTGTTTATTTTTTTTAAAAATTGGGAAAAGTATTTTCAGAGGGTCATTTATTATTCAACCCCTCAACCCACCAGAATTCTGTTTGGTTCCCCTAAAGCAGGGGTCGGGAACCTATGGCTCGCGAGCCAGATATGGCTCTTTTGATGGCCGTATCTGGCTCGCAGACAGGGCTCCTACCTGTCTATGGGAAGGATGCATGCACCGCGCTCCATCAGGCCGCGGTGCACGCTGATATTGGTAGTTCTTTGATGGCCTGATAAGCATTGGCGGCAGTGGTGAGCGGCAGGGAGCATGGACTACATTTCCCATAACTCCTTGCATAGCCGCGCCGTCTGCAAGCACGCACCTGCGTCCCCTAGTGAAGCGGCATCTGCCTCCTCCCTTGTGTCTCCCTTGGACGTTCCAGAAACCCCTGGCTGTGCTGCTGCTTTGAAGGTGAACATTATAACATGGAAATTGTTACACAGCCTCATGGTCAGCAGCAGTGAGCTGCATCAATAAAGGGGCTGTGTAATACAGTGTGTCCCACCAACCCCCCCTTCCCACTTCACCCCTGAAAATAATCCCACATAATCCATTATATAGCCCCCCCCCCAAAAAAAAAATATGGCCTTAAAAAACATCTGCCACCCATATTACACTCTTGGGGGCTTTAAATTAATCTCTTGTGGGCATAAGAAACTGATTTAAAGGACCACTATCAGGGCAAAAATCTGTTCTGAGCGCTTCTTTACAGTTCTGGAGGTCTCCCAGAGCTGTAATAAAGCGCTCAGGAACGGCGCCCGTGCTATATGTTATTGGGGCGCTAGCCCCTGTTTTTACCTTCTCCCATAATGCAGCGATTCCACCCGATGACGTATCTGTGTGGGATCGCTGCATATACTTTCACTCTAGCACGCATGCGCCGCCGGCTCTGCCTCCTCGGCGCTTGCTGAACCGAGGAGACATGAGCTTCATAACCCCCTCCATTTATATTCGTTGTGCTCCGCAGCTCTTACTTCCGCGTTGAACCGTGCATCTTACGTCGTGCTGCCACTGGTGCGCATACGCTGCCAGCAGATTCCATTTACCTCTGAGAGAGGGAGCAGCGTGACGTAAGATGCAGGGATCAACCCGGTAGTCGGAGCTGCAGAGCACAACGAATATAACTACATATTCGGCAGGTACCGATCGCTGCTAGTTCACTCTTGGGGGGCTTTAAATCAGTTTCTTATACCCCCAAGAGATGATTTAAAAGCCCCCAAGCATGAAATATAGGTGGCAGAAGTCCTTTAATTCCAGGGGAGTCCTGAGGGAGAGGTTTTATTTGGGGATATGGCTATGTTCACACTGTAGAACAGATTTTATCTGTCGCTGAATCAGCGGCAGATAACATCTGCCGTAATCAAAATTTTCTCTATGCAGATTTCACTGCATTATGCTGATGCTTATTTATATTTACGGGAATGCAATCTGCAGCCCCGTAGAAGTCTATGGGACTTCCGCCAAATATAGGACACTGCAATAGGTTGAATCGCAGCAGATTCTGCAACTGTGGCATGGATGCAGAATCCGCAAGTCTCCATAGACTTCTATGGATAGCAGATAAAATCAGCGCATATGTACCACTTTAAGTAGTAAATGCTTTAGTTCCCTATGGGTCTGAGCCTCTCTTTTTTGTTCATTTTCTGTAAGACCAACACTTTTAAAAGGGCCACTGACAGATACAATTGCTCCAGCGGTCACTTAGTACACAAAGGAGTGTTCCTCTCTGCTGCACTAAGCCACCGCTGGACCTAAACAATAATTCGCTGTAAAATAATAAAATAGATAATTGACATAACTGACAATGCGTTGTGTGACATGTCCAACATTCCAGCTTCTTTCTTCTGCGAATGCCTCAAAGCTGGCATTCTCTCAACATCAGGTGGGAAGAATGCCAGCTTCCAGTCATGCGCAGGAAAAAGAAGAAGCCAGACTGCTGGACTGATGTCATGCATCGCAAGCTCACAATGTAAGTTATTTATTTAATTTTTTTACTGCTAATTACCATTGTTTCAGTCCAGTTGTGGCTTTATACAGCAGGGAGGAGCATTCCTTGCTGTACTAAGTGAACATTGGAGCGATTGATCTGTCAATGGCCCTTTAAACATATTGTACGGCTCTCGCGGAATTATATTTCAAAATATGTGGCGTTTACGGCTCTTAGCCAAAAAGGTTCCTGACCCCTGCCCTAAAGTATTAAGAAGTAGTTCAGGCACAAAGAACAATGAGCTTCACATGTTTGGATTAATTATCTTTTTCCAGCCTTTTCTGACTATTTAAGACCCTCCCCAAACTTGTGAACAGCACTCATACATGGTCAACATGGGGAAGACAAAGGAGCATTCCAAGGCCATCAGAGACAAGATCGTGGAGGGTCACAAGGCTGGCAAGGGGTACAAAACCCTTTCCAAAGAGTTGGGCCTACCTGTCTCCACTGTTGGGAGCATCATCCGGAAGTGGAAGGCTTATGGAACTACTGTTAGCCTTCCATGGCCTGGACAGCCTTTGAAAGTTTCCTCCCGTGCCGAGGCCAGGCTTGTCCGAAGAGTCAAGGCTAACCCAAGGACAACAAGGAAGGAGCTCCGGGAAGATCTCATGGCAGTGGGGACATTGGTTTCAGTCAATACCATAAGTAACGTACTCCACCGCAATGGTCTCCGTTCCAGACGAGCCCGTAAGGTACCTTTACTTTCAAAGCGTCATGTCAAGGCTCGTCTACAGTTTGCTCATGATCACTTGGAGGACTCTGAGACTGACTGGTTCAAGGTTCTCTGGTCTGATGAGACCAAGATCGAGATCTTTGGTGCCAACCACACACGTGACGTTTGGAGACTGGATGGCACTGCATACGACCCCAAGAATACCATCCCTACAGTCAAGCATGGTGGTGGCAGCATCATGCTGTGGGGCTGTTTCTCAGCCAAGGGGCCTGGCCATCTGGTCCGCATCCATGGGAAGATGGATAGCACGGCCTACCTGGAGATTTTGGCCAAGAACCTCCGCTCCTCCATCAAGGATCTTAAGATTGGTCATCATTTCATCTTCCAACAAGACAACGACCCAAAGCACACAGCCAAGAAAACCAAGGCCTGGTTCAAGAGGCAAAAAATCAAGGTGTTGCAGTGGCCTAGTCAGTCTCCTGACCTTAACCCAATTGAAAACTTGTGGAAGGAGCTCAAGTTTAAAGTCCACATGAGACACCCAAAGAACCTAGATAACTTGGAGAAGATCTGCATGGAGGAGTGGGCCAAGATAACTCCAGAGACCTGTGCCGGCCTGATCAGGTCTTATAAAAGACAATTATTAGCTGTAATTGCAAACAAAGGTTATTCCACAAAATATTAAACCTAGGGGTTGAATAATAATTGACCCACACTTTTATGTTTAAAATTTATAAAAATTTAACAGAGCAACAAAACTTTTTGGTTTGTAAGATTTATGCATCTGTTAATAAATCCTGCTCTTGTTTGAAGTTTGAAGGCTCTAACTTATTTGCATCTTATTAAACCTGCTAAATCTGCAGGGGGTTGAATACTACTTTTAGGCACTGTATATTTCATATGACGTGGACGTGTCCGAGACTGGCTGCTTTTTGGTTGGTAGTTTTGAGTCGTGTGGAAGGAACATACAGATGCACGGTGCCAAGGGACCCGATGGTGTGCTTGTTGGGGTGCGTGGATGAAATTGGAGTGGATAACAACCTGAAGACAGCTATTGCCAGATTGCTGTACATGGCCCGGAAGGTAATAGCGTGAAATTGGATTAAGGACGAGCTGCCTTCAAGAAGAGAATTCCTCCAATATGTGAAGCAGGGCCTGAAACTGGAAAAGGGGTTTTATCAGAAAAGAGGGAAAATTGAAATGTTCGATAAGCTGTGGTCTCCGTGGCTTGCCATGGGATAGGTTTGTTATAGAGACCGGGTGAATCAAGACCCTGAATTGGTGAAAACATAACACGTGGCCTATGGTCCTAACTGAGGGGATAGTCATCCTATAGATTTGAGTGAGGAGCTATTAAACAAGGTGGGCTGTCTTATTGGGGGGGGGACAACTTTGTACTGAAAACAAGAATGTAACATGTCAACTGTAATGTTATTCTTAATAAAAATGTATTTGAGTTAAAAAAAAAAAAAGTAAAGAGTTAAGGACACTTCTTGATTTCATTTGGCTTAATATCCAAATGGTCAGTATGTTTGTAAAACTTGAAAACTGCATTTTTTTTACATTGTCAAGTTTTTAGGTTGATTTGTGTTTATTTATAAAAAAAAAAAAAAAAAAAAAAATCATAAACTTACCGTCATAAATTAAAAATGTGCCACGAAAAAAACAGTCTCAAAATGAATGGGATTTGTTGAAGCGTTCCAGAGTTATCACCACATAAAGTGACACTTGTCAGAATTAAAAAAAATTGGCCTTGTCACCATGAGGTTAAGTTCCAAGTGATTTCTGAGTCTGAAGCCCCTGCCTTTCGTTAGTGCAGTGATTGACTGTTTTGCACAGGATCATTGGATGTGGTAGGTATGCATAATATGTAACTGACATGTTTCTAATGGCGTTTGTCCAGTAATTATTGTGCTTGTGTGGTGTGAATACTGTGCTTATTAAATTGTGAGCAAAAACAGCAGCTGAAAAACAGAGAGCGCCACGCACCAGTGGTACGTGAAGATACAGCACTATATTGTGGTCGTCACATAAGAGGAGACCGAGGTAAATGACTTACCACTTTATGGATGGAACAAGTACATGAAAAACGGATGTCTGAAGGAGGTTTAAGTGTTGGTGTACTGCTGCCACTTAACCCCTTAACGACCTTTGACGCATACGCTGCGTCATGAAAGTCGGTGCCAAAACGACCTATGACGCAGCGTATGCGTCATGGAATGATCGCGTCCCTGCAGATCGGGTGAAGGGGTTAACTCCTATTTTACCCGATCTGCAGGGAGAGGGGGAGTGGTGCTTCAGCCCAGGGGGGGTGGCTTCACCCCCCCGTGGCTACGATCGCTCTGATTGGCTGTTGAAAGTGAAACTGCCAATCAGAGCGATTTGTAATATTTCACCTAAAAAACTGGTGAAATATTACAATCCAGCCATGGCCGATGCTGCAATATCATCGGCCATGGCTGGAAATACTAAAGTGCCCCCCCCCCCACACCCACCGATCGCCCCCCCAGTGCTCCGTTAGTCCTCCGGTCCCCTCCGTCCGCCTGCCGGCTCCCCCGTCCTGCTGTCCGCTCCCTCCTTGCTCAGATCCCCCCCCCCTGTGCTCCGATCACCCCCCCCTGTGCTCCGATCCACCCCCCCACCACCCCTTCATACTTACCGATCCTCCCGGTGTCCGGCCGTCTCCTCCCTGGGCGCCGCCATCTTGGAAAATGGCAGGCGCATGCTCAGTGCGCCCGCCGAATCTGCCAGTCGGCAGATTCCTTACAGGTACATTTTGATCGCTGTGGTAGGTTCTATCACAGCGATCAAAATAAAAAAAATAATAAATAACCCCCCCCCCTTTATCACCCCCATAGGGACAATAATAAAATAAAGAATTTTTTTTTTTTTTTTTTTTCCACTAGGGTTAGGGTTAGAACTAGGGTTAGAACTAGGGGTAGGGTTAGGGGTAGGGTTAGGGTTACGGGGAGGGTTAGGGGTAGGGTTATGGCATAGCGGATCGGCCGCGGATCCGCAGCGGATCCGCAGCGGATCGGCCGCGGATCCGCAGCGGATCGGCAGCGGATCGGCAGCGGATCCGCAACGGATCCGCAGCGGATCCGCAGCGGATCCGCAGCGGATCCGCAGCGGATCGGCCGCGGATCCGCAGCGGATTGGCAGCGGATTGGCCGCGGATCCGCAGCGGATTGGCCGCTGCGAATTCGAAGCAGTTTTCCATCAGGTTTACAGTACCATGTACACCTAAGGAAAACCAAATCCGCTGTGCCCATGGTGCGGAAAATTCCGTGCAGAAACGCTGCGTTGTATTTTCCGCAGCATGTCAATTCTTTGTGCGGATTCCGCAGCGTTTTACACCTGTTCCTCAATAGGAATCCGCAGGTGAAATCCGCACAAAAAAACACTGGAAATCTGCTGTAAATCCGCAGGTAAAACGCAGTGCCTTTTACCTGCAGATTTTTCAAAAATCGTGCGGAAAAATCTCACACGAATCCGCAACGTGGGCACATAGCCTTAGTGTTAGGGTTGGAATTAGAGTTAGGGTTGGAATTAGGGCTAGGGTTTGAAATAGGGTTAAGATTAGGCTTGTGGTTAGGGTTACGGATAGGGTTAGGGGTGTGTTGGGGTTACAGTTGTGGTTAGGGTTGGGATTAGGGTTACGGTTGGGATTAGGGTTAGGATTAGGGTTGGAATTAGGGTTACGGGTGTGTTGCGGTTAGGGTTGTGGTTAGGGGTGTGTTGGGGTTAGGGTTGTGATTAGGGTTATGGCTACAGTTGGGATTAGGATTAGGGGTGTGTTGGGGTTAGTGTTGAAGTTAGAATTGAGGGGTTTCCACTGTTTAGGCACATCAGGGGTCTCCAAACGCAACATGGCGCCACCATTGATTCCAGCCAATCTTGCGTTCAAAAAGTCAAATGGTGCTCCCGCCCTTCCAAGCCCCGACGTGCGCCCAAACAGTGGTTTACCCCCACATTTGGGGTACCAGCGTACTCAGGACAAACTGGGCAACAACTGTTGGGGTCCAATTTCTCCTGTTACCCTTGCAAAAATAAAAAATTACTTGCTAAAACATAATTTTTGAGGAAAGAACAATTATTTTTTATTTTCACGGCTCTGCGTTATAAACTTCTGTGAAGCACTTGGGGGTTGAAAGTGCTCACCACACATCTAGATAAGTTCCTTCGGGGGTCTAGTTTCCAAAATGGGGTCACTTGTGGGGTGTTTCTACTGTTTAGGCACATCAGGGGCTCTGCAAATGCAATGTGACGCCCGCAGACCATTCCATCAAAGTCTGCATTTCAAATGTCACTACTTCCCTTCCGAGCCCTGACGTGCGCCCAAACAGTGGTTTACCCCCACATATGGGGTATCAGCGTACTCACAACAAACTGGGCAACAAATATTGGGGTCCAAATTCTCCTGTTACCCTTGTGAAAATAAAAAATTGCTTGCTAAAACATCTTTTTTGAGGAAAGAAAAATGATTTTTTATTTTCACGGCTCTGCGTTGTAAACTTCTGTGAAGCACTTGGGGGTTGAACGTGCTCACCACACATCTAGATAAGTTCCTTGGGGGGTCTAGTTTCCAAAATGGGGTCACTTGTGGGGGGTTTCTACTGTTTAGGCATATCAGGGGCTCTGCAAACGTAACATGATGCCCGCAGACCATTCCATCAAAGTCTGCATTCCAAAACGTCACTACTTCCCTTCCGAGCCCCGGCATGTGCCCAAACAGTGGTTTACCCCCACATATGGGGTATCAGCGTACTCAGGAGAAACTGGACAACAACTTTTGGGGTCCAATTTCTCCTGTTACTCTTGCAAAAATAAAAAATTCTGGGCTAAAAAAATATTTTTGAGGAAAGGAAACACATTTATTATTTTCACGGCTCTGCATTATAAACTTCTGTGAAGCACTTGGGGGTTCAAAGTGCTCACCACACATCTAGATAAGTTCCCTTGGGGGTCTAGTTTCCAAAATGGAGTCACTTGTGGGGAGTTCCTACTGTTTAGGCACATCAGGGGCTCTGCAAACGCAACATGATGCCCGCAGAGCATTCCATCAAAGTCTGCATTTCAAAACGTCACTACTTCCCTTCCGAACCCCGACGTGTGCCAAAACAGTGGTTTACCCCCACATATGGGGTATCAGCGTACTCAGGAGAAACTGGACAACAACTTTTGGGGTCCAATTTCTCCTGTTACTCTTGCAAAAATAAAAAAATTCTGGGCTAAAAAAATATTTTTGAGGAAAGGAAACACATTTTTTATTTTCACGGCTCTGCGTTATAAACTTCTGTGAAGCACTTGGGGGTTCAAAGTGCTCACCACACATCTAGATTAGTTCCTTGGGAGGTCTAGTTTCCAAAATGGGGTCACTTGTGCGGGAGCTCCAATGTTTAGGCACACAGGGGCTCTCCAAACGCGACATGGTGTCCGCTAATGATTGGAGCTAATTTTCCATTCAAAAAGCCAAATGGCGTGCCTTCCCTTCCGAGCCCTGCCGTGCGCCCAAACAGTGGTTTACCCCCACATATGGGGTATCATCGTACTCAGGACAAACTGGACAACAACATTTGGGATCCAATTTCTCCTATTACCCTTGGGAAAATAAAAAATTCTGGGCTAAAAATCATTTTTGAGGAAAGAAAAATTATTTTTTTATTTTCACGGCTCTGCGTTATAAACTTCTGTGAAGCACCTGGAGGTTATAAGTGCTCACTATGCATCTAGATAAGTTCCTTGGGGGGTCTAGTTTCCAAAATGGGGTCACTTGTAGGGGAGCTCCAATGTTTAGGCACACAGGGGCTCTCCAAACGCGACATGGTGTCCGCTAACGATTGGAGCTAATTTTCCATTCAAAAAGTCAAATGGCACGCCTCCCTTTCCGAGCCTTGCCGTGCACCCAAACAGTGGTTTACCCCCACATATGAGGTATCGGCATACTCAGGAGAAATTGCCCAACAAATTTTAGGATCCATTTTATCCTGTTGCCCATGTGAAAATGAAAGAATTGAGGCTAAAAGAAATTTTGTGTGAAAAAAAAGTACTTTTTCATTTTTGCGGATCAATTTGTGAAGCACCTGGGGGTTTAAAGTGCTCACTATGCCTCTAGATGAGTTCCTTGGGGGGTCTAGTTTCCAAAATGGGGTCACTTGTGGAGGAGCTCCAATGTTTAGGCACACAGGGGCTTTCCAAACGCGACATGGTGTCCGCTAACGATGGAGATAATTTTTCATTCAAAAAGTCAAATGGCGCTCCTTCCCTTCCGAGCCTTACCATGTGCCCAAACAGTGGTTTACCCCCACATGTGAGGTATTGGTGTACTCAGGAGAAATTGCCCAACAAAATTTAGGATCCATTTTATCCTGTTGCCCATGTGAAAATGAAAAAATTGAGGCTAAAATAATTTTTTTGTGAAAAAAAAGTACTTTTTCATTTTTTCGGATCAATTTGTGAAGCACCTGGGGGTTTAAAGTGCTCACTATGCTTCTAGATAAGTTCCTTGGGGGGTCTAGTTTCCAAAATGGGGTCACTTGTGGGGGAGCTCCAATGTTTAGGCACACAGGGGCTCTCCAAACGTGACATGGTGTGGGCTAAAGATTGGAGCCAATTTTTCATTCAAAAAGTCAAATGGCGCTCCTTCCCTTCCGAGCCCTGCCGTGCGCCCAAACAGTGGTTTACCCCCACATATGAGGTATCAGCGTACTCAGGACAAATTGGACAACAACGTCCGTGGTCCAGTTTCTCCTTTTACCGCTGGGAAAATAAAAAAATTGTTGCTAAAAGATCATTTTTGTGACTAAAAAGTTAAATGTTCATTTTTTACTTCCATGTTGCTTCTGCTGCTGTGAAACACCTGAAGGGTTAATAAACTTCTTGAATGTGGTTTTGAGCACCTTGAGGGGTGCAGTTTTTAGAATGGTGTCACTTTTGGGTATTTTCAGCCATATAGAACCCTCAAAATGACTTCAAATGTGAGGTGGTCCCTAAAAAAAATGGTTTTGTAAATTTTGTTGTAAAAATAAGAAATCACTGGTCAAATTTTAACCCTTATAACTTCCTAGCAAAAAAAAAAAATGTTTCCAAAATTGTGCTGATGTAAAGTAGACATGTGGGAAACGTTATTTATTAACTATTTTGTGTCACATAACTCTCTGGTTTAACAGAATAAAAATTCAAAATGTGAAAATTGCGAAAGTTTCAAATTTTTTGCCAAATTTCCGTTTTTTTCACAAATAAACTCAGAAATTATCGACCTAAATTTACCACTAACATGAAGCCCAATATGTCACGAAAAAACAATCTCAGAATCGCTAGGATCCGTTGAAGCGTTCCTGAGTTATTACCTCATAAAGGGACACTGGTCAGAATTTCAAAAAACGGCAAGGTCATTAAGGCCAAAATAGGCTGGGTCATGAAGGGGTTAAAAAAAAAAATAAACAAACTGGGGGGGGTATTTTTTTATGGCTTTGTGGATTTTTTTTTTGCTTTGCCAAGAATGCTGTAGTCAAACTTCAGCTCTCCAAAACTACCTGGGTTTTTCTAAACAGGCTTCAGCAGTGATGTCGTGATGACTACACCGCATGTGATCCATTACTTTGCTCAGTGGTCTCGCGCTGTCTGCCTTGTCATGACCACTGATCCGAGGAATTCGTAACAGTGGGCACATGCTGTGTAGTCATGACGTCACCACCGCAGTCCATCAAACTACAGGAGTACTGATGGAAAGGCAGTGCTGGACATGGGGAGGACGTGTTGGTGCATTTGCTATTATCTATATCTGCAAGCCAAGGGGCAAATACAAATGAATCCTGGACAACCTGTTTAAGTAGTGAGGGTCATGACAAAGTAAGGCAAAGTTCACCAAACCTAGCATTCACGCTGCTGTTTTTCCTTTATGGGTGGTGGCGACAAACATGACTGGCCCACCTACATGCTATGTGTCGAGGCTCAGTTTTAGTCCCTGGTCCTGGACCCAAAGATTACATTTAGGCTTCAAAAATGCATACGGTAATACTTTCCAGATATAAACTCATAAGAAAAATGGAACTCTGATTTCACCATGCTGCTTTCTTTACAAATTTATTTCATGAATCCCACCTTCCATTTGCAGCCTATATTCTGACTACAGAAGTCTGTGTTAAAACATTCAAAGAACGAAGCCACCCCCCCATATCACAGCATAAAAATATGAAAAAATATTCTTCTGAAGTAATTTAATGGCAAAAAACAATGTAGTAGCATCCGCAAGAACAGATATACATTGTTTACAAGGGTAATCAGACCTGCAATGATTATCCTTACTCTGTCTCAAATGTAACTGAAGAGTTTGAAAACCTGTGTAGTATAGGCAGAGGCAAATCTGAATATAACTGGACCCAGGACAAATATTCCGTTGTCCCGTCCTATGCACAGCTTAAGGGCAAGTCCAGGTGGGACGGTCAAGCCTCAGTCCTAGTGCAGCTGCAGAAGGTTGTTTTTGTTTTTTGTAATTGATGGTTAGTCTGCGTTCATACATGGCAGTCATGTCGCGATTTATTTTTCATAATAAAGCCACAATATTTTGTTATGATTGAGAAAAAAAAAAGGCAAAAAAATGCTGACAGCACCAACTATACCAACAAAAACAGTAATGACAATACCAACAGCGGTGACAATACCAATACAGGCAGTATCAATAACATCAGCAAAACCAACTTTTACAAACAATATAGTGATAGAATATACAAAGAAAGTAGCGGGCACCACAAAGCATAAGTCAGTCAGGGATCAACCATATGCATATGAGAAAGACTATCAAGAAAAACTAAGAAAAGGATATGCATAACACTGGGATCGACCATCAAACGATAACAACTGTATTCATACAAAGAGGCACATCAAAACAAGACATACATTTAAAAGCATTTAAAAACGGAAAAAACAGCACATGGCTAGTAAGCTATATGCAACCCCCCAGACAGTTGGAGACAAATGTCGTTTTAGCACTGAACAATGTGACAAATATTTAGAGAAGGTGCGTGCATATGAATTGAAACACGTACACTAATATATACTCATATACCCTACAGACATCAAACAGTATTGAGGACAAAGGTATAATATATTCAAAAATATTGGCTCAGAGTATGCCCCCTCATGCTCCCTAAAAATTCCAATGACAGCAAAACAATATACCGTATATACTCGAGTATAAGCCGAGATTTTCAGCCCAAATTTTTGGGCTGAAAGTGCCCCTCTCGGCTTATACTCGAGTCACGGTCGGCGGCAGGGTCGGCGGGTGAGGGGGAGAGAGGATTGTCGCATACTCACTTAGTCCCGGCGCTCCTGACGCTGTCCCTGCCTGTCACACTGTCTTCGGGTGCCGCAGCTTTTCCCCTGTTCAGCGGTCACGTGGGACCGCTCATTAAAGTTATGAATATGGACTCCACTCCCATAGGGGTGGAGCCGCATATCATTTCTCTAATGAGCGGTAACAGTGACCGCTGACAGAGGAAGAGCTGCGGCACCCGAAGACAGTGTGACAGGCAGGGACAGCGTCAGGAGCGCCGGGACTAGGTGAGTATTTTATATTCACCTGTCCACGTTCCACCCGTTGGGCGCCGCTCTGTCTTCCGCGTCCTCTTGCTCTGACTGTTCAGGTCAGAGGGCGCGATGACGTACTAGTGTGCGCGCCGCCCTCTGCTTGAACAGTCAGTGCGGAGAGACGCCGAGACGGGACGCTGAGGAGCTGCAGGCAGCAAGAGAGGTGAGTATGTGTTTTTTCTTTTTTATTGCAGCAGCAGCGTTATATATGGCACAGCATTAAATGGAGCATCTATGGGGCAATAATGAACGGTGCAGAGCATATATGGCACAGCTTTATAAGGAGCATCTATGGGGCCATAATGAACGCTATAGAGCATATATGGCACAGCTTTAAATGGAGCATCTATGGGACCATAATGAACGGTGCAGAGCATTCTATATGGCACAGCTTTATAAGGAGCATCTATGGGGCCATAATGAACGGTGCAGAGCATTGTATATGGGGCATCTATGGGGCCATAATGAACGGTGCAGAGCATTGTATATGGGGCATCTATGGGGCCATAATGAACGGTGCAGAGCATTGTATATGGGGCATCTATGGGGCCCATAATGAACGCTATAGAGCATATATGGCACAGCTTTAAATGGAGCATCTATGGGGCCATAATGAACGGTGCAGAGCATTGTATATGGGGCATCTATGGAGCCATAATGAACGGTGCAGAGCATTGTATATGGGGCAGCTATGGGGCCATAATGAACGGTGCAGAGCATTGTATATGGGGCAGCTATGGGGCCATAATGAACGGTGCAGAGCATTGTATATGGGGCAGCTATGGGGCCATAATGAACGCTATAGAGCATATATGGCACAGCTTTAAATGGAGCATCTATGGGGCCATAATGAACGGTGCAGAGCATTCTATATGGCACAGCTTTATAAGGAGCATCTATGGGGCCATAATGAACGGTGCAGAGCATTGTATATGGGGCATCTATGGAGCCATAATGAACGGTGCAGAGCATTGTATATGGGGCATCTATGGGGCCATAATGAACGGTGCAGAGCATTCTATATGGCACAGCTTTATAAGGAGCATCTATGGGGCAATAATCAACGGTATGGAGCATTATATATGGCACAGCTTTATATGGAACCTCCTTTGGGGCCATAATGAACGGTATGGAGCATCTATTTTTATTTTTGAAATTCACCGGTAGCTGCTGTATTTTCCACCCTAGGCTTATACTCGAGTCAATAAGTTTTCCCAGTTTTTGGTGGCAAAATTAGGGAGGTCAGCTTATACTCGGGTCGGCTTATACTCGAGTATATACGGTATAAGATGTTAACCAGAAAACTGGGGGTAAGATAACCATGTATTAGATCAAGATATACCACCCAGAAACAATAGCCAAGTTATAAAGGAATATATCACCTAAAGACCAGGAGCGAAGCAGATAGTAAACTCCAAAAGAGCCTAAAGTGCAAAAATGCCAAGTAGAGATGAGGTAGTTCAAATATAAAGTGCTAATACTGGGGAGAACTTGAGCCCCACGCGTACCGATGCTACAAGGGCATCTTCCTCAGGGGAAATGTGCAATATTGCCTTGCGCTGGCGTGTACTCCGGAGGACAGAGAATGAACTTCAATCCAATATTGCGGCCAGCATGCAGCCAGCGGGTAAGGAAAGGGTGAATCAAACACCCGAAAACCCCGCCCATATGACCCAAAACCGGTCCCGCCAAATTCAGGTGACAGGTTCCCTTTATGAAAATTAAGTTCCGTGCGTTTTTTCATTGCGTTTAAGTGCGTTGTTTTAAAGTGCATTTTGCAAATCACTTTTTTGTTTTTTTTATAGGAATTCTGTAGGAAAAAAAAAAATACACAAAACTCAAGTGTACTCAAGAGAAATTGACATAAGGTTGATCTGACACATGCACCGCAAGTCAGTTTATGCCGACTATAAAAAAAGCACATTGGATGGGAGTTCTAGAAATCTGATGCCCACTTTGCTAGAACTGTATTTTTGAGGCAGCTAAAATACACAACATCAAAAACTCATTGTGGGCACACAGCCTTAGTCCAGGGGATGTGAATAATAAAAAATACCTTACAAAATAAAAATCATCATTACGCACATGTTAAATCACCATGCCACTAATACTGACCCTTAGTTTTTCTATGGCACAAAACAGCTGAGGCGAGCGATTATCAGTAGTGGTCAGGATGGAAGTATTTGGCAACAAAGATTGGCGAGGAGTACCGGAGCATCAGTACTAAAGGGCCGATTCTAACAGAGTAATGGTAATTTTTTTTTTAATCCTTTAAGGGCTGGCCACATTTTTTTTTTTTTTTTTAAGCACTTTCATTTTTTTCTCCCCTTCTTCAACGAGCCATAACTTTATATTTTTTCTGCCGACATAGCCATATGAGGTCTCATTTTATTGTAGGACAATTTGTATTTTCGAATGAAACCATCCATTTTATAATGCAATGTACTGGAAACAATATTTAAAGTTTGGTGAAATTGCAGAAATTCTCATTTGCGTTTTTGGGACTTTGTTTTTATGACATTCATTGTGCAGTAAAAATGATTTGGCAATAAGATTCCCCAGGTTAATGAGAATACGGCAATACCAAACTTCCATAATATTTTGAGTAATGAAAATTAAATTAGAAATTTCTAAAGCCCCATGCAGTAAATGCTGTGGCTGTTGGAGACATGATTGCTGAATAACACAGCCATCATTTGCCAGGTATACTGCAAGTAGGGCGCTTGATGTTAAGGGGTTAAATTATCACATTTCCTATTGTTAGGCTAATTTTTGAGGCTTCAGAAAACTCTTGCAGGATAGGTCTACAAGGGATTAATCTGCATAGTAGGAAAATCTGTATCAAGTCATATGAGTAAGATACAGAAATGCTGCAGCTGAGAGACACTTGAGCAGCTACTATTGCAATCACTTGTGGACTCCTGTGTCTTCGGTGCCCCTTGCTTGCTGCACATGCCCCTTCTTCCAACCCTGTCCCCAGCCAGTTACACCCCTGAGGATAGGTCTTATGAAAAATCTTGTATCCTACAGATGTTCTAATTTTACATAAGATAAGGTATGAAAAACCTGGAGACTTACATGTTTATGTTCTCACTCATATTATACACACACAGTACTGTGCATAAGTTTTAAAGGTAACCTGTCACCCCCAAAATGGAAGATGAGCTAAGCCCACCGGCATCAAGGGCTTATCTACAGCATTCTGTAATGCTGTAGATAAGCCCCCGATGTATCCTGAAAGATGAGAAAAAGAGGTTAGATTATACTCACCCAGGGGCGGTCCCGGTCCGGTCCAATGGGTGTCGCGGTCCGGTCCGGCGCCTCCTATCTTCAACAGATTACATCCTCTTCTGGTCTTCATGCTGCGGCTCCGGCGCAGGCGTACTTTGTCTGCCCTGTTGAGGGCAGAGCAAAGTACTGCAGTGCGCAGGCGCCGGGCCTCTCTGACCTTTCCCGGCACCTGCGCACTGCAGTACTTTGCTCTGCCCTCAACAGGGCAGACAAAGTACTCCTGCGCCGGAGCCGCAGTGTGAAGACCAGTAGAGGACGTCCTCCTATGAAGATGGGAGGCCCCGGACCGGACCACAACGCCCATCGGATCGGACCGCCCTGAGTATAATATAACCTTTATTTCTCATCTTTCAGGATACATCGGGGGGCTTATCTACAGCATTACAGAATGCTGTAGATAAGCCCCTGATGCCGGTGGGCTTAGCTCACCCTCGATTTTGTGGGTGACAGGTTCCCTTTAAGCAGCTGGGGAAAGAATGCTTTGAAAAACAGTGTCAATAGTGTATTTTCTAAATTAAAATTCAAAGCGAATTCACAAAAGAGCTCTAAAGCACATCAATATTTGGTGTGAACGGGCATGGTTTCCTAAATAGCTTGAATTCTAGGTACACTTGACGGTTTTGAAGGAACTCTGCAGGGAGGTTGATCCAAATATCTTGAAGAACAGATCTTCTGAGGAGGCAGGCTTGTGCTAATTTTTCTGTCTCTTTGTAATCTCACACAGACTGGTTGATATTGAGATCAGGGGCCAAATCACCACTTTCAGGACTTTTTTTCTTGGTAGCAATTTTTGCACAGTATCTATATTAGTCTGATTTACAAGATGAGAGATCAGATTTTCTTGTAGGGGCTGTCCACCATCTGAGGACACTGAGCTTGTGATGAAAAGCATTTCATGGGACAGCTCACACAATGCTTCTGTCCTGTTGTCTGGATAGGATCCTGGCCGGACAGTTGCTGAGTATTTAGTTCTTGTACACCCCTTTGTTTTAGATGAGTGCTCAGCATTTCTGCGCGGTCAGGTACGCCGTTCTCTTTGTGTCGCACATCCACATTACAACTGCTGCATGCACATTTTGTTGGAGGAATTTCCAGGCCTAGCTGGATTGAACTATTATAAATATATTTTGCTCAGCAATTTACTTCCCTCCTTTTGATGTGTGCTCTGATTTACTAGATAAATACCTCCTGAAATGTACCAGTTTTTAAAAGCTAAAACCACAAACCAATTTTAAATTTGCCAATTACCATGAAAAACAAAATTACCGTATATACTCGAGTATAAGCCGACCCCCCTAATTTTGCCACAAAAAAACAGGGAAAACTTAATGACTCGAGTATAAGCCTCGGGTGGAAAATGCAGCAGCTACTGGTAAATGTCAAAAATAAAAATACATACCAATAAAAGTAAAATTAATTGAGACATCAGTAGGTTAAGTGTTTTTGAATATCCATATTGAATCAGGAGCCCCATATAATGCTCCATACAGTTCATGATGGCCCCATAAGATGCTCCATGCAAAATACGCCCCATATAATGCTCCATACAGTGTATGATGGGCTCCATAAGATGCTCCATATTAAAATATGCCCCATATAATGCTGCACAAATGTTGATTATGGCCCCATAAGATGCTCCATAGAGATATTTGCCCCATATGCTGTTGCTGCAATTAAAAAAAAAAAAAAAATTACATTCTCACCTCTCAGGCCCCTGGCACTTGTTGTACCTTTCCCGTTCCACCGTCGGCGCCGCTGTGTCTTAACCGTCCTCTGCACTGACTGTTCAGGCAGAGGGCGGCGCGCACTAATCGTGTCATCGCGCCCTCTGACCCGAGCGTCCGGGCAGAGGACACAGCGGCGCCGACGGTGGAACTGGGAGCAGGGGAATATCGCGCACTGCGTTATACTCACCTGCTCCTGGCGCGGTCCCTGCACGTCTGTTCCCTGGCGCCGGCAGCTTCTACCTGTAGTGAGCGGTCACATGGTACCGCTCATTACAGTAATGAATATGCGGCTCCACCCCTATGAGAGTGGAGTCCATATTCATTACTGTAATGAGCGATACCATGTGACCGCTCACTACAGGAAGAAGCTGTCAGCGCCCGGAGAACGAGGGACGCCTAGGGACCGTGCCAGGAGCAGGTGAGTATTATTAAACAGTCCCTGCTCCCCGTCCCCTGCTGACCCATGGGTATGTCTCGAGTATAAGCCGAGAGGCAATTTCAGCCTAAAAAAATGGGCTGAAATTCTCGGTTTATACTCGAGTATATAGGGTATACTGCTCTTGTTTTAGATCATGAAAATAGCCATACATATACACAGATGAGTATATATTGAAAGTCATTGAATGCATCAATTCTCTATCGGGACATTAAAAAAAAACAACACATTTTTATTCCAGGAAATTATTGAAATTGTATTATTGCTGTGCTCTTCTGTAATTTCCTTAAGCTAAGTAGAATGGTATATATTATTGTGGGAAAAAAGTCAGTATAATTTGTTTTTCATTCATTGAAATCCCTGATGTTTCTACATATGTCCGGTGGGCGGTCTTACTCATTGACTGAAAGCTATGTGTGCATACACGGTCACACAGGGATGCCTGCCAGTCACTGAACAGGACCATATCTGGACTCCTGCAATGAATAAAATACAAGGTTTACTAAAACCTTTCCCACAAAAATGTATATAATCAATCTGATCAGCTTCTCCTGCTCTATATTAGATACCATTTTCAGCATGACATGCTCTTTAAGGCTGTGTGCACGTTGCGTTTTTTTGCTATAAAAACGCATAAAACACGCATACATTATGCATCCCATCATTTAGAATGCATTCCGCAATTTTTGTGCACATGATGCTTTTTTTTTCGCAAAAAAAAACACATTATGTTAAAAAACGCAGCATATTCATTAATTTTGCGGATTTTTCGTGTTTTTCCCCACTATTTAATGCATTGGAAAGCTCCGGAAAAAAATGCGTCAAAAACGCGGGAAAAAACGCATGCGGATTTCTTGCAGAAAATGTCCAGTTTTGCTCAGGAAATTTCTGCAAGAAATCCTGAATGTGTGCACATAGCCTAAAAGGGACACAAAGACCTTCCAATTTTATAATGATTCCTGCCTGGTGATGATCACCTAGGTCCTGCTGCCATTCATTCATGTAACATATGGATAGGTCAAATTGGCCGGCGTGTTGGTGATACATACAGGTGCTACTCACAAAATTAGAATATCATCTAAAAGTTAATTTATTTCAGTTCAATACAAAAGTGAAACTCGTATATTATATAGAGTCATTACAAACAGAGTGATGTATTTCAAGTGTTTATTTCTGTTAATGTTGATGATTATGGCTTACAGCCAATCAAAACCCAAAAGTCGTTATCTCAGTAAATTAGAATTCTTTATAACACCAGTTTGCAAAAAGGATTTTAACCCCTTCATGACCTTGGGATTTTCCGTTTTTCCGTGTTCGTTTTTCGCTCCCCTCCTTCCCAGAGCCATAACTTTTTTATTTTTCCGTCAATATGGCCATGTGAGGGCTTATTTTTTGCAAAACAAGTTGTACTTTTGAACGACATCATTGGTTTTAGCATGTAGTGTACTAGAAAATAGGAAAAAAATTCCAAGTGCGGCGAAAATGCAAAAAAAGTGCAGTCCCACAATTGTTTTTTGTTCGGCTTTTTTGCTAGGTTCACTAAATGCTAAAACTGACCTGCCATTATGATTCTCCAGGTCATTACGAGTTCATAGACACCTAACATGTCTAGGTTCTTTTTTTATCTAAGTGGTGAAAAAAAATTCCACACTTTGCTTAAAAAAAAAAAAAATTGTGCCATTTTCCGATACCTGTAGCGTCTCCATTTTTCATGATCTGGGGTCGGTTGAGGGCTTATTTTTTGCGTGCCGAGCTGGCTTTTTTAACCCCTTTCTGACATTGGACGTACTATCCTGTCGAGGTGGGGTGGGCCCGTATGACCACCGACGGGATAGTACGTCCAGCGCGATCGGCGGCGCTCACGGGGGGAGCACGGCCGAGTGTCAGCTGACTATCGCAGCTGATATCCGGCACTATGTGCCATGAGCGGTCACGGACCGCCCCCAGCACATTAACCCCCGACACGCCGCGATCAAACATGATCGCGGTGTGCCGGCGGTACAGGGAAGCATCGCGCAGGGAGGGGGCTCCCTGCGGGCTTCCCTGAGACCCCCGGAGCAACGCGATGTGATCGCGTTGCTGCGAGGGTCTCTTACTTCCTCCTCGCTGCAGGTGCCCGGATCCAAGATGGCCGCGGCATCCGGGTCCTGCAGGGAGGGAGGTGGCTTACCGAGTGCCTGCTCAGAGCAGGCGCTTGGTAAGCCTGCTGTGCTGTAAGTCAGATCGGTGATCTGACAGTGCTGTGCAAACTGTCAGATCACCGATCTGTGATGTCCCCCCCTGGGACAAAGTAAAAAAAAAAAGTTTCCACATGTGTAAAAAAATAAAAAGAAAAAGAAAATTCCTAAATAAAGAAAAAAAATATATATATATTATTCCCATAAATACATTTCTTTATCTAAATAAAAAAAACAAACAAACAATAAAAGTACACATATTTAGTATCGCCGTGTCCGTAACGACCCCACCTATAAAACTATATCACTAGTTAACCCCTTCAGTGAACACCGTAGGGGGGAAAAAAAAAAAAACGAGGCAAAAAACAACGCTTTATTATCATACTGCCGAACAAAAAGTGGAATAACATGCGATCAAAAAGACGGATATAAATAACCATGGTACCGCTGAAAACGTCATCTTGTCCCGCAAAAAACGAGCCGCCATGCAGCGTCATCAAAAAAAAAAATAAAAAAGTTATAGCCCTCACAATAAAGCGATGCCAAAATATTTATTCTAAAAGTTTTTATCGTATAAAAGCGGCAAAACATAAAAAAATGATATAAATGAGGCATCGCTGTAATCGTACTGACCCGAAGAATAAAACTGCTTTATCAATTTTACCAAACGTGGAACGCCTCCCCCAAAAGAAATTCATGAATAGCTGTTTTTTTGTCATTCTGCCTCACAAAAATTGGAATAAAAAGAGATCAAAAACTGTCACGTGTCCAAAAATGTTACCAATAAAAACATCAACTCGTCCCGCAAAAAACAAGACCTCACATGACTGTGGACCAAAATATGGAAAAATTATAGGTCTCAAAATGTGGAGACGCAAAAACTTTTTTGCTATAAAAAGCGTCTTTTAGTGTGCGACGGCTGCCAATCATAAAAATCTGCTATAAAAGTAAATCAAATCCCCCTTCATCACCCCCTTAGTTAGGGAAAAATAATAAAATTTAAAAAATGTATTTATTTCCATTTTCCCGTTAGGGTTGGGGCTAAAGTTAGGGTTAGGGTTGGGGCTAAAGATAGGGTTAGGGTTGGGGCTAAAGATAGGGTTAGGGTTGGGGCTAAAGATAGGGTTAGGGTTGGGGCTAAAGATAGGCCTAGGGTTTGGATTACATTTACGGTTGGGATTAGAGTTAGGGGTGTGTCAGGGTTAGGGGTGTGGTTAGGGTTACCGTTGGGATTAGGGCTAGGTATGTGTTTGGATTAGGGTTTCAGTTAGAATTGGGGAGTTTCCACTGTTTAGGCACATCAGGGGCGCTCCAAATGCGACATGGCGTCCGATCTCAATTCCAGCCAATTCTGCATTGAAAAAGTAAAAGAGTGCTCCTTCCCTTCCGAGCTTTCCTGTGGACCGAAACAGGGGTTTACCCCAACATATGGGGCATCAGCGTACTCGGGACAAATTGGACAACAACCTTTGGGGTCCAAGTTCTCTTGTTACCCTTGGGAAAATATAAATTTGGGGGGCTAAAAATCATTTTTGTGGGGAAAAAAAAGGATTTTTTATTTTCACGGCTCTGCGTTATAAACTGTACTGAAACACTTGGGGGTTCAAAGTTCTCACAACAGATCTAGATAAGTTCCTTGGGAGGTCTAGTTTCCAATATGGGGTCATTTGTGGGAGGCTTCTACTGTTTGGGTACATCAGGGGCTCTGCAAATGCAACGTGACGCCTGCAAACCAATCCATCCAAGTCTGCATTCCAAATGGCGCTCCTTCCCTTCCGAGCTCTGCCATGCGCCCAAACAGTCGTTTACCCCCACAAATGGGGTATCGGCGTACTCAGGACAAATTGCACAACAACTTTTGTGGTCTAATTTCTTCTCTTACCCTTGGGAAAATAAAAAATTGGGGGCAAAAAGATAATTTTTGTGAAAAAATATGATTTTTTATTTTTATGGCTCTGCATTATAAACTTCTGTGAAGCACTTGGTGGGTCAAAGTGCTCACCACACATCTAGAGGAGTTCCTTAGGGGGTCTACTTTCCAAAATGGTGTCACTTGTGGGGGGTTTCAATGTTTAAGCACATCAGGGGCTCTCCAAAAACGCAACATGGCGTTCCATCTCAATTCCAGTCAATTTTGCATTGAAAAGTCAAATGGCGCTCCTTCCCTTCCGAGCTCTGCGGTGCGCCCAAACAGTGGATTACCCCCACATATGGGGTATCAGCATACTCAGTACAAATTGTACAACAACTTTTGGGGTCCATTTTCTCCTGTTACCCTTGGTAAAATAAAACAAATTGGAGCTGAAATAAATTTTGTGTAAAAAAAAAGTTAAATGTTCATTTTTATTTAAACATTCCAAAAATTCCTGTGAAACACCTGAAGGGTTAATAAACTTCTTGAATGTGGTTTTCAGCACCTTGAGGGGTGCAGTTTTTAGAATGGTGTCACACTTGGGTATTTTCTGTCATATAGACCCCTCAAAATGACTTCAAATGAGATGTGGTCCCTACAAAAAATGGTGTTGTAAAAATGAGAAATTGCTGGTCAACTTTTAACCCTTATAACTCCCTAACAAAAAAAAATTTTGGCTCCTAAATTGTGCTGATGTAAAGTAGACATGTGGGAAATGTTACCTATTAAGTATTTTGTGTGACATATCTCTGTGATTTAATTGCATAAAAATTCAAAGTTGGAAAATTGCGAAATTTTCAAAATTGTCGCCAAATTTCCGTTTTTTTTCACAAATAAACGCAAGTTATATCGAAGAAATTTTACCACTACCATGAAGTACAATATGTCACGAGAAAACACTGTCAGAATCGCCAGGATCCGTTGAAGCGTTCCAGAGTTATAACCTCATAAAGGGACAGTGGTCAGAATTGTAAAAATTGGCCCGGTCATTAACGTGCAAACCACCCTTGGGGGGTGAAGGGGTTAATGATACCATTTTGGTGCAGATACGTTCTTTTGATCACCAGTTATTACATTTTAATGCGATGTCGCGGCGACCAAAAAAACGTAATTCTGGCGTTTCGATTTTTTTTCTTGCTACGCCATTTAGCGATCAGGTTAATGCTTTTTTTTATTGATAGATCGGGCGATTCTGAACGCGGCGATACCAAATATGTGTAGGTTTGATTTTTTTTTATTGATTTATTTTGAATGGGGCGAAAGGGGGGGGTGATTTAAACTTTTATATTTTTTTTATTTTTTTCACATTTTTTTTTTTTACTTTTGCCATGCTTCAATAAGCTGGCACAACTCAATCACCACTGCTACATAGCAGCGATCATCAGATCGCTGCTATGCAGCAGAAATGCAGGTGTGCTATGAGCGCCGACCACAGGGTGGCGCTCACAGCTACTGGGGATCAGTAACCATAGAGGTCTCAAGGACCTCTATGGTTACTATACAGAAGCATCGCTGACCCCCGATCATGTGACGGGGTCGGCGATGTGCTCATTTCCGGCCGCCTGGCCGGAAGCGCCGGTTAAATGCCGCTGTCTGCGTTTGACAGCGGCATTTAACTAGTTAATAGCAGCGGGTGAATCGCGATTTCTCCCGCCGCTATTGCGGGCACATGTCAGCTGTTCAAAACAGCTGACATGTCCCGGCTTTGATGTGGGCTCACCGCCGGAACCCTGCATCAAAGAGGGGGATCTGACCTCGGACGTACTATCCCGTCCGAGGTCAGAAAGGGGTTAAAATCCGAAATGTTGGCCTCCTGAAATGTATGTTCAGTAAATGCACTCAATACTTGGTCAGGGCTCCTTTTGTATCAATTACTGCTTCAATGTGGCGTGCCATGGAGGTGGTCAGCCTGCTGAGGTGTTATGGAAGCCCAGATTGCGTTGATAGCAGCCTTCAGCTTGTTTGCATTGTTGGATCTGGTGTCTCATCTTCCTCTTGACAATGCCCCATAGATTATGGGGTTAAAGGGAATCTGTCACCTACTTTTTCATATATAAGCTTCGGCCACCACCATCAGGGGCTTATCTACAGCATTTTGTAATGCTGTAGATAAGCCCCCGAAGTAACCTGAAAGAAAAACAAGTTAGGTTATACTCACCTTTGGGGGGCGGTCCGGTGCTGTCTGATGGGCGTCGCGGTCTAGAACTTCCCATTTTCATGCGATGACTTCCTCTTCCTTGCTTCCTGTCGTGGCTCCTGCGCAGGCGTACTTTATCTGCCCTGTTGAGGGCAGAGCAAAGTACTGCAGTGTGCAGGGAAAGGTCCGAGAAGCCCAGCGCACTGCAGTACTTAACTTGGGTTTTCATTGGCTGTAAGCTATAATCATCAACATTAACAGAAACAAGCAATTGAAATAGATCACTATTTGTAATGACTATATAATATATGAGTTTAACTTTTTGTCTTGAAAAACAGAAATAAATTAACTTTTTGATGATATTCTAATTTTTTGAGAAGCACCTGTATATCTGTACTGGTCTGGGTCACAGGGAGGAAGGCTCAATTAAGGACAGTGTCAATATCTCAAAATAGGGGTCATCTTTAAAGGGCCACTGTCACCCCCTCCAGCCGTTATAAACTAAAAGAGCCACCTTGTGCAGCAGTAATGCTGCAGTCTAACAAGGTGGCTCTTTTAGTTTTTGATTAAGTTATTACCTCAATAAAGCGATTTGAAAATTGTCCACAAAGACCAGCTATTGTACCGGGAGGCGGTCCGAAGCGTCCTGTATGAATCCCCCAACGGCCGTCACTCTTCTCTTCAGGGGCGCTGGTTTCCGCCCCCTGAGCGCTGTTATCTTCTGAAATCCGGCGCTTGCGCTGTTCTTTCCTGCCTGGGGCCTGCGCAGTGTTTACTGTGAGTCACAGCACAGACGCAGGGTGCCTGACTGCGCCTGTGCCGGCAGTGCGGCCGCCCTGTTACTGAATCCCCGCCCCGCACTGTGCATAATGAATAACACAGTGCGGGGCGGGGATTCAGTAACAGGGCGGCCGCACTGCCGGCACAGGCGCAGTCAGGCACCCTGCGTCTGTGCTGTGACTCACAGTAAACACTGCGCAGGCCCCAGGCAGGAAAGAACAGCGCAAGCGCCGGATTTCAGAAGATAACAGCGCTCAGGGGGCGGAAACCAGCGCCCCTGAAGAGAAGAGTGACGGCCGTTGGGGGATTCATACAGGACGCTTCGGACTGCCTCCCGGTACAATAGCTGGTCTTTGTGGACAATTTTCAAATCGCTTTATTGAGGTAATAACTTAATCAAAAACTAAAAGAGCCACCTTGTTAGACTGCAGCATTACTGCTGCACAAGGTGGCTCTTTTAGTTTATAACGGCTGGAGGGGGGTGACAGTGGCCCTTTAAACAACCAAATAAAATAACCTGTTTGGAGCTAATAAAATGTTTTAGATGCAAACTATAAGATGCCAAATATTGGAAGCAGCATGTTAGGTGATATTCCTAGGTGATGCTGCTGTGAATACCAATGCCACTATGTTGCCATTGTAGAATTGACAATGATGCTATGATGCCGAAAGCAAAAAAAAAACACTTTTTAATTTTAAGTGTAGCTACTTAACTTTAGTCAGTCTCTCCACATGGACAATAGATTTTTGTGGAAAGGGGAGCCAGGCTCAAAATTAGGGTATTTGCCCACAATCTTGTATTTATGCAACATCAAAACCGCAGTGGCAAGATGTTACAGCATAGTGGATGGGATTTCAAGATATTCCAAGTCCACTATGCGTCCACAGATGCCCGGGGATCACCCGCAGAGACAGACGTGTGGCACAGCTTTCCAGACCGCAGCATGTCAATTACATCATAGAATGTATTGAATGCGGTGAATCTGCACGGTTCAGTGAACACATGCGGATTCGCCTGCATTCAATAGAACATGCACTGGGTCCAAAGCCCTGCTACTTCTGGATCGTGGGTCCCCGGCCTTAGTCAGGTTATGTGCGCATGGCGCCTTTTAAACACCAGTGCACACAAAGACTTATCAAAGGAGAAGTCCCTATAGGAAAATATTGGCAATGTTTTTTTCCTGAAGAGTCTCCTTTGGTTTCTCATCTGTTGTTTCTACAATGGCTTCTGTGTCGGTTTCCAAGCTGAAGCTGCCAGAAGAATGGTCTGACCACTTTCTTTTAACTACTCTGCGGCAGTCGAAGCCTGGAGCTTTAAAAAAAAGGCAGAACATGTGCACAGATACGGTAGTTATTTTGACATTACTGTGCATATGTTCATTCTTTTTGGCAGCATTTTTTAGAGCGTTAAAAGCAGAATCTACCTAAAAAAAAAGTGTGCACATACCCTAAGACGGCAAAGTTTGTGACCTAATACAAGATGTCCAAGATTCGTGTGTGGGGTTCAGAGAGGTGTGCCATTTTGGTGATAATTCACTAGAGGGGCACTGGTCAGAAGGAAATCCATTATCTGTGTGTTCCCTGCTGGCCCCATATTTAGATTACGGATATAGTAATAATAATCTTTATTTATATAGCGCCAACATGTTCCGCAGCACTTTACAGTTTAACAGTTTCAAACACAACAGTCATAGGTAACAATGTTAACAATACAGTAATAAAGCAAAATAAGACAAAATAAGACGACCCTGCTCGTGAGAGCTTACAATCTACAATGAGGTGGGGAGATACAAAGTACAGGTGTGTATTTACAATGATGTATTTACAATGATGGTCCAGCCATCTTCAGGGGGTGGGGGGTAGATGGAGATAGTGAATGGGCTACACACACACACACACACACACACACACACACACACACACACACACACACACACACATAAAATGACTGATTAGGGAACGTGATAGGCCGCTCTGAACAAATGAGTTTTGAGCGAGCGCCTAAAACTATGCAAGTTGTGGATGGTCCTAATATCTTGGGGTAGAGCATTCCAGAGGATTGGCGCAGCACGGGAGAAGTCTTGGAGTCGGGAGTGGGAGGTACGGATTAGTGCAGAGGTTAGTCGAAAGTCGTTTGCAGAGCGCAGCGGTCGGCTAGGCCGATAGACAGAAATGAGGGAGGAGATGTAAGGGGGTGCCGCACTGTGGAGAGCTTTGTGGGTGAGAACAAGTACTTTGAATTGTATCCTGTAATGAATGGGCAGCCAGTGTAACGACTGGCGAAGAGCGGACACGTCCAAGTAACGATTAGCCAGATGGACGACCCTGGCTGCTGCATTAAGGATAGACTGGAGAGGGGAAAGTCGCGTGAGGGGGAGGCCAATTAATAGAGAGTTGCAGTAGTCCAGACGGGAGTGGATTAGGGCGACAGTGAGAGTTTTTGTGGTCTCCATGGTGAGAAAAGGGCGGATTCTAGAGATGTTCTTTAGGTGTAAGCGGCATGAGCGGGCAAGAGATTGTATATGGGAGGTGAAGGAGAGATCAGAGTCAAACATAACACCCAGACAGCGTGCCTGCTGCCTAGGCGTTATTATGGTGCCACCCACGGAGAGGGAAATGTCAGATTTAGGGAGGCTAGTAGAAGGCGGGAGCAGAAGAAGTTCAGTTTTGGAGAGGTTGAGTTTCAGATAGAGAGCGGACATGATGTTAGAGACTGCAGACAGACAGTCAGTGGCGTTCTGTAGTACAGCGGGGGTAAGGTCAGGGGCTGACGTGTATAGTTGTGTGTCATCAGCATAAAGATGGTACTGAAAGCCAAATCTGCTGATGGTCTGTCCAATTGGGGCCGTGTAGAGGGAGAAGAGAAGGGGGCCAAGGACTGAGCCCTGAGGTACCCCGACAGTGAGAGGAAGAGGAGATGAAGTGGAGCCGGAGAACAGAACACTGAAGGAGCGTTCAGAAAGATAGGAAGAGAACCAGGAGAGAGCAGTGTCCTTAATGCCTAGTGACTGGAGCCTAGAGAGTAGGAGAGGGTGGTCAACAGTGTCAAAAGCTGCAGAAAGATTGAGAAGAATGAGCAGAGAGTGGTCACCGTTACATTTTGCTGTCAGAAGGTCATTGGTTACCTTGATGAGTGCAGTTTCTGTCGAATGTAGGGGGCGGAACCCGGACTGTGAAGGGTCTAGGAGGGAATGAGTGGAGAGGTAACGGGTAAGGCTACTTTCACACTAGCGTCGGGCTCGGCCCGTCGCGGTGCGTCGGGCCGAGGTCCCCGACGCTAGCGCTGTCTCCGCCGCACAACGGGGGCAGCGGATGCATTTTTCCAGCGCATCCGCTGCCCCATTGTGAGGTGCGGGGAAGTGCGTGGAGGTGGGGGCGGAGTTCCGGCCGCGCATGCGCGGTCGGAAAAAGACGACCATCGGGAGCAAAAAACGTTACATGTAACGTTTTTTGGTCCCGACGGTCCGCCACTGCACGACGCACCCGTCACACGACGGGTGCGACGTGTGTAAATCCGTCGCAATGCGTCGTCTAATATTAGGCTATGGGGAAAAAACGCATCCTGCAAACACTTTTGCAGGATGCGTTTTTTCGGCAAAACGACGCATTGCGACGGATTGCAAAAAACGCTAGTGTGAAAGTACCCTTAGGCGGGAGTAGACTAGGCGCTCCAGGAGTTTTGAGATGAAGGGGAGATTGGAGACCGGTCTGTAGTTGTTTGCGCATGATGGGTCAAGGGTGGGTTTTTTTAGTAATGGAGTAATGATAGAGTGTTTGAAGGAGGAGGGGAAAATGCCAGAGGAGAGGGAGAGATTAAAGATTGTAGTTAGGTGAGTTGTGACGACTGGAGAGAGAGACTGGAGGAGGTGTGAGGGAATGGGGTCGGTGGTGCATGTAGTTGGACGAGAAGAGGAGAGGAGCTTGGAGACTTCTTCTGTGATGGGATCGAATGTGGAGAGTGAGCCAGGGGAGATGCAGGGAGGAATGGGAGTCATTGCACTTGGTGTCTGGGAGCGGATTTCCTGATGGATATTGTCTATTTTCTCTATAAAGTGGGAGGCCAGGTCATCAGCACAAATGTCTGTGATAGGGGCTTGTGCTTTTGGCCTGAGGAGGGAGTGAAAGGTGTCAAAAAGTTTCTTGGGGTTGTTGGATAGTGATCAGATCAGAGTGGTGAAGTAGGTCTGTTTGGCAAGGTGAAGGGCAGAGTTATAGGTCCTTAACATAAATTTGAAGTGTATGAAGTCTTCTGGGGTGCGAGTTTTCCTCCATAAGCGTTCAGCACACCTAGAGCATCGCTGGAGAAATCGGGTTTGCGATGTGAGCCAGGGCTGTTTCACTCTGTGTTTGGAGGTTCTGAGGGTGAGGGGAGCTACTTGGTCTAGGGTGCTTCTAAGAGTGTCATTGTAGTGATGTACCGCCAGATCAGGACAGGAAAAAGAGGAGATTGGGGACAGTGATGAGTGTAAGGAGTCTGAAAGTGTATGAGGGTTAATGGTATGTAGATTTCTGAATGTGTGGTAGGTAGGAGGGTGCTGGGGTGGGCGAGGAGTTGTGAGTGTGAAGGAGAGAAATGTTGTGGTCAGAGAGGGGAAGTGGTGAGTTATCTAGGTAAGAGATTGAACAGAGTCGGGCAAAGACCAGGTCCAGGGTGTTACCGTCTTTGTGTGTTTCAGAGGTTGAGAGCTGTGAGAGGCCTAGGGAAGTGGTTAGTGATAGAAGCTGGGATGCAGATGTGGAAGTGGAGCTGTTAATGGGAATGTTGAAGTCTCCCAGGATAAGGGTTGGTAGTTCTGAGGACATGAAGTGCGGCAGCCAGGCTGAGAAGTGGTCCAGGAAGTGGGTGGGTGAGCCTGGGGGCCGGTATATGACCGCTACTCTGAGGGAGAGGGGACGGAAGAGCCTGATGGTGTGGACCTCAAAAGAAGGGAATGAAAGTGAAGGAACTGGGGGTATAACCTGGAACGTGCATTGGGGGGACAATAGTATGCCGACTCCACCACCAGGTCTATTAGTGGGTCTTGGGGAATGGGAGAATTGTAAGCCACCATGGGAAATAGCAGCAGGGGAGACAGTGTCAGAGTCTTGGATCCAGGTTTCAGTGAGGGCCAACAGATTGAGAGAGTTGTTCAGAAAGTAGTTGTGCAGGAAAGGGAGCTTGTTACATACAGACCGTGGATTCCAAAGGGCACAATTGAAAGGGAGAGGTGAGGGAGTGCAAGTAATATTAATAAGGTTAGTATGGTTTTGATATGAGGTAGGGTAGCGGTTGAGGTTGGGGGATATGTCCCCCGAAATCAGTAGGAGTAACAAGATAAAAAGCAAATAGTTTTTTGAAGCATTTGAAGTTTTTTTGTGCAGTGTGTTTGGGTAAGATGGGCTGAGGTTTTTCAGGAAGGTGAGAAGTGCATGGGAGCTGTACATGGGAGATGGAAGCAGTGAGGAGCTGATGTGTATGAGTCGTGGTGGAGGGGGGATTGGGCGGTGAATGTGCATTGCAAGGGAGCATAGGAGGATAGGAATGAAGCACATGGATAGAAGGGAGAGCAGAGTGTGGGTTACCTGACTCCTGCCCTGACTCACTTCCATGAAATAACTGCGGTATAACGACGCTTATCTTCCGTGACGCTTTGCTTATGTGACGCGTGCACCCCCACTAGCGTGCCCCCCTAAGGATGGTTCTACATTTATAGTCCAGTGATGGGTCAGAAGAGATGGATTATGGGACCAGGGTGGGGATAATTTGGCAGCTGGGGCCAGCACACCAGGGGGTGGTTAAATGATCAAAGGCATTGTGGCTGGCAACATGCTATAAGGGTACCGTCACACAGTGAAATTTCCATCGCTGCGACGGCACGATTCGTGACGTCGCAGCGTCGTATGAATATCGCTCCAGCGTCGTAGACTGCGGTCACACTTTGCAATCACGGCGCTGGAGCGATGCCGAAGTCCCCGGGTAAACATCGGGTTACTAAGCGCAGGGCCGCGCTTAGTAACCCGATGTTTACCCTGGTTACCAGCGTTAACGTAAAAAAAAAAAAAACAGTACATACTCACATTCCGGTGTCTGTCCCCGGCGTTCTGCTTCTCTCCACTGTGTAAGCACCATAGCCAGAAAGCAGAGCGGTGACGTCACCGTGTCACCGCTGTGCTCGCTTTCCGGCCGACAGGAGCTCACACAGTGCAGAGAAGCTGAGACGCCGGAGGACAGACACCGGAATGTGAGTATGTACTGTTTGTTTTTTTAACGTTTACGCTTGTAACCAGGGTAAACATCGGGTTACTAAGCGCGGCCCTGCGCTTAGTTACCCGATGTTTACCCTGGTTACAAGCGAACACATCGCTGGATCGGTGTCACACACAACGATCCAGCGATGTCAGCGGGTGATCAAGCGACGAAAGAAAGTTCCAAACGATCTGCTACGACGTACGATTCTCAGCGTGATGTCTGATCGCAGTAGCGTGTCAGACACAGCGATATCGTAACGATATCGCTAGAACGTCACGAATCGTGCCGCCGTAGCGATGGAAATTTCACTCTGTGACGGTACCCTAACACCTTCACCTGATTGTATCTAGAGTGGCTACAGTAATGGATATACATCAAACAGTGAGTACATCCTACAATACAACCAATGAATTATACCAAACATTACGCAGGCACATTAAAATAAGTTGATAGATGGTACAGTGGCAGATGACAGACAGCAAGCAGAGGTGGGAAGCTATACCATTAGAGTCTATTGCAGCAGATGAGACATGAGACAGCAAGCAGAGGTGGGAAGCTATACCATTAGAGTCTTCATTGTTACCAGTGATCTGTATACATACACATACTGTACAGTGAAGACAGACTGTTTTACAGGTCAATATGTAAGACATTCTACTGGAAGGAGAGTATAATATAATTAACCGCTTCTAAAAGTAGAAATTCCAGTCTGTATGCCATCTTTCCAGAATATCCTATTTATTCCAATAGGCAAGTCTCCAAAGTGGAATGAAGAAACCAGTCTGCCTGAGAAGATCAGCTGATATTACCTTACCATGGAGTTCCGTTCAGTATCGGAGGATAATAAAGGACTGCATTTACTTCAGTGTGCAAAATCACTTACTAGAATCATGTGCACTGCTGTAAATTTGAGTGAAAATAATGTGAAATAAAAACTATACTATTATCAGCTTTAAGTAATATATTGGAGCACATTTATGCAAATATCTTCTCATTATAAATATTTGGTAGAACAAAAATGGCTTCGACAAATAGAATTAAACATGCCCATGGAGCACTTTGTAAATGTTGCCTTAAACTGGAGATAGACAAAAAAAGGAAAAGCGCTACTTGAATTTGCCTCACTGGCCAGTGATTTTAATCCACACTGGTTCCCATTACTCTTTCCTTGTATCTTGAGGAGCACACCACTGCCTTGGCCTCTAAGCTTCCCGCTTGCTGTGGGGCAGTGCCTCCTAATATTTGACAGTTCGGACCGCAGCTTGTTGGAGCGGTGCGCTCTCCCAGGATGTTGGCGGAGTGCAGGGGCACTGAATCTGGTTCAGATCCAGCCAGCTTCAGGGAAATCCGACACTGACCCTTTAACAGAATTGAACATTTTTTTCAGTAAATTTTATAGACCGTATTTGGGACTGTATAGCAAACCAATACGGGCCCCACAGTACCTTCCCAATACAGGCTCAAACAAGAGCTGTATGTATGGCATTATCATTCCATACAAATAATGCTTCTAAGGGCTCACACAAGCGTATAAATTGGACAAGTGTAATCTGATTCTACACAGACCAATGTTATTCTCTAGGCAAGGCTGTGATTATTTTCTCATGCCAATTCAGCATGAGAAAAACAATCGCAGCATGCTGAGCCTGCATCCGAGAGTCAGATCATAGTCACCTATACAAGTCTATGAGTGCATGTGAAACATCGGACTGCACTCAAATGACATCCAAGTGCAGTCTGATTACCGCAGATGCCGGAAATGGATAAATTTCTCCTCCACACCTGTGCTGTGATTCTCTCATGCTCTAACAAAGTTTGGGCCAAGTGTCATTTATATAATCGGCCTCTCACATGAGATCCCGGCATAAAAGTGTGAATACTAGTGGTGAGCGAGTGTACTCGTTGCTCGGGTGACCTCCGAGTATTTTTTTAGTGCTCGGAGATTTAGTTTTCATCGCGGCAGCTGAATGATTTACAGCTACTAGCCAGGCTGAGTACATGTGGGGGTTGCCTGGTTGCTAGGGAATCCCCACATGTAATCAAGCTGTCTAGTAGCTGTAAATCATTCAGCTGCCATGATGAAAACTTAATGTCCGAGCAGTCATAAATACTCGGAGGACACCCGAGCGTGCTGGGAAAACCAGAGCAACGAGTATATTCGCTCATCACTAGTGAATACCTATTGAACTCAATGGAGCATGCCGTTTTATTCTATAAAGTAACTCCTATCTTTATTGGGACCGTGGCCCTTAGCAACAATGAGGTTGTATACAGTTATCTGGTTGTGTGTATGACGTCTTATATTGTTTTTCCTTCTTCCCACCATTCGTTTTGTCCAAGGTCCTGTTCCCCGAGTTCCTACAAGAGCTTCCGTAAAGCTGTCTAGTCTATTTTTGATCTGGTAAAGTAAATTGTCAGCACTGGTAATAGCTGTGGAGGTGCCAGTAAGAAGAATCAGCTGAATATATTTTAGAAGTACAGCTCTCTCCAGTTCTTGTTTTTTTGAAATTAAAAGGATTGGATAGGCAAAATAACAGAAATCAGCTCAGAGATTTATTGCTTTTTGTGATATATTGTGCTGTGTCGGCCCCTTCCTGAGTCTTGATCTCACTGGAGAGTGCTGTATTTCTAGAATATATTCATAGATTATTTTTTTATGGTAGCCCACAATGTGATTCTTGCCATGAAAAACATTTGTGTCTACAGTATAAATCCATATTTGAAGTATCTGCTATTTTGCAATATCAGGTTCACATAGAGCAGTCGGGTGCTGTTTGTGATTATTGTTTCAGTCAAAAGCCAGGAGTAAAAATACTAGAGAAAGGAAAACCATTAAAGACTTTGAATACAAGTGTGTGAACAAGTCCTTACAGGGAATCTGTCAGCAGGTTTTTGTTACCTCATCGGAGAGCAGCACAATGTAGAGAAAGAGACCCTGAATCCAATGAGTACTGGGTGCAGCAGTTCGGATATAATCACAGTTTTTAGACTTAACAATGAAGCAGAGGTGAGAAAGTTCCCCACCCCCCATAACCAGGTTCTACAATATATACAATGTCTATAGACAGTGAGCTGCTTATCACAGATGGTGGTGGAGTTGGACCAGGAGGTACAGTGCTGCCGAGTCCATGCTAAAATAATTATTGCAAGTAAACGAAACCACTGGTCTTGATAATAGACATCTTTATCTGTGTTTTAACCTCTTCAGCACGAGTTGTTCAGATTACATATCAAATACCAGCTGACAGATTCCCTTTAAAATGGACTGTCTAATCTCAGCAAGTTATCGTCTACCCACATGTTAGGCGATATTTGGTGAGGGTCCAACCAGCGAGACCCGCTGACCAGTCCCCAGAATAGGGCTCTAAAATGCAGTGCTAGCATGGAGCCAATTATCCATTTATTGCTCATGGGTCTGCCAGAGCTAGAGTACAGCTCTAAAATGCCCTGCTACAATGGAGTAGTTGCCACTCATGCATGCCACTGCTCCATTCATTGTCTAGATGACTGCTGGCAATAGCCAAGTACAACAGTCACTGATCCATTCTTACAGAGCTTTTTAGAGACATCCCTGTTTGATTGTATGTACTGAACCATAATATTATGCTTTTTTTATACACAGCTGACATAGGAACCCAATACAGAGTCATATAGGTCTCAGATTTTCTAGAATTTTTTTTTCCTGAAGGACAAATTGTGACAATCTCCCTATGTATATTAGTATTATCCCCTAAACATGGTTTCTAAAACAGAATAGCCCATAGAATCCCTGCGGCTAGTGTGAATGAAGCTGTAGAGCTTTCTGCTAGCCACCATAGGCTATGGGCAGGCAGTGCTGATGTACACATTACCAACGCATGCACGGTTTGTTATCTGCTTGTAATGGATCCAGTGTGTGGGGAAAAAAAAAAAGAAAACAATTGGATCTGATACAAATGGAGCAAACACGGATCGGATGCGCACTTTGGTTTTCGTTTGGCACCCCTTTTATAGCGTTTGTACTAGAGGTGTGTCTGAACACTCCTATTAGTCTGTGCATGTGCAGAACTTAAAAACGGATCTAATAAAGAATGATGTAACAGATGAAATGCGTTATTTTTTTATAGATTTCAATGCTAAAGAGACAAAGAACAGAAAAGAACCCAAACAGATCAAACTGCTATTTTTTTCTTTTTGTCTCAAAAAAAAAAAAAAAAAGTCGTGCAGACTTTTTTTGATCCTACTTAAAAACAGATTGCAGTCAAATGGAAAATATTTTGGGACATTTCTGTCCCCATTCTTATTAATGTATCTTGTACTAAATCATTTTTATCGTTTCCATTTCTAACCATCCCAAAATAGATACAACAATGGAAATAACTACTAGAGAAGTTAATATAGCTTAACATTCTTAAGCAGCTCCATTTGAAAAAGAGACTCGCTTCCCTCCTCACCTTTATTTGGCGTATTCATTGTTTGGTCAACCACCATGTATAATCTACGTTCATCGCAATTCACTTCGCAACTAACTAGCCAAATGACAGGTTTTTCCAGGTAAAGCAGCATAGTTATTACAGAAGCTTTCTTCACGCTTCTTGTTAGATAGTATTTTAAATTGTTCAAGAAAAAAAGACAAATGTGGTCTGCTGGCTTTGCTCCATGGGACTATGGACACCGTAGTGACATGGTATTGAACAAGATACAGTAAATACACTGCTCAAAAAAATAAAGGGAACACTAAAACATCCTAGATATCACTGAATGAAATATTCCAGTTGTAAATCTGTAATCATTACATAGTGGAATGTGTTGAGAACAATAAAACCTAAAAATTATCAACGTAAATCACAACTAATATCCCACGGAGGTCTGGAGTAGGAATGATGCTCAAAATCAAAGTGAAAAATTAAGTTACAGGCTGATCCAACTTCATTGCAAATACCTCAAGACAAGGAAATGATGCTCAGTAGTGTGTATGGCCTCCACGTGCCTGTATGACCTCCCTACAACTCCTGGACATGCTCCTGATGAGGCGGCGGATGGTTTCCTGAGGGATCTCCTCCCAGACCTGGACCAAAGCATCCGCCAACTCCTGGACAGTCTGTGGTGCAACATGACGTTGGTGGAGCAACATGGATGGTGTGAGACATGATGTCCCAGATGTGTTCAATTGGATTCAGGTCTGGGGAACGGGCGGGCCAGTCCATAGCTTCAATGCCTTCATCTTGCAGGAACTGATGACACACTCCAGCTACATGAGGTCTGGCATTGTCCTGCATTAGAAGGAACCCAGGGCCAACTGCACCAGCATATGGTCTCACAAGGGGTCTGAGGATCTCATCTCGGTACCTAATGGCAGTCAGGCTGCCTCTGGCGAGCACATGGAGGGCTGTGCGGCCCTCCAAAGAAATGCCACCCCGCACCATTACTGACCCACTGCCAAACCGGTCATGCTGAAGGATGTTGCATGCAGCAGAACACTCTCCACGGCATCTCCAGACTCTGTCACGTGCTTAGTGTGAACCTGCTCTCATCTGTGAAGAGCACAGGGCGCCAGTGGCGAATTTGCCAATTCTGGTGTTCTGTGGCAAATGCCAAGCGTCCCGCACGGTGTTGGGCTGCGAGCACAACCCCCATCTCTGGACTTCGGGCACTCAGACCATCCTCATGGAGTCGGTTTCTAACAGTTTGTGCAGACACATGCACATTTCTGGCCTGCTGGAGGTCATTTTGCAGACTCCTTGCACAAAGGCTGAGGTTGTTGCCCTCCTATGGCCCCCTCCACATCTCCTGGTGTACTGGCCTGTCTCCTGGTAGCGTCTCCAGCCTCTGGACACTACGCTGACAGACACAGCAAACCCTTCTTGCCAAAGCTCGCATTGATGTGCCATCCTAGATGAGCTGCACTACCTGAGCCACTTGTGTGGGTTGTACAGTCCATCTCATGCTACCACGAGTGTGAAAGCAAAACCAACATTCAAAAGTGACCAAAACATTAGCCAGAAAGCATTGGTACTGAGATGTGGTCTGTGGTCCCCACCTGCAGAACCACTCCTTTATTGAGTGTGTCTTGACAATTGCCAATAATTTCCATCTGTTGCCTATTCCATTTGCACAACAGCATGTGAAATTGATTGTCAATCAGTGTTGCTTCCTAAGTGGACAGTTTGATTTCACAGAAGTTTGATTTACTTGGAGTTATATTCTGTTGTTTAAGTGTTCCCTTTATTTATTTTTTGAGCAGTGTATAATAGACGAAATATGCATCCAAGGCCAGGGACATCACGTGCCATACTATATATTACCAGGTTTGGGAGCATGCACACTACAGTATTTGCAGTAATAATCCTATAATATTAAGAACTCATTTGAAGCCATGGGTGTAGTAAATATAGCTTAAATAGTCATCAAAAATTCTGCAGAAAAAGAATTAAAGGGAACCTGTCACCCCCCTCAGGTATTTGCAACTAAAAGAGCCACCTTGTGCAGCACAAATGCTGCATTCTGACAAGGTGGCTCTTTTAGTTATGATGCCTGTACACACTGAAATAAACGTTTATAAAATGCGCCCTTCATACCCTGAAACCGTCCCGGGGCGGGACTTTCCTTCCTAATCAGACGCAGCACAGCCATCACTCAGGGCCTATGCGCGCCGCCTCCTCTTGCTGCATTATCGTCCCCGGCGCATTAAGTTTTTTTTTCAGGCATGCACAGTTGCGCTGCCCTTCGTACTTAATGCGCAGGCGCCGGGAACGATAATGCTGCAAGAGGAGGCGGCGCGCATGGGCCCTGAGTGATGGCTGTGCTGCATCTGATTAGGAAGGAAAGTCCCGCCCCAGGACGGTTTCAGGGTATGAAGGGCGCATTTTATAAACGTTTATTTCAGTGTGTACAGGCATCATAACTAAAAGAGTCACCTTGTCAGAAGGCAGCATTTGTGCTCCACAAGGTGTCTCTTTTAGTTACAAACACCTGAGGGGGGTGACAGGTTCCCTTTAAGAATGTTCCTACGTCATCTGAAATCTCCTAGCACAAGTACCATTTAGAAAAACTTCATTCGTATTATAAAAGGGTATGTTCACACTAATATGATATTGTTGCAGAAATTTCAAGCATAAAAAATGTGTTCCATTCATCTAAATTGGTTTGTTTTTACATTCAAAAAGCCATTCGAGTAATTGGGACACTCACAGGAATTTCTACAGCAAGTTTGCCACATGTGACTGTACGCTCAGCTGTTGAGTGTTCGGTGTTTTATTTTAATGAAACTTAGGGTATGTGCAGACGATCAGTAATCGCTGCGAGTTGGACACTGTGTACTTGTGCAGCGTCCAAAAATGTTACAGCATAGTGGGTGGGATTTCAAGAAATCCCATACCCTGTATGTGTCCGCAGACGCCCATGGCTCACCCGTGGAGACAGACATGTGGTGCGTCTATCCAGACTGCAGCATATCAATAACATCATAGAATGTATTGAATGCGGTAAATTTGCACTGTTCAGTGATCATATGCGGATTCACCTGCATTCAATAGAATATGCGCTGCGTCCAAAGCCCTGCTACTTCTGGATCGTGGGCCCCCGGCCTTAGGCCGGGTTCACAATAGCGTTTGAGTCTGCAGCGTGGTGCTGTGGATTTTTTATCCTTAGCTTCGCCTACTTCCACATGCGTCCTGCATACCTATCTTTAACATTGGGTACACAGGGACATGCGTTGTATGCGGATGCGTCCATTGTTTTGACATGCCCGCTGAACGCAAGAAAATGCAACATGTTGCGTTCGGCGAGCACGTCAAAACGACGCATGCGGACGCATCCGCATACAACGCATGTCCCTGTGTACCCAATGTTAAAGTACGCAGGACGCATGTGGAAGTACACGAAGCTTAAGGAAAGAAGTCCCCAGCACCACGCTGCGGACTCAAACGCTAATGTGAACCTAGCCTTAGTCAGGTTATGTGCGCATGGCGCCTTTTAAACACCAGCGCACATAAAGACTTATCAAAGGAGAAGACCCTACAGGAAAACATTTTTTCCTGAAGGGTCTTCTTTGGTGTCTCATCTGTTGTTTTCCCAATAGCTTCTGTGTTTGCTTCCAAGCTGAAGCTGCCAGAAGAATGGTCTGACCACTTCTTTTAACCACTCTGCAGCTGAATGGCGTCTTTGCAAGTTAAATTTTACCAAGAAAATGTATGGGACGCGGTGAATCCACACGGTTCAGTGAACACATGCGGATTCACCTGCATTCAATAGCCGGCAGCGCTGTAGATTCAGCGTACATGCACTGTACATCCAAAGCGCTGCTACTTCCGGACCATCTGAACATATCCTAATAGATTTTTTACAAGATAATTGCTTGAGTCATTGAAGCCAATAGCTGGTCCTTGCACTCGGACCCCAATAATGCTATTTTCGAAAACATCTTTAAAAGACATTCCAGAAGGTGTACACAATCCTAAAAAAAACAACAGCAGCAGCCGAAATCTGATAATTGTATTAGTTTTACTTGCTTCAAATTTTACGCCTTGTTGTTATTTATTATGCCCATTTTATGCAAAAGTTACAAACAGTAAGGGAGATTCTATTAGTTGTCACTTTTCAATTCCCAAGAAATAAATGGCTTATTTAATGCCAAAGTGAAGGCATTATCAACTAAAGGTACCTTCACACTAAGCGACTTTGCAACGATAACGATAGCGATCCGTGACTTTGCAGCGTCCTGGATAGCGATATCGTTGTGTTTGACATGCAGCAGCGATCAGGATCCCGCTGTGATATCGCTGGTCGTTGCTGAAAGTTCAGAACTTTATTTGGTCGTCAGATCGGCGTGTATCGTCGTGTTTGACACCAAAAGCAACTATGCCAGCGATGTTTTACAAAGGTAACCAGGGTAAACATTGGGTTACTAAGCGCAGGGCCGCGCTTAGTAACCCGATGTTTACCCTGGTTACCAGTGTAAAAGTAAAAAAAACAAACAGTACATACTCACCTTCTGCTGTCTGTCACACGTCCCTCGCCGGCGGCTTCCCGCACTGACTGTGAGTGCCGGCCGTAAAGTAAAAGCAGAGCACAGCGGTGACGTCACCTCTGTGCTGTGCCTTACGGCCGGCAATCACAGTCAGTGCAGGAAGCAGACGGCGAGGGACGTGTGACAGACATCAGAAGGTGAGTATGTACTGTTTGTTTTTTTTTACTTTTACACTGGTAACCAGGGTAAACATCGGGTTACTAAGCGCAGCCCTGCGCTTAGTAACCCGATGTTTACCCTGGTTACCCGGGGACTTCGGCATAGTTGGTCGCTGGAGAGCTGTCTGTGTGACAGCTCTCCAGCGACCACACAGTGACGCTGCAGCGATCGGCATCGTTGTCGATATCGCTGCAGCGTCGCTTAATGTGAAGGTACCTTAACTTATAAGCAACAGTCAGCAATTCCTGTTGCCACCTTTGCAAAAATGGCTACCAAAAAGGAAAAAAAAGCCGGATTACTCACCGGTAATGCTCTTTTAATGAGTCCACGACAGCACCCCACATGAGAGAGAGGGATCCGCCCATAGGAACAGGAAACCTACAGAATAAAAGGAGGCGGTCCCCTCTCCTCCTCAGTTTAGTTTACAGAGTACAAAAAGGGAACCGCAAAAGCTTTAGTATTAATTCTTATTCAGCAAAATAACTTAAACTCTATACAACCATTATTTGTGAATTTAAAAGGAAGAGCTGTGCATAACTTAGGGAGGGTAGTAAATGGGTGCTGTCGTGGACTCATTAAAAGAGCATTACCGGTGAGTAATCCGGCTTTTTACCCTTCGCCACGACAGCACCCCACATGAGAGATTTTCAGAGATTCATTATTTGGGTGGGATTACTGTATTAAGAACAGCTCTACCAAAGGTCAGATCAGAAGATGTAGATAGATCAAGTCTATAATGGTTGTAAAAGGTAGAAGGTGTAGACCAAGTTGCGGCCTTACATATTAAATGGATCGGTACATCCGCTTGTTCCGCCCAGGAGGAAGCCATGGCTCGTGTTGAGTGCGCTTTAATACCCGCTGGAGGAATCTCGCCTTTTGACGTATAGGCCAAGCAGATAGCATCTCTGATCCATCGAGATATGGTAGCTCTCGTGACCCCATGTCCTTTCTTGTGGCCCTGAAAGGAGATAAACAGAGCCCTACTCTCCCTCCATGTCTGACACCTTTCTATATAGGTCAGGATGGCTCTTCTGACATCTAAGGTGGAATTTATGCTGTTCTGGAGTTACAGGTGAATCAAAAAAGGAAGGGAGAAATATCTCTTGGGACCTGTGGTAGGTGGACGCTACCTTAGGGAGGTATGAGGGGTCTGGTTTTAGGATTATCCGATCATGGAATATCAGTAAGAAGGGTGGGTCTACTGATAGGGCCTGGATGTCGCTAACCCGTCTAGCTGAGGTTAGGGCTACCAAGAGGGCTACTTTATATGTCAGGACTTTTAAAGGTATTGAATCTAGTGGCTCAAATGGGGAGCTGGTTAAGGCCTCTAGTACTAGATTTAAATCCCACGGAGGTAGACGGGGAATATGGACCGGTTTACTACGTTCACAAGATTTTATGAATCTGGAGATCCACCTATTAGCTGCTATATTGCATCCATATAGGGCTCCTAATGCCGAGACCTGAACTCTTAAGGTATTTACAGATAACCCCAACTCTCGGCCTTTTTGCAAGAACTCTAGAATAGGTGTGACTGGAACTTGCTTAGTGAACGGTACCGTGTAAAAGTCTAAGAATTTATTCCATACCCTACTATATATCAGGGTGGTGGATCTTTTCCTGCTCAATAAGAGGGTGTTTACTAGTTCTGCTGAGAACCCTCTTGATCTTAGTAGTTGCCTCTCAAATTCCACGCCGTCAAGTGAAGACCTTTCACTTGCGGGTGGAAAAAGGGGCCTTGGGACAGCAGTTTCTTGTCTGATGGGAGAATCCATGGATCGCATAGGCACATGGTCTGGAGACAAGAGAACCATGGTCTTTTCGGCCAGAATGGTGCAATGAGGATCACTCTTGCTTGTTCCCTCCTGATTTTTCTGATCACTAGTGGAATCAGAGACATCGGAGGAAAGGCGTATGCCAGCTGGAACCTCCAAGGATGGTGGAGAGAGTCCAACATATCTGGGTGATCCATGGCGTTCAGGGAAGCGAACCTTCTTACTTGCCGGTTGTCTCTTGTGGCAAATAGGTCGATTTGTGGTATCCCCCATGATTCTGTTATCATACTGAATATGGATCTGTTTAAGGTCCATTCCCCTTGACGTAACTCGTTTCGGCTGAGGTAGTCTGCCCTGATGTTCTCTACACCTCTTATGTGCAGGGCTGTTAGGGATGTTAGATGAGTCTCTGCCAGCTGGAAGATGTCTGCAGCTATGGTCATTAGACTTCCTGACTTTGTACCACCCTGACGGTTCACATATGCCACTGTGGTGGAATTGTCCGAGTAAATTCTTACATTTGCTCCTTGAATCTGCGGAAGAAAGTGATTTAAGGCATATTCTACCGCTTTTAACTCCTTCCAATTGGAGGAACATGACAATTCTGCCTGGTCCCAAGTATCTTGGGCCAGACTGTCTTCCATATGTGCTCCCCGCCCAATAGGGCTGGCGTCGGTGGTAATTATTTTAGACGGGTCTATTATCCATGGCACACCCTCTGAGAGGTGGTCCATGTCTAGCCACCAGGATAGTGATTCTAAGACATCTTCGGAAAGAGATATTCTGCTTTCTAGATGTCCGTCTTTTCCCTGAGCCGACAATACCTCATACTGTAATTGACGAGTATGAAATTGTGCCCATGGTACAGCAGGGATACATGATGATAATGACCCCAGTAAAGACATGCCCTTCCTTAGTGTCATGTAGGGGTTGCGTATTGCGTCTGATACCCTTGATTGTATAGTCAGTTTCTTTGCCTGGGGAAGGAAGCATCTCTGACTTACGGAGTCTAGCTGGATTCCTAGAAATGTCTGGACGGTTTCTGGATTCAGCCGGGATTTTTCGAAGTTGACGATCCAACCTAACTCCTGTAGGGACGAGATCGTATTAGATAGACGAGTTTTACACTGAAGCATAGAGTTTCCCACCACTAGAAAGTCATCTAGGTAGGGTATTATCAAGGTATCTCGTTGACGTAGATGAGCCATCACTTCTAATATCACCTTAGTGAAGATGCGGGGGGCCATAGAAAGCCCAAATGGCATTGCAACATACTGAAAGTGATGAACCTGTCCTTCCAGGGTGACTGCTACCCTTAGATACTTTTGATGTTCGGCATGTATGGGAAGATGATAATAGGCATCCTTTAAGTCTATTCCAGCCATGACACACCTAGGAAACAAGAGTTTTATGGTTGAACTAATGGATTCCATTTTGAAGGTATGATTACGTAGGAAGGCGTTAACATCTTTTGAGATTTATGATGGTTCTAAATGAACCATCAGGCTTATTGATCAAAAATAAAGGGGAATAGAACCCCTTCCTTTCTTGATCCTGGGGAACTTCTATCAGGACTTTTTTAGACAGAAGAGATAGGATCTCTGATTCCAGAGCCCTTTGTTGGTCTTGACCTTTTGGAGATGTTACTATAAAGGAATCCCAAGGGATTCGGTCAAATTCCAATTTTAGGCCGTGTTGCACAATGTCCAGAATCCACTGGCTGGATGTTATTTGTTTCCACCTGGGGAGGAAGAATTTTAATCTGCCGCCCACCTCCTGGTTAGCGGTATTTGCGTTTCGGGTTATGGGACCCGCTAAAAAAGGCACCTTTTTGCTTCGGGTCCTTCGACTCCCATCGCTCCCTTTGTTCGAACGGCTTGTTCCTGGTAAAGGGACGTCTTTTGAAGGCTCTCCTGTAGGATGGAAGATACTGGTTAGGGAAGCCTTTTTTCCTTTCTCCTGCTTTACTCAGGAGTTCGTCCAGCGCTTTTCCGAAAAGGAACTCACCCTGGCAGGGGATCGCACAAAGTTTTGCTTTGGCCTGTGCGTCCCCTTTCCAGTTCTTTAGCCAGAGTGCTCGCCGGGCTGTGTTCACTAGGCCGGCTGACCTGGCTGCTAGGCGTAGCGAATCCACAGAGGCATCAGCCAGGAATGCTACTGCTTCTTTGATTAGAGGGAATTTCGGCAGGATTGACTCTCTCGAAGTTCTACCTCTAATTTGTTCCTCCAGTTGCTCCATCCACACTAGTAGTGACCTCGCAGTGCAGGTACTAGATATGGCGGGCCTGGACGCCCCCGTGTTGGCTTCCCACGACCTTTTTAGTAAAGCTTCTGCTTTATGGTCCAGCGGGTCTGTCAGGACTCCTGAATCCTCCACCGGTAAGACCGACTGTTTGGTTGTGGAGGCTACAGCGGCATCAACCTTCGGCACCTTTGACCAGGTATTTAGCTCCTCGTCGCTGAAGGGATAGCGTCTTTTAGAGGATGATGGTAGAAAACCTCTATTTTGCTTATCCCACTCTTTTTTTTACTATTTCTTTAATAGTTTTTATGACGGGGAAGGACCTACGTTTCCTCTGTCCTAACCCCGCGAACATGATGTCCTGAGCCGATTTACTTTCTTTCTCATCTGAGCACCCCATCGTGCTTCTGACAGATTTTATTAAATGGTCCATACTGCTGTTGGGAAGACAAAGTCCCCCTTCAGTCTCGGATGAGCTCGGCTGGGATTCCGCTTCACCTGAGGATATACGTACATCCTCTGACTGTGAACTGACTGGAGACTTGGACCTACTAAGCTGACGGGTACTGGTGGTACTTGTCTGCGCCAACCCCTGCATTTCTTCCCGGATTATAGCTCTGACATCTGATGGCGTCATTATGTTTTCCTGCCGTAAGGTTTGCATGATACACTCCGAACACAGTTTTTTAACATAATCATCCGGGAGGGGCTGCGTACATAAAGCACATTCCTTGTGCTTGGACTTGTGTGTCCTTTTCTTAGTCTAGAGCAAAGATACAGGAGGAACATATATCAGCATATAGGAAGAGACTCTTTCAAAAACTCACCCAGTGAAGCTGACAGGTACCGGTTCTGGAGGCGGATTTCGTTTGTTGGTAGAACCCTTCTCTGGAGGTCGACCACCACTCTTTGTGCTGCTCTTAGCGCTTCTCTCCTTGCTAGGAGAACGCTGTTGCACTGCGGGCAAGTGCGCATCGTCGGCCGGTGAAGCCATCTTACACACACCGGCCCGACGCTAGCGCTGCATTTTTGAATCTGCCGCTCATTCTCCTGCCTCCCCGGACCAACCCGGAAGTGCTCCAGCGACATCCGGGTTAGACGCGCCGCTCTCACTCACCATGCGGCGGCTAGGGATATTAAGCCGGCCGCAGCAGCGCGCGCGTCCTCACGGTGCCGGGCGGACCCACGGTGACCGGACCCGGACCGTGGATGCTTGGCCAGACGAGGGGGGAGGCTGCAAGCAGGGGCTCCCCCGCCGCTGCTTCTGGAACCGCAGCCCCTGCCGTTCCCTTAGATACCGACGCAGGCGGGTGCATGGCCCAGGGATCCCTCTTCATCTGTAGGTAAGCTGGGTCCCTGTAGGAACAGGAAACCTAAACTGAGGAGGAGAGGGGACCGCCTCCTTTTATTCTGTAGGTTTCCTGTTCCTATGGGCGGATCCCTCTCTCTCATGTGGGGTGCTGTCGTGGCGAAGGGTAAAAAAATCTGTTTATACGAAAAAAACAAACATAGTAAATGTAAGCAACTGATCTAATTTATAATTCCACAATGATGGCCAATTATGCGGCTACGAGTCCACTTAAGTGACAAACCATATTCACGCTGCAACTTTGAACTGCAGCAACCCTGTACCAGAGCGTTCTTTCCACTGTTTTCCTGCATGATGAAGTGGCGCAGGGCTGCTGGTGTTAAGTCACAACATGACTGCTGTATGCGGGTGCAGCCTTGTAGGAACTTTTACATGTTCCAATTAAATGCATGTTTTTCAATACAATGTCAGAAATAGATTACAATTGTAGGGAAATTATACAAAAACACTTTAGTACCTTCCTAATTTTAGCTTTCAAAGCTGTATAAAAAAAGGCATTAAAAAGGTACAAAAACGCCATTCCAGTGAGTAATTACATATTCCTGTTAACTGTATGAGGTTATAGAGACGTTGCTCTGGATGTGCTTGTGTTTGGAGCCTGCAGAAGTTGTTGCGCTTAATCCAGAATATTCAGGCGCTACATTGTATAGTGAAGAATCCGGAAGCGAGATTAGCAAAAGGGTTAAATTATTCAGAGCCCTCATTATATTTCTAGGTAGGAGAGGCGCTAAACTGACATTATACTTACTAGTTGTCAAGCGAAGCTCATTAATGTTTCAAGCAAGCTTCTGGAAGGAAATCATGGTCTCCATGTTCCCCCTTTGTTGTTGACTACCATAGCATCGGTAATAATTAATCACATTGTCACTGTTATTCCTGGAGACAACAGTTGTTACTCTTAAGAGGACATCAGCTATGTTCACACAATGCAGTTTAAAGTGTCCCTTCAGGTATATTCTCCCTGCCCAACATACGGTAAGTCACGTAGAGATAACTGCAAGCAGCACACTGGCCGAGGCAACCATACAATGGCCAACACAAGTCCCCTGTAATTAGAATGGGACATGTGCACAATGCAGTTGTACAAGTATTAGTGTCTCTCCAAGTCTCATCTAAAATTGGTGGAACCTGTTGGCCAACAAGTTGTTACCCAACAGAAAAAAATATATCAGGAATTAAAATTTAAAACTACTCAATACTTTCACTACCAACTATTAATCTGAGGTGGTGGGGGTGGAAGTACGGCGGCCCCCATACACATCACTGTTCCCATCGAAATTACTAACAAATACAAATGGGATCCTTAAAGTTTCATACCCATGACAAAGCCATGCCAGATGCTTGTATGATGTGCCCTACTGTCCAACAGGTGTATGCCCCCCAAACAAAGAAAAAAATACTTTTCAGACCCCAGTCACATCAGATTCCCTGTTGCACCAGATTGATTCTCTGCAACATAACTATCCAATGTGTCCGGGTCCAGTAATTCACATGCTTAATTTTCACAGGTTAAAGTAGCAGTTCTTATAAACGGAGGTTAACATATGACTGTGCATTCAAACAAGTTATGTCACTGAAGAAAAAAAAAACTGGCCCGTCACGATAGTAACCATGTGATTTTACATTGTTCAAAAGTTTACTTTTCTCCTCAGTGAAACAGAACATTACATAATAGCAAGTTAGGCTATGTGGTGTCTGTGCCAGGAAAGCTTTGGGGACATATGTGAAACATATCCGCAGATTCCAAGTCACCAGATAAAGTTTAAAAGTCTCACCAGTCCGCCACTACTCCTGATAGGGCTCATACTCACTTGCGAGAAACTCAGATGAGTCTGGCACGGCGATACCCGGCACTGCACCCCGCACTCAGGAGCGGAGCGTGCGGCTGCATGTATTGCTATGCGGCCGCACGCTCCGATCTGAGTGCCAGCAGCAGCGCCGGGTATTAACATGCGCGAGACTCATCTGAGTTTCTCGCAAGTGAGTATGAGCCCTTACACTGTTTCACTGGTCTCATGCTCCCGTACGGCACTTGACTATCGCTGTCAGTCCTGTAGACTGGGGAGTGGGGAATCTTTTTTTTTTTTTGCCAAGAAGCGCCATTTGGATCTTTATACCATCCTTTGGGGGACGTTCAAATCGTGCACTAACTCCACCCACTACGGTCCCTGGTGCCCGGGTAAAAGGTCATCGAGGGTCATAAATGGCCCCCTGGCCTGAGTTTCCCCACCCCTGCTGTAGACAAAAAGAACAGCATCACACCTGCTCATCCAATCACTATAGGAAGATGAGGAATAACGGGATCAGTCCCCCTATTCTAGCGACTGTGGGGTTACAGAGGTTGGACTCTCACTGATCACACATCTAAGCATAGGAAAGGTTAGAAGTGATAACTTTCCTTGGTAGTAAAATTCATTTTAAACATGTCCTTTAAATGTTTAGCTTCCGGTTACTATAAAACCAGGTGTGATGTGATATGCCAAACTCATAACTTACTTAAATGCTTTTCCTCAGCGACACCACGTGTAGGCCAGACATTTGTGTTACAGGTATGCGAGGTATTTTGTATCGAATCTACAGGAGAAAATCCTGCTCATCATATTTCTAAAAGTCAATTCTGTAACATCGCACAATACATTTGTTGCAAATTGACAGTGCAAAATCCACTTCATCTGAACAAAGCCATACACGCTGTGCTTCCTTGTGATGGAGATAAGAATCCATAAACCTTTTGTTTCCTCATTTGCAAGTAACACAATCTGGCCAGACACCTCAGCGATCTGTCAGCAGAATATTCACGTGGCCATCAGTTCTTTCTCCCAGGCAAGTGTGCTCTACGGACAGTGTGCTCTACGGACAGTGTGCTCTACGGACAGTGTGCTCTACGGACAGTGTGCTCTACGGACAGTGTGCTCTACGGACAGTGTGCTCTACGGACAGTGTGCTCTACGGACAGTGTGCTCTACGGACAGTGTGCTCTACGGCGGGAGAACAAAAGGATTGGGCGATAGACTTCTAATCACCCAAATCCTTATCTCTCCTTTGCCTACTCCAATATTTGTACAGAGCCCCCATCCCATCCATATTTAGAATACATTCACATGTCCAGTAATCAATAAAACTGATTCATTCATTTTTACTTACAGGGAACCTGACAGCTGCTACAAGTGGCCCGATCCCCTGGCAGCATGTCTCAGACACTGGCTGTACCATTCCAGGCATAAATATTTCATTCTAAAACACGGCAGCGCTTCAGAGTTAAACAGTTTAATAGCTGTAAGGGACCGAGCCGCGCTGTAAACTTCCCGTTCACTGATCTGGAGTGACATGTGTCAGGTCCCCCCTAAACAGTTTAATAAATGGATCCAGCAGCAATTGTTTTTTTTAAGCCTGCCCAAAAATTTTTGCCAAGCTAAAATCTGATTGCTGCTGGATTCGTTAGTGAAGTCATTAAAGTAATCGTGAACAAATTAATTTAAGGGCTCATACAGACGACTGTGGATTTTGGTTTGATCTCAGACCGCAATGCACGGACCGGCCGGCCAGAGCGTGACAGCTCCATATTCTTCAATGAGACTGTCACACATGTTAGGAGAGCTGCAGCTTATAAATTCTTCCAGGGTTTTTCACACATTCAAATGTATGGAAAAAAACATGCAGGTTTTACACAGTGTTTTACTGCAGAAAAATCCGTTGCAAATACTTAACCTGTGCACAGAGCCAAGGATAGTTGGCCGATCCAACCAAAATCAGTGGGTCTGCCCAACTTTTATCTAACGTTTATGTATGTATCTTTCAGTTACCAAGAGACTTACACATTCTAAAGGTACGTGCACACGCTGAGGATTACTCTGCAGATTTTTCCGGACTGATTTTTGTAAATCCGCGTTTTTTGCGTTTTTTGTGCGGATTCCTATTATGGAGCAAGTGGAAACTGCTGTGGAATCTGCACAAAGAATTGACATGCTGTGGAATAAACAACGCTAGGTTTCCGTGTGTTTTTTCCGCAGCATGTGCACTGCGGATTTTGTTTTCCATAGGTTTACATGGTACTGTAAACTCATGGAAAACTGCTGCGAATCCGCAGTGGCCAATCCGCTGCGGATCTGCAGCAAAATCCACAATGTGTGCACATAGCCTAAGGGCTCGTTCACATGGCTGGATTGTTGGTTTGAGTGCTGTCTGTGGAAACTCGGGGACAGTACCTTGACCAATATTATTTATTCAATGGGGCAGTGCAGATGAGTGGGTCCCCCCCCCCCGACAGAATCTGCGTGAAAACAAATTAAAAATTACAGCATGTACTAATGTTTGTTCCGAAAATCGGATGAGACTCGCCCATTCAAGTCTATAGGTGCGCAAAAAGAATTGGATATCACACGGAGCCACAGTATAATATCTGATTATTACAGATACAATTCTGTAACAAAGGAAACTATAAATAATTAATAGCTGCTGGGAAGAAAAAACGTATTGTATACACTCGCTCGTGTGAACCTACCGAAAGGGTGAAGTAACTGACCGGCCTTCTACTTATCGGACACCATGTGGCTGACCTCCAGATAAGGGCTACTGCTATTAGAAATTGGTGGTCCTGCACCATGGAATCAGGGACATAGAGGGAATAGGTGTTGTGCACTACATGGCCAGGTATCAGACAGCCCCCTCTTTCCGGTTATGTTAGATGTAGCTTTAGGCGAGGAGGATTTCGTCTGTAGGAAGGGTCTGATGGGACCTGAACCTTTCCTGAGGCCGCTGTCAGCTCTGATGGGATCAGAGGTCTTTGTCCCATTTCATCATAAATAACGTGCAGCTTCATACTGTTGTTACCTACCTGGCATTAAGGAACTGATGTAATCAATTTCTAATCTAAAGATATCCCCAACATAATGAGCCGGAAAGTTTGAGGACGAACTTCTTGGTTCAGATTGATAAGGTCTGAAATGCGCTTAGATATAATGTACAATCTGTGAAGTTGTGGCTGTAACATCACTCTGCAGTGTGTGATCGAGAGCGTGAGCGTCCAATTCACGTGTATCGTGGGAATTCCGGGACAGAATCCATCCCGAATCTGCACTGTGTGGACTGGACACAAATCAGTCCTATATTTAAAGAGGATTTCCAGTCCAAACCGATGTGACTTTGGTCGGAGAGATTCTAGCGCACACTGTGGAGGCAACTGTGCAATGTCCTGTGAGAATAACATACACCTCTATGGCGGACAGATGCCAAGCGATTCCACTAAGATCGTGGGCACCTTGGGCTGTATACGCCTGGCACAGTCTGATCGCAGCCAGATTTCCATGTCTAATAGACAAGGGAGATATATATATATATATATATGTATATATAGATATATAGATATATATAGATATATATAGATATATATATATATCTCACACATACTACAGTCGCCGACAGTCTAGTATGTAGGGGGGGGGCTGCGATAGCATTAGAACATTTACAACCGATGGACAAAAATCCCCTGGAACTGAAAACAATCATTTTAGTAACACATATAACAAAAAGAAACAAACCATAATGTGGAAGTGACTGCTGCTGGGGAAAGAGAATGGATGGCCGGCCATGTAACGTAATGGTGAATCCTGAAAAGAGGCGCTGTCTGTACAATGTCCTAAGAGGGCGCACGGGCCGGGTTCTCCTATAATTGTTTTGCTATAGAAAAATCAATAACGACCACTAAAAGGAACAAATAGCAGACACCAGAGCGCCTGCTCGGGAAGGATGCAGGGGTCCTAAACAATCCACCAACTGCGCCCCAGCCGGGAGTGTGCGCCCCTCAGGCAGACCTCCTAGTGAGCCAGCAGCACTCAGTGCCACACACTGCCCTACAGCACCACGCTACATACACGACCCATTACTAGATAGATACACACCGTGCACAGGGGGCTCCGCGGACGGGACTGGCCGGAGGAGCGGTCTCCACAGACGGCAGCGTGCTGAGTGCTGAGCTCCGTGTACTGATCCGGGGAGGGTTACTGGCAGCCAGTCACGTGCTCCCTGACACCGCGGCACTGTCCAGTCTTCGCCTGAGGATGGAGCGAGCTGCGGACTGAACGCCGCCAACTGTTAGGATGGAGACAGTGCCGCCCGCTGTGTGCCGGAGCTATGGCGGATGACAATGAGCCTCACAGTGTGCACGAAGCCAACTGGCAGCCATGCAAAGCTGCGCCCCTCCGAGCCTGCTGCTGATTGTCCCGGCTGTGCGCAGTGCGAGGACAATATGGGAGTCCGGGCTGCGCTCCAACTTGTTGATAAGGCCGGCGTCACACTAGTGAGTTTTACGGACGTATGAGCCCAGAAAATACGGATTACACACGGCCCAATGATTCCCTATGTCCCAGCTCCTATCTGCCGTATTTTACGGATCCGTATTATACGGTCTTGTACGGCCGTAGAAAATCGCAGCATGCTGCGTTTGTCACTGTATTGCGCAAAAAAATCGCCAATGAAAGTCTATGGGGGCGAAAAAAATACAGATTACACAAGGACCAGCAGTGTGACCTGCGAGCAGGGGCTGGCTGGCACTTTTCAGCCTGGGGGGCAATCACAAGGCAGTGGCCCTTGAGTTGCGGTGGCCCTCCTTTTCCCTGCTTACCTCTGGCCATTGCATTAAAGCAGCAGACATAACAGGCTTTAAAAACAGGCTGGTACAGAGATATGGGAACAGAACTGAGCTTGCTGCATAGATATGGGAGCAGAACCAAGCTTACTGCAGAGATATGGGAGCAGAACGGAGCTTACTACAGACATATGGGAGCAGAACCGAGCTTACTACAGAGATATGGGCGCAGAACAGAGCTTCCTATAGAGATATAGGAGCAGAACAGCTTACTGCAGAGATATGGGAGCAGAACGGAGCTTACTACAGACATATGGGAGCAGAACGGAGCTTACTACAGACATATGGGAGCAGAACGGAGCTTACTACAGACATATGGGCGCAGAACGGAGCTTACTACAGAGCAGTATAATATAGTAAAATATATAGATGAATTAGAAATGGCGACACACGCAAACGTCATCTGCATTAGTAATACATGCACCATTACATAATTAGTTGTAGGCTGGGTTCACAAGAGTTAAGTTTACATTCTGTATACGCACCACAACCTCCAGCCTCGCGGAGGGTATCCCTCCTGTAAACCCAGCCTGACGGGGACAACCCCTTATAAATGGAAGTGTGCTCCTCTAAACCATGCAATCACTGGCAATCCTCCAACCGTAAGTGGTGAATTTCCAGAGCTGGGAAATGGAATTTCAATATTAGAACACGTCAACTTTGGTTCCCGTCCCTCCTCAAGGAAGTAAGGCAGACAGGTGTGATAAGACTATTAGAAAAACTACTGCCACACACACGGCAGTACATACTGGCAGAAGTGTGAGGGCATTAGTGCCTGTGTATGGACATGTCAGAGGCTAGAGAGAAGAAAGTTTGGTCCCTCTTAGCTTCTGGCAATGTTTTACCTCAGCTCACATTTGGGCCATGCCATTGTAAAACAGGTAGACACATTTACCCACTGACCCTACTATTCATAAGGAACTGCTGTCTACCCCTTAGTTGCCCACTGTATATAGTCAGTGTGGGGATGTGGGCTACAGAACAACACAGGGCGATGACACTGCTACCTGAACCCTTCAGCTGCCCCACAATATGCAGGGAGTAAAACCAGTACAAAGTATGGCAGCCTCCCTGCAGAGCTGTCCAGGGCCGGACTGGGACAAAAAAGGAGCAATGCCACACAAACCCCACCAGCCCACAGACTATAAAGGTACCTTCACACTCAGCAACTTTACAACGAGAACGACAACGATCCATGACGTTGCAGCGTCCTGGATAGCGATCTCGTCATATTTGACACGCAGCAGCGATCTGGATCCCGCTGTGATATCGCTGGTCGGAGCTAGAAGTCCAGAACTTTATTTGGTCGTCAGGTCGGCGTGTATCGTCATGTTTGACATCAAAAGCAACGATGCCAGCAATGTTTTACATGGAGCTAATGACCTGTGAGAACTATAAATGAGTCACCGTTACGTCACTGGATCGCTCCTGCATCGTTGTGGAGCTGCTGTGTTTGACGTCTCTACAGCGACCTAAACAGCGATGCTGCAGCGATCGGCTCGTTGTCTATATCGCTGCAGTGTCGCTGAGTGTGACGGTACCTTAACACTCCCCCCACACCCGATCAGTGGATTTTCCTATACTGTGTTGTGCCCTTCAATGCTCCTCTTAAAGGCGTTATTTGAAGAGCTATGTGTGAATGTCGCCACAGTGCCCACGATTGATCGCTTCTTTAGAGCGCCGGTTCTCGAGATCATGGGGGTCCCAGCGGTCGGACCCAAGCAACTACAAAGTTCTCGGGAAAGGGGATTACTTGGTATAATCCATTTAAATGTGTTTTCCAATATATATATATTTTATTTTCCCATAGTATTCCTGAAAATAATAAACCAATATTAACCCTCCCAAAGACCAATGTCACCTATCCGAGAACAGGACAGGAACAGGATTGGCAGGAGGAGTGGTACTGTGCAGTGTATATATACAGGACAGGAGGAGTGGTACTGTGCAGTGTATATATACAGGACAGGAGGAGTGGTACTGTGCAGTGTATATATACAGGACAGGAGGAGGGTACTGTGCAGTGTATATACACAGGACAGGAGGAGGGTACTGTGCAGTGTATATATACAGGACAGGAGGAGTGGTACTGTGCAGTGTATATATACAGGACAGGAGGAGTGGTACTGTGCAGTGTATATATACAGGACAGGAGGAGGGTACTGTGCAGTGTATATATACAGGACAGGAGGAGTGGTACTGTGCAGTGTATATATACAGGACAGGAGGAGGGTACTGTGCAGTGTATACAGGACAGGAGGAGTGGTACTGTGCAGTGTATATATACAGGACAGGAGGAGTGGTACTGTGCAGTGTATATATACAGGACAGGAGGAGTGGTACTGTGCAGTGTATATATACAGGACAGGAGGGGTGGTGCTGTGCACTGTATATATACAGGACAGGAGGAGTGGTACTGTGCAGTGTATATATACAGGACAGGAGGAGTGGTTCTGTGCAGTGTATATATACAGGACAGGAGGAGTGGTACTGTACAGTGTATATATACAGGACAGGAGAAGTGGTACAGTGCAGTGTATATACACAGGACAGGAGGAGCGAACTGTGCAGTGTATATATACAGGACAGGAGGAGTGGTACTGTGCAGTGTATACACTCACTGGCCACTTTATTAGGTACACCATGCTAGTAACGGGTTGGACCCCCTTTTTCCTTCAGAACTGCCTCAATTCTTCGTGGCATAGATTCAACAAGGTGCTGGAAGCATTCCTCAGAGATTTTGGTCCATATTGACATGATGGCATCACACAGTTGCCGCAGATTTGTCGGCTGCACATCCCAAAGATGCTCCATACAAGGCAGGATGGATCCATGCTTTCATGTTGTTTACGCCAAATTCTGACCCTACCATCCGAATGTCGCAGCAGAAATCGAGACTCATCAGACCAAGCAACGTTTTTCCAATCTTCTACTGTCCAATTTCGATGAGCTTGTACAAATTGTAGCCTCAGTTTCCTGTTCTTAGCTGAAAGGAGTGGTACCCGGTGTGGTCTTCTGCTGCTGTAGCCCATCTGCCTCAAAGTTCGACGCACTGTGCGTTCAGAGATGCTCTTAGGCCTACCTTGGTTGTAACGGGTGGCGATTTGAGTCACTATTGCCTTTCTATCAGCTCGAACCAGTCTGCCCATTCTCCTCTGACCTCTGGCATCAACAAGGCATTTCCGCCCACAGAACTGCCGCTCACTGGATTTTTTTTCTTTTTCGGACCATTCTCTGTAAACCCTAGAGATGGTTGTGCGTGAAAATCCCAGTAGATCAGCAGTTTCTGAAATACTCAGACCAGCCCTTCTGGCACCAACAACCATGCCACGTTCAAAGGCACTCAAATCACCTTTCTTCCCCATACTGATGCTCGGTTTGAACTGCAGGAGATTGTCTTGACCATGTCTACATGCCTAAATGCACTGAGTTGCCGCCATGTGATTGGCTGATTAGAAATTAAGTGTTAACAAGAAGTTGGACAGGTGTACCTAATAAAGTGGCCAGTGAGTGTATATACAGGACAGGAGGAGGGTACTGTGCAGTGTATATATACAGGACAGGAGGAGTGGTACTGTACAGTGTATATACACAGGACAGGAGGAGTGGTACTGTGCAGTGTATATATACAGGACAGGAGGAGGGTACTGTGCAGTGTATATATACAGGACAGGAGGAGCGGTACTGTACAGTGTATATACACAGGACAGGAGGAGTGGTACTGTACAGTGTATATACACAGGACAGGAGGAGTGGTACTGTGCAGTGTATATATACAGGACAGGAGGAGGGTACTGTGCAGTGTATATATACAGGACAGGAGGAGCGGTACTGTGCAGTGTATATATACAGGACAGGAGGAGTGGTACTGTGCAGTGTATATATACAGGACAGGAGGAGGGTACTGTGCAGTGTATATATACAGGACAGGAGGAGTGGTACTGTGCAGTGTATATATACAGGACAGGAGGAGGGTACTGTGCAGTGTATATATACAGGACAGGAGGAGCGGTACTGTGCAGTGTATATATACAGGACAGGAGGAGTGGTACTGTGCAGTGTATATATACAGGACAGGAGGAGGGTACTGTGCAGTGTATATATACAGGACAGGAGGAGTGGTACTGTGCAGTGTATATATACAGGACAGGAGGAGGGTACTGTGCAGTGTATATATACAGGACAGGAGGAGTGGTACTGTGCAGTGTATATACACATATACTTAGATTTACACCACGCAGGCAATATATATATATAACTGAGCAGCACCAAATATTTAAGGGCTTGTCCACTACTAGGACAACCCCTAAATGTTCGGCCCCGATAAATTAATAAAGCCTATACTCACCTCCTGTGCCGCGCCGTTCCCACAGTGGCTGTGATGTGGTGTTATGACATGTGATGCCCGGAACCAATCAGTGCTGGTGTCACTGTCTCAATCTTCGCACAAACTGAACATGAAGAGGACGTCCGGGATCAAGCAGCTCATCCTGCACTTCCTCTTCATGTTCAGTTTGTCTGAAGGCAGAGACAGTGACACCAGCACTGATTGGTTCCAGGCAACATGTGGCATAACACCACATAACAGCCACTGTGGGAACGGCGCGGCACGGCAGGTGAGTATAGGCTTTATTAATTTATCGGGGCCGAACATTCAGTTTAAGACGAGGTTGTCCTAGTGGGAGACAATCCCTTTAAGCAATGGACTCTTTATTAGCCCATATTCTTGGCCATATTCTCGGAGTCCACCGCACACACACAGGGAACCGTGGAATTACCGGGGCTCTGGCCTGTCGCAAAATGGCAGCGCCGGACACCCACGCAGCACTGCTGGGCCCCGGAGACACCCGCAGCACCGGCCAGCAACCGCCAGGCACCCAGAGACACCCGGCAGCAGCATCGGACATGCACCAGCACAAGACCCCCCACACCATCACGTCGCACATCAGAGCCCCCCTCATCCTGGCCTGCAGCAGCACCCCACTCCTGCCTCCTCCAGCAACGACCCTGAGACCCCCCTTCACTGCACCCACTACTCCCAGTAAGCAATAAGACGCATGGATTATAAGAAGCACCACCATTTTATTAAAAAATATTTTTTTCTTATTATTTGGGGTGCGTCTTATAATCCGGAGCCTCTTATAATCCGAAAAATAAGTGGTGTGTATAATTATATATATATATATATATATATATATATATATACATATATATATATACATATATATATATATATATACACACAGATAGACACACACACACATATACAGTGCCTACAAGTAGTATTCAACCCCCTGCAGATTTAGCAGGTTTAATAAGATGCAAATAAGTTAGAGCCTTCAAACTTCAAACAAGAGCAGGATTTATTAACAGATGCATAAATCTTACAAACCAAGAAGTTTTGTTGCTCAGTTAAATTTTTATAAATTTTAAACATAAAAGTGTGGGTCAATTATTATTCAACCCCTAGGTTTAATATTTTGTGGAATAACCTTTGTTTGCAATTACAGCTAATAATCGTCTTTTATAAGACCTGATCAGGCCGGCACAGGTCTCTGGAGTTATCTTGGCCCACTCCTCCATGCAGATCTTCTCCAAGTTATCTAGGTTCTTTGGGTGTCTCATGTGAACTTTAATCTTGAGCTCCTTCCACAAGTTTTCAATTGGGTTAAGGTCAGGAGACTGACTAGGCCATTGCAACACCTTGATTTTTTGCCTCTTGAACCAGGCCTTGGTTTTCTTGGCTGTGTGCTTTGGGTCGTTGTCTTGTTGGAAGATGAAATGACGACCCATCTTAAGATCCTTGATGGAGGAGCGGAGGTTCTTGGCCAAAATCTCCAGGTAGGCCGTGCTATCCATCTTCCCATGGATGCGGACCAGATGGCCAGGCCCTTTGGCTGAGAAACAGCCCCACAGCATGATGCTGCCACCACCATGCTTGACTGTAGGGATGGTATTCTTGGGGTCGTATGCAGTGCCATCCAGTCTCCAAACGTCACGTGTGTGGTTGGCACCAAAGATCTCGATCTTGGTCTCATCAGACCAGAGAACCTTGAACCAGTCAGTCTCAGAGTCCTCCAAGTGATCATGAGCAAACTGTAGACGAGCCTTGACATGACGCTTTGAAAGTAAAGGTACCTTACAGGCTCGTCTGGAACGGAGACCATTGCGGTGGAGTACGTTATTTTTTGTATTGCATGAAACCAATGTCCCCACTGCCATGAGATCTTCCCGGAGCTTCTTTCCTTGTTGTCCTTGGGTTAGCCTTGACTCTTCGGACAAGCCTGGCCTCGGCACGGGAGGAAACTTTCAAAGGCTGTCCAGGCCATGGAAGGCTAACAGTAGTTCCATAAGCCTTCCACTTCTGGATGATGCTCCCAACAGTGGAGACAGGTAGGCCCAACTCCTTGGAAAGGGTTTTGTAACCCTTGCCAGCCTTGTGACCCTCCACGATCTTGTCTCTGATGGCCTTGGAATGCTCCTTTGTCTTTCCCATGTTGACCATGTATGAGTACTGTTCACAAGTTTGGGGAGGGTCTTAAATAGTCAGAAAAGGCTGGAAAAATAGATAATTAATCAAAACATGTGAAGCTCATTGTTCTTTGTGCCTGAACTACTTCTTAATACTTTAGGGGAACCAAACAGAATTCTGGTGGGTTGAGGGGTTGAATAATAAATGACCCTCTGAAAAGACTTTTCACAATTTAAAAAAAAAAATAAACAAAGAAATAACATTCTTTTTTGCTGCAGTGCATTTCACACTTCCAGGCTGATCTACAGTCCAAATGTCACAATGCCAAGTTAATTCCAAATGTGTAAACCTGCTAAATCTGCAGGGGGTTGAATACTACTTGTAGGCACTGTATATACATACGGTATATACATAGACACACATAATTACACACACACACACACATAGACAGACACACACATATATATATGTATATACATACAAACACATACATACATAGACACACATACATGCATACGCACGCACACACACACATACATAGACACACACACACACATATATATGTATTATATATATATATATATACACATACACACACACATATAGACACACACACACATATATATATACACATACATACATGCACACACACACATATATATATACATACATACACACATACATGCACACATACATAGACACACTCACTCACACATTATATAGGTGAAACTGCGACTGCGATACGTACATTATATAGGTGATACCACTGTGTGTAATATACTGCGACCGCTATGTATAGCCCATATAGGCCAGGCGCTCTGTGTGTGTATGTGTATATATATATATATATATATATATATATATATATATACACACACATATACACACACACACACATATACACTGCGGCTGACCTATATGGGCTATACACAGCGGTCGCAGTATATTACACACAGTGGTATCACCTATATAATGTATGTACCGCAGTTTCACCTATATAATGTATATAGACTGCTGTACATACATTATATAGGTGATACTGCTACTGCGGTATATAATCGCAGTATCACTTATATATTGCATATACAACAGTCAATATACATTAGACAGGTCAAACTGCAAATGCTGCATATACATAAAAAAGTTTTCATCTTGGGTCTCATCTGAGATAGGGGAGGATGAGGAGGGTCCACTGTCCAGCCAGCATCGGAGGTGCGGAGGATGTGGAGCAGATGCAGGCCGGGGATTGGTGAGGAGAGCACTGTTCTCTGACACTGGTTCTGACCAGGGTCAGACACAGTAAGGCTCAGGCATCTCTGCGCGCGGTGGCGGCCTTTTCAAACCTTTGCACAGGCCCTGGTGCGTGCGCTCTCCTGTTTTCCCTCACTGACAAAGGCGGCAGCCATGTACGCAAGCAAGAACGAGGGCCGTGCTCATGTGGGCCGCCACGGCCTTGGTCAGCGCGTTCACCAAGAGAGCACGCACCATGGCCTGTGCAGAGGATTTAGAGGGCCGGCGGCCCATTTTGTAGCTCAGCGTGCTTAGGGGCCCCTTAGCACTCCGGGCCCCGCTGCAACCTCTGTAGTTACGCCCGATAGGGGTATACTATAGGCACAGGTACACAATGTTATATACACTGGATGGATCAATCCTGCACCTGGCCCACGACATACATGCACTGTATATATACGGGGCCATGTATATAGCATGTGATGTCCAGTCACCAGGTTCAGGCGTGATCACTCCAGTGCTGGGTTCTGTAGACAGTCTCTGCTCACTCTCAGTATAGGGAGATTTATTGCAGGAGACTGAACTTTCCTGCAGTCTGGTAACTCTGGAGCCGATGACCTGGCACTGACAGGGTGAAAGTTCAGACTCCTGCAATAAATCTGTGAGCATCAGCAGAGCGGCCACTGATACTATAGGGACCGGCCCCGGACTAATCAGGAGGTGAGCAGCAGCGTCCATCCCCTCACCGCACACAGAGCTGAAGGTACTCACTGATGTGTGAGCCGTCCACATGCAGATCTCCAGCAGTTACATGCAGCAGTGTTCCCTCTTCCTCAGCAGCCGGCCGGCCGCACACAGGGGCAGGGGGCGTGTCTGCTCCACTGTGAGGCAGCTGCCAGGACACAGAGAACACAGCGCCGGCCACCAGCAGCCCGAATCAGCTGCTTGGTGACCGGCCCGGGGGGCACATGCCCCTTTGCCACCCGGCCCAGTCCGCGCCTGCCTGCGAGAAATACGCAGCGGTGTTCTATAGAAAAGTCGGTAATTCAATTGCCGGCTCTTCATTTCTCCTTCACAAACCCGACATGATATGAGACATGGTTTACATACAGTAAACCATCTCATATCCCCTTTTTTTTTTTGCATATTCCACACTACTAATGTTAGTAGTGTGTATGTGCAAAATTTGGGCGCTGTGGCTTGTAAAATAAAGGGTTAAATCGTGGAAAAAATTGGCGTGGGCTCCCGCGCAATTTTCTCCGCCAGAGTGGTAAAGCCAGTGACTGAAGGCAGATATCAATAGCCTAGAGAGGGTCCATGGTTATTGGCCCCCCCGGAAGATGCGCCTATTCTGGCACTTGGCCACTCTTCCCACTCCCATGTAGCGGTGGGATATGGGGTAATGAAGGGTTAATGTCACCTTGCTATTGTAAGGTGACATTAAGCCAGGTTAATAATGGAGAGGCGTCAATTATGACACCTATCCATTATTACTCCAATAGTACTAAATGGTTAATAAAACACACACATTATTTACAAGTATTTTAATGAAATGTCCTCCTGAACTGGAGCCTGGTAAAAGTTCCCACGCTCGAGTATATATGAGGACATCCAGCAGAGGGCGCCTCACTGCAACTCAAGGTAACTACAGGTCACCCTGCGCTCCATTCATTCCCGGGGGTTTTACAGCCACGAGCACTGCTTTAGCACAGCTCCTGGCTGTAAAATGATTTAACCCCTTCAGATGGATTTACTTCGTGGGACTTGACATGAGCGTCGGAAAGTATGAGATATTGTTGTTTTTTTATTTTTCCTTTGTTACAGAACGAGGGTCATCAGGTGGATTACCAGTATAATAAAATATTACAACACCCTGTGTCTTTATTTCATTAAAATACTTGTAAATAATGTGTGTGTGTTTTATTAACCATTTCGTACTATTGGATTAATAATGGATAGGTGTCATAATTGACGCCTCTCCATTATTAATCTGGCTTAATGTCACCTTACAATAACAAGGTGACATTAACCCTTTATTACCCCATATCCCACCTCTACACGGGAGTGGGAAGAGAGTGGCCAAGTGCCAGAATAGGCGCATCTTCCAGATGTGCCTTTTCTGGGGTGGCTGGGGGCAGATGTTTGTAGCCAGGGGGGGGGGGCAATAACCATGGACCCTCTCTAGGCTATTAATATCTGCCCTCAGTCACTGGCTTTACCACTCTGGCGGAGAAAATTGCGCGGGAGCCCACGCCAATTTTTTCAACCATTTAACCCTTTATTTTACAAGCTACAGTGCCCAAATTTTGCACATACACACTACGAACATTAGTAGTGTGGAATATGCAAAAAAAAAAAAAGGGATATGAGATGGTTTACTGTATGTAAACCATGTCTCATATCATGTCGGGTTTGGGAAGGAGAAATGAAAAGCCGGCAATTGAATTACCGGCTTTTCTGCTATATCGCACTGAATTAAATAAATAAATATATATATATATATATATATATATATATATATATGTGTCAATGACATATATATATACTGTATATATGTTTTACCGAACATTTGAGCCCATAAATCCATTAGATGTCGGTTTTGCAAGCCTGCGAGAAAATATCGCAGTATGGATGCCATACGGATTACATACGGAGGATGCCATGCGCAAAATACGCTGCCACACCCTGCCTACGGATGACATATGGATGACTATTTTGGGAACATTTCTGCGTATTACGGCCGTAAAAAACGGACCGTATTGTCTTACGTCTAGTGTGGACAGAGACGTACAAACTGCTGCCGGGAAAGTGCTCTCCGCGCCGACCAATCACCTTACAGCTCTTACCTGGAAAGTTGGAAGCTATGAGCCGTGATCTGATTGGCTGCGGCGGTGCTATGGCTACCTGCTCCACATTTATATTGTACTAGATGGAGGCCCGATGCTATCGCATCAGGAGGGCGGTAATGTCACGATGGGGGCAGGTATGCGGCGCTGTTGTTGCCTAATGGCATCCTGTGATAATCTAATGACTTTTGCATCAGGGGACTCATGTACTTGATGCCTACACTTATATGCATTGTTTTTGTCCCAGCGATGCAGTTGCTCTTCAAGAGTCTCATTTGCCCGTTGTTGTCTTCAACGTTGTGTCCTTGCTGCTTTCCTTTCATTGTCATTGGCGTACTTTTTATGAGGAGCCATGTTGGTGTTGATAATTGCTTTTTAAAGGGGTTTTCCCACGAACAAAAGTTCATTTTAAAAATTGACTGTGTCTGACCATGTACAGAGCATACAACATCTCCTGGGCAGGGGAGGTAGCAAAAGACCATACTGATATTACAGCAGGAGATCGCAGATGATACATTTTGTGAGGTAAAATATTTTTAAAAAACTGTAATATTTTACCTCACAAAGTGAATCCACTGTGATCCCCTGCTGTAATGTCAGTATTGTCTTTTGCTTCTTCCCCTGCCCAGGAGATGTGGTGTGCTCCATACACGGCACAAGGCAATCTTGCCTTACGCAGGCGTGTACTATGGAGGACAGAGAATGAACTTCAATCCAATATTGCAGCCAGCATGCAGCCAGCGGGTAAGGAAAGGGTGAATCAAACACCCGAAAACCACGCCCATATGGCTGAAAATTGTTCCCTCCAAATTCAGGTGACAGAGTCCCTTTAACATAAATTATCATCACTGTCCCAATTGGGGCTCACAATCTAAATTCCCTATCAGTATGTCTTTGGAGTGTGGGAGGAAACCGGAGTACCCGGAGGAAAACCACGCAAACACGGGGAGAACATACAAACTCCTTGCAGATGTTGCCCTTGGTGGGATTTGAACCCAGGACCCCGGCGCTGCAAGGCTAACCACTGAGATGGGATTTATAGAAATCTGCTCGTTGATATTTTTTTAACTTGGCATAAACTGAGCTGCGATGCCAGTTTCAAAGCCGCAACATGTCATCTCTTGCAGATACGCTGAGTGTTACGTGCGTCCCGTAGACTGACATCAGATGCAGATAATCTGCAAGTAAAAAAAAAAAGTGAATTTTTAGTGCATTTCTGTGGCGGAAACACCTCCATCACGCATGTAATCTGCACATGACTGTATCAATAAAGTTTTGTCAAAGCCACATAAAAAACAAAGCATCTTAGTTTAAAACATGACAGACCACAAAGAGTCAAAAACGCAGCGTTAAAAATGAATTAAAAACACAATGAAACGCAGCGTGCTACAGTTCCAGCAATTATTTTTTTTATTTAGTGTCATCGCGCTTTTTTAAGCATTGTAAACTGCCCTGCGGTGCGTTTTTGAAATCCGCAATGTCATTTTCTCTTGCGATAAAGAAGCTATTTATTTGCAAAATTACGTCATAGACTTGAATGAGATCCGCAGGTAAAATAACGCATCCAGGTGCTTCGGAAATGCACTAAAATGCATGTAATCTGCACATTACATCAAATAAAGTTTTATGAAAGCCAAAATCAAAGCAGCTTTACTTAAAATATGTCATGTCAAAAGGGAACAAAAACTGCCGTGCCAGAAATGCAATAAAAACACATGTAAAAAACACAAGTGAACTAAATTTAGCTAATAAGTGCAGAAATTCTGCAACATCAAAACTTGTCATGAGAACTTAAGGTACCTTCACACGAAGCGACGCTGCAGCGATAGCGACAACGATGTCGATCGCTGCAGCGTCGCTGTTTGGTCGCTGGAGAGCTGTCACACAGACCGCTCTCCAGCGATCAACTATGCCGAGGTCCCCTGGTAACCAGGGTAAACATCGGGTAACTAAGCGCAGGGCCGCGCTTAGTAACCCGATGTTTACCCTGGTTACCAGCGTAAAATCTAAAAAAAACAAACAGCACATACTTACATTCACGTCCCCCTGCGTCCACTTCCTGACTGACTGAGCGCCGTACAGTGAGAGCAGAGCGGTGACGTCACCGCTGTGCTGCTTTCACTTTCACTTTGCGGCGCTGAGTCAGAGGAGGAAGCAGACTGCAGGGGACGCAATGTGAGTATGTGCTGTTTGTTTTTTTTACATTTTACGCTAGTAACCAGGGTAAACATCGGGTAACTAAGCGCGGCCCTGCGCTTAGTAACCCGATGTTTACCCTGGTTACCAGTGTAAAATATCGCTGGTATCGTTGCTTTTGCTTTCAAACACAACGATACACAGCGATCGGACGACCAAATAAAGTTCTGGACTTTATTCAGCGACCAGCGACATCACAGCAGGATCCTGATCGCTGCTGCGTGTCAAACGAAACGATATCGCTAGCGAGGACGCTGCAACGTCACGGATTGCTAGCGATATCGTTATAATGTCGTTTCGTGTGAAGGTACCTTTAGCCTGAGGCTGTGTTCACACGTTGCGGTTTTGCAGCTTTTTTATGCCAAATTTCCGCTGTGTTTAAGCTACGTACAAAAAGCAGGTTTAGCTTAGTTTTTGCTGTTTTTTAGGCTTAGTTTTTGCAGCGGTTTTGCACTATCCATGAAAGAGGCTGCAAGAACGCTGAAAGAAGTGACATTCTGCATTTTGCAAAAACAAAGCTGTTCTGATAAAACAGAAAAAAACAATGTATGCATGAGATTTCTGAAATCTCAGATCTTGCTGGTACTGTAAAATGTAGCTGAACAAAAAAAGGCTGAAAAAAAGCTGCTGAAAAAATGCAACATGTGAACATTGGGCTCATACAGACGTCTGTGGCTCTCAGTACGTGATCAGATTGCAATGTACAGACTGGCCACAGGTCAGCATGACCGCTTCATGTATTTCTATGGCACTGTCACGTTTGGGTCAGGAGCCGCCAGTCCGTGCATTGCAGTCTGATCTCGGACCGAGGTACACAGATGTCTGCATGAGCCATTAGGATTCCTACGCCTTTTTTTTTCAATTAAGACTTGCAATGCAATGAACTTCATGCAGGTTTTAAAGGGGTTTATTTCATTATTTTGTTCATACATTTCAGTAATACATTTTTTTCACAAATCTTTTTTTCTACAGAGCAGCCTATGGGGAACACACCCCAACTAAACATACTTAGTTTTAAAAAATAAGATATGCTATAAATGAAAGAAAAAAGTGACTCAAAAACTCAAAAAAGAGTATGTGCACATTCCTATTATATACTATAGTGGGTACATGCTCTATTTTTGGAAAACATAGATAGGAAAGGTACATGAACCATGTGAATGACGTCGGTCTTATATATTTCTTCACCATATTCCTTGCAATGCCGCACGTTGTTTGAAGAATGTAATATTGATACTTTATTGCACATTTTGTTCCTTTTTAATTAGAAAACTGAAGGACTTTGGCTCCTTTTCCTCATTTGCAATTTGTATTGAGTCACTTTTTTGTCCCATGGTAGTTGGCCCTTTTTTAAGTCTTTGATCTGTTTTGTGACTTTTTAGTGCAAAAAGTCACACATTGCGCCAAAATACCTAATCAAACAAAGTCCAGCTCACCATGGTCGACATCCTTGGAGACTCGGAGCACGGAACCGCTGTGTCAGGGCGTGGAAGAATCAAGAAAATGATGAGGAATCCAGCTCAACAAGAAGTGAAAAAAGCTTTTCTTTATTCACTTGGAAAATGTGTTCAGTGGAGGATAAAAACATCAGCAATTACAGAGAATAAAATGCGATATCAACGCGTTCCTGGTGACCAAGCACCGTTAGTCATGATAATCATGAGTGATGTTTTTATCCCCCACTGAACACATTTTCCAAGTGAATAAAGAAAAGTTTTTTTTCACTATCTTGTTGAGCTGGATTCCTCATCATTTTTTTTCCAAAATACCTAACATGCATAAAATCTAGTGCTGAGCGAATATACTCGTTACTCGAGATTTCCCAAGCACGCTCGGGTGTCCTCCGAGTATTTGTTAGTGCTCGGAGATTTAGTCTTCATCGCCGCAGCTGAATGATTTACAGCTATTAGCCAACTTGATTACATGTGGGGATTCCCTAGCAACCAGGCAACCCCCACATGTACTCAGCCTGGCTAATAGCTGTAAATCATTCAGCTGAGGTGATGAAAACTAAATCTCCGAGCACTAAAAAATACTCGGAGGACCCCCGAGCGTGCTAGAGAACTCTCGAGTAACGAGTATATTTGCTCATCACTAATAAAATCACTGGGTGGGGAGAGGACTGGAGTGCTTTTGTGTCTCATTTTATGATTGAAATCAGGCCCTTGGTGGATAAATCAATATTTGGCCTATTAGCAAAACCAATATTCCTAGCACACCTTACCATTTTAGAGTACAGAATATGTATACATGTGCCTGTCTTTGTGAAATTCATTGTTTTTTTGTTTGCCAAACCCCAGAAAATATTGTAATTTGTCCAGAGAAATAGCAAACAGTAGAAGCTAAAGGTTTCTCAGAAATAATACTACCACTTTATGGCATGCAGGTCTCTCAACTGTTACACAGGAAGACATCGCCACATGTACGTGGCAGCTGGTTGGCTGCGTGTGAATACAACCATTTCCATTCATCTTCCTGCAGTGCTGTTTTACAGCCATAAAGTCAAAATGATTGCCAGTCAATGCCATTGTATTTAGATCTATTTATTCCTATGCCAAAGGTCAGCAAATGAGGAAGGACTCAGTCTAGCAAAAGTTCAAATGGTGGAATAAGAAAGCATAACTTTTTGATAGTCGTGTACTCACCCTAGGCAAAGTGTAACATCGGTGATACTTCCTGACAATGGAATACTTCCTCCACTACATCCTAGATAGTCAAGGGTACTAAATAGTGATGAGCGAACGTGCTCAGATAAGGTGTGATCCTGGCATGCTCATGTGCTAATCGAGTGTCTTCAGCGTGCTCAAAAACTATGTTCGAGTCCCCGAAGCTGCATGTCTCGAGGCTGTTTGACAGCTGCAACACATGCAGAGAATCCCTGTTTGTTAGGTGTCTATGCTTGTCACATTCTTTTTCTAGCCTTGTAATGAGGTGGAGTTGGTAATGCTTGCTTCAGTTATTTCCACTTACAAAATTGCTGTAAAGTATAAATAAGGTATTATTACCTCGTAAAAAGGAAGCAGTTTAAGGCCAGTCTCACACGTCCAGATAATTCCGGTACCGGAAAAATCGGTACCGGAGTTATCCGTGTCCGTGTACTCACGTGGCACATCAGTGTGGCACACGTGCGGCAGCCGTGTGCCGCCCGTGTGGCAGCCGTGTGCCGCCCGTGTGCCGACTGAGGACCACACGGACCATGCAGGAGACAGCGCTACAGTAAGCGCTGTCCCCCCTGCGTGTGGTGCTGAAGCCGCCTTTCATTACTTCTCCCCAGCAGCGTTCGCTGGAGAGAAGGAATGAAAAATCATGTTTTTTTAATTTTTTTTGTTTTTAAAATAAAGTTCCCGATCACCTCCCGCATCCCACCCCCTGTGCGCCTGCCCGCTTGCATTACAATACTCCCATAGGGGTGGAGCCGCATATTCATCCCTGTAATGAGCAGTACCATGTGACCGCTCATACAGGACAAGCTGCGGCGCTGAAAGGAAACATCGTGGGAGCTGGGTGAGTATTTTAATGCAAGCGGGGGAGAAGGAATGAATGGCGGCTTCAGCACCACACGCAGGGGGGACAGCGCTTACTGTATCGCTGTCTCCTGCACGGTCCGTGTGGTCCTCAGTCGGCACACGGACAGCACACGGACGGCATCCGTGTGCGGTATGTGTTGACACGCACCCATTGAATTTAATGGGTCCGTGCGCTCCCACGAAAACTGACATGTCTCCGTGTTTTGCACACGGACACACGGTCCGTGAAAACATGCTGACATGTGCAGAGAGACATTGATTTTAATGTGTCTACATGAGTCAGTGTCACCACACGTACCGGAGCCACTGACGTGTGAAACAGGCCTAAGAAAAAGACCAAAAAGCGACGCTCCATAATGTGGAGGTTTTGGGTAAATGTAGTGACTGAGGGCTCGCTTACACTAGTGTATACCACAGCCGAGTTCTATGTGATGTTTTATTGGGTAGAACTAGGCCCAATGTTATACTATGTTGCAGTGCAGATCTGCAATTTTTTTTCTTACGCTGATTCGGTATGAGAAAACAATTGCAGCATGCTGTGAGTGCATTCGATAATAGGATCACGTGCACCCATGCAATTCTATGGGTGCGTGTGAAACATCAAACTGCACTCAGATGTCATCCGAGTGCAGTCCAATTACCACGGACACAGACAATGGAGAAGATGGAGAACTTAAGTTCTCTGTCTTCTCTACACCTGTGCTCCGATTTTCTCATGCAAGAGAATCACATCACACTAAGGTAACAGAGTTTGATCAGAGTGTCATTAGTATAATCGGCCCAAGTTTCTCGCGTGAGAGAATTGACAGCCATGTGAGTGAGCCTTGAGAGTAAATGGAACTGGTCACCTTAGCAAGGTACGTGAAAAACAGACGTGTAAGCATTTAGTGAATGAATCTGATTTCACATGTCTCTTTACCGTGTTCATTCAAATGCTGCACTTTGTTTAACCCTTTAGCACAATATAATATACATAATTATGGGGGTGATCATGTGTGGACATGGCTCAGGAACGAAGCGCTCTCCAAATGTGGCAGATACTGGCTATATTAATCTGTCTCTTTATCCATTTAAATGCTGCTGTCAAAATTATGGGGACACAACTTTGTCTCAATCATGTGATGCTTGTTCAAACTCACTGTCACGGGTTTACCACGACAGAGAGAAGCCAGAAGACCGCAGCATCTGATTTCTCCTATTCCTGCACTGATTAGAAGCACTTCACCTTCATATTAAATGGTACAAGTTTCTTTTAGCAGTGCAGGGGTTAATCTGTTCATTTGAGAGCTCCTGGAAGCGTTCCTGCATTAAGGCTCTTGGCTGTTCACCATTGACCACTCCCATCTCCTATATATTCTGGGCCCTGACTAGTACTCATTGTCAGAGCTAGCTTTTGCTGCATGGCTGGTAGTACTTGCTGGTTGTTATTGGTGAAAGCATTTGGTGGATTCATCTGGGACTGTTGCTAGGGTTTGAGTGTGTGATAATTCCCTTCTACTTTAGTTTAAATGTTTGCATTGTGTGTCTGTGTGGCCCACTAAGCATGGAGAACAGAACTGTTTGAGGACCTGAGAACCAAATTGTTTAAAAATATTAACAGTAATGAAGTTTACAACTCATGGCACTGTAGCTATTCTCCTTGGACATAGAGAGCACAGAAAAATTCATAAAAGTTTACTCTTGATGCCTTGACTGTGTGCAATTTATTGTGTTTATTGGTGGGTCCGAAACGTCATTTTTTCATAACGCTTTATGATTGCATTTTGTACAGTGATGCTACGTTGTTTATGTACGCAATAAATTGTTCATGTGTTGCATGATATTCCACTTGTGAGTGCGGTATAATTCTAAGTTACTATTATTTGGGACCTTGGTCCACTATACCAGCACCACCCATCTACCTTTCTAAAAAGTGTGCAGACCAATTATCTATATATTGACTGTGTGCAAGGCATCATGAACTCTGAAGTTCACCAAAGGATTTTGGGTTTCAATGTAGTGTCCAGTGTCAGAACACTGAGTTTGTGTCCTAGGTTATGTGTCTTCCAGCAGGACAATTACCTCAAACATACTTCAAGAAGCACCCAGAAATGGATGGAAAAAAGAGCTGTAGAGTTTTGAAGTGGTTCCGGATCTAAATCCCATTGAACACCTGTGGAGAGATCTTAAGATTGTTGTTGGGAGAAGGCACCCTTCAAATATGACAGTTTGCAACAGAAGACTGGTTCAAAATTACAGTTGTGAGGTGTAAGAAGCTTGGTGATGGTTATAGGAAGCGATTAATTACAGTTATATATTCCAAAGAGTGTGCAACCAAATATTAAATTGAGTGTGCCAATAATTTTGTCCTGTCCATTTTGGGGGGTTTGTGTGAAATGATGTCCAATTTTCCTCTTTTTCCTCTGTTTTTTTTTGTGTTGTTCCAATACATGCAAAGTATTATTGCAATATTTTTCTGGGAGAAATATTTCATTTTCTGGAACCAATACCAAGGGTGCCAAAACGTTTGGTCAAGACTGTATTTATACAATGTGCTGCAATATTTTTGTCTTGCTGTATACACTACAAGTGATCGGACAATCGCAGATTCAAATCCCCTAAGTGATCTAATAAATAAAATAAAAAATACATTTAAAAAAAAAATAGGCTGAAATCATCCTCCCTTTTTACTCATTGAAATTTATTTTTTATTTTTTTTAAAAAGACACATACGTGGTATTGGTCCAATCTATCAAAATATAAAGATAATTAACCTGATCGGTAAACTCTGCAACGAGAAAAAAAGAAAATGTGGGTTTTTTTGGTCACTTTTCCTCCCTAAAAAAATGCAATCAAAACCTTGTATACAGCCAAAAATGGTATTAATAAATTTCAGTTTGTCACTCAAAAAATAAGCCCTTGCCAGTGCATTCGATTTAAATACAAATAGGATACAGGTCTCAGAAAATGGCGACTCAAAGCAAAAAAATATTTTTTACAAATGTTTTATCTTTTTTCACTTAAAGGGTATCTGTCATGTGGAAAAAACAACCCCCGGTTTTTTTTTGTTTTTCGCTCCCCTTCTTTCCAGAGCCATAATGTTTTTATTTTTCCGTCAATATGGCCATGTGAGGGTTTTATTTTACGGGACGAGTTGTACTTTTGAACGACATCATTTGATTTTGCATGTCGTGTAACAGAAAGCGGGAAAAAAAATCCAAGTGCAATGAAATTGCAAAAAAAGTGCAATCCCACACTGTTTTTTGTTTGGCTTTTTTGCTAGGTTCACTAAATGCTAAAACTGACCTGCCATTATGATTCCCAGGTCATTATGAGTTCATAGACACCAAACATGTCTAGGTTCTCTTTTATCTAAAAGATAAAAAAAAATTCCAAAGTTTGCTAAAAAAAATAAAATAAAATTGCGCAATTTTCCGATACCCGTAGCGTCTCCATTTTTCGTGATCTGGAGTCGGGTGAGGGCTTATTTTTGCGTCCCGAGCTGACATTTTTAGTGATACCATTTTGGTGCAGGTACGTTCTTTTGATCGCCCATTATTGCATTTTAATTCAATGTCGCGGCGACCAAAAAAACTTAATTTTGGCGTTTTGATTTTTTTCTCATTACGCCATTTAGCGATCAGGTTAATTCTTTTTTTTTTGTTGATAGATCGGGCGATTCTGAACACGGCGATACCAAATATGTTTAGGTTTTTTTTTTGTTGTTGATTGTTTTATTTTGATTGGAGCGAAAGGGGGGTGATTTGAACTTTTGTATTTTTTTTGTATTTTTTTTATATTTTTAAACCCTTTTTTTTTTAAATTTTGGAATGCTTCAATAGCCTCCATGGGAGGCTAGAAACATCCACTACTCGATCGCCTCTGCTACATAGAGGTGATGCACAGGTCACCTCTATGCAGCAGAATTACAGGCTTGCTATGAGCGCCAATCACAGGGTGGCACTCATAGCAATTTGCCATCTGCAACCATAGAGGTCTCGATCACGTGACGGGGTCAGCGGTGCGCGTACTTCCGGCCACGTGACTGGCAGCGCTAGTTAAATGCCGCTGTCAGAGTTTGACAGCGGCATTTAACTAGTTATTGGGCGCAGGTGGATCGCGATTCCGCTCACGCCCATTGCAAGCACATGTCAGCTGTTGAAAACAGCTGACATGTCGTGGCTTTGAGGTGGGTTCACCGCCGGAGCCCACCTCAAAGCGGGGGGATACTGCCAGCTGACGTACTATCCCGTCAGCTAGCAGAAAGGGGTTAACCTGAAGATGTGGGGTTAATATGCAGGTTAATAGCATTCTGAACCTGCCCAGCACCTGCACTGAGAGCCCCAGAAGGAAATTAACTTTATTCCTCCCAGCAGTGATCGGGTTTAAGTAACGGGGGTGGCGCTGGCGCGGGATCGGTCGTCACTCTGTTTATAGAGAGCAGCGGCTCTAACCTTGCTCTGGCACTGACTAACAGCCAGCTCTGCAGTGCATCAGTACAGAGCCAGCTGTCAGTCAGCTCTGAAAGCCCGGCTGCTGGGAGGAAATTGACTTATTCCTCCTGGCAGATGGGCTTTCGGTGTGGCGGCCACTCAGCTTTAGGCCAGTTTCACACGTCCATTTATTTCCGGTGCTATAAAAACTGGTACCGGAGATATCCGTGTCCGTCCATGTGCCGCATCAGTACCACACGGACAGATGTCAGGGAAGAAGCGCTACAGTAAGTGCTATTCCCCGGCACTGGGTGCTGAAGCCCGCTCTCATCATTCTCCCCTGCTCTGCCGGCAATCACAGCAGATCGCCGTGACAATTTCTGCTATTTGCAGTGAAGATAGTGAGCTTGAACTGAGGTGACCTCATCATTGGCATTTCCCACGGTCCTGAGGTCACCGCAGTTCAGCCCGGCTGGGAACCTCGATGATGTCACCGCTGGTCAATGATGCTGCGCTAGCAGCAGCTCATTCACCAGTGGTTCTCAGCCTGGATGGTCGCATCTTGGCACCGTCCAGGTTGAAAACTATTTATCCCCCAGACATGGATTACGGCGTGGGACAGAACGACATACAGGTATGGTATATTGTTTTTTTTAATTTTAGTCTTATTACAGGAGAACAAGGGCTTCGGTGGAATTAGGTGTTTGGTGAGTATAACTGTTTGTTATTTTTAAATATAAAAGGAAAACTGTTTTGTTTCTAATAAAAGACTTTATTCTGGCTGTGTCTTTATTTACCATATAACTATAAGATTAGTAATGGATAGGTGTCTTATAGACGCCTCTCCATTACTAAACCGTGGGCTTGATGACAGTACAAAGGTTGACATCTACCCCACAAATATGAACCCCACTCACCACTGCTACAGGGCATCTGGGAAGAGCCAGGCAAAGCGTCAGCATTGGCACATCTAACAGACGCACCTTTTTTGGGCAGCTGTGGGCTGCTATTTTTAGGCTGGGAGGGGCCTATATCAATAAAATTAGCAAAAACAGACATCACATGTTTCTTATGTGTATCAAATCCATTTCCTGCACAATTCTAATCACTGAACTGCTGCCACTTTTACCTTTCCTCTATGCTCCATAATTGCTTGTCTGTAATATGGCCTCTGATGAAGCATTTGTGAAACGTGTGTCGGGTATTTGGTGGGTGAGCTTACTACAACTGACTCTCCATATTTATTACCCATTACCTCCCTGTGAGGTACACTAACTTTTCCTGGTATTGAAACCTTTACATAGTTGTTTGTTTATATACTCTTGAATATTGATTCATTCTTAACTGTATTTCATATTTATCTGTGATCCATACATTATACCTTTATCCATATATTATACCCACGGGTGCTCACCCACCAATTTTAATCCTTGTCAGTACTGCCGGATTTAATTGTATGTTGTTGTTTTTATTAATTGTACTTAATAATGTTCATTATATTTTAATTATTGATATGACTTATTTTGTCCTGGCACACATCCCCTTCTTAATTTTTTTCTATTTCTATAGTGCCTTTTTGAGACACCTACACTTCCTAGGATTGCAGGCTTTAGTAGCTTATAATATGGCTTTGTAATACGGACATGGTGTGATTCAAGATGCATCAGTATTTGCATTCATTTTCTACATTTTCAGCAAACAGCACACTATTTTATATAGAAAATTATACCAATGAATGCAAACACTGATGGACTACCAATAAAATACTGATGCATCTACTATATAATTGTCTATTTCTCTCTGTTTGTCTGTAACGGAAATCCCGCGTCGCTGATTGGTCGCCACATAGTTCGTTCACGTTTACTGAACAAGTGCTGTCAGTCACAGTGCCACGCAGTTCAGTCACGTTTACTGAACAAGTTCTGTCAGTCACAGTGCCACGTAGTTCAGTCACATTTACTGAACAAGCTCTGTCAGTCACAGTGTGATGTAGTTCAGTCACGTTTATGGGACAAGTTCTGTCAGTCACAGTGCCACGTAGTTCAGTCACATTTACTGAACAAGTTCTGTCAGTCACAGTGCCACGCAGTTCAGTCACGTTTACTGAACAAGTTCTGTCAGTCACAGTGCCACGTAGTTCAGTCACATTTACTGAACAAGTTCTGTCAGTCACAGTGCCACGTAGTTCAGTCATGTTTACTGAACAAGTTCTGTCAGTCACAGTGTGATGTAGTTCAGTCACAGTGCCACGTAGTTCAGTCACGTTTACTGAACAAGTTCTGTCAGTCACAGTGCCACGTAGTTCAGTCATGTTTACTGAACAAGTTCTGTCAGTCACAGTGCCACGCAGTTCAGTCACGTTTACTGAACAAGTTCTGTCAGTCACAGTGCCACGTAGTTCAGTCACATTTACTGAACAAGTTCTGTCAGTCACAGTGTGATGTAGTTCAGTCACAGTGTCACGTAGTTCAGTCACGTTTACTGATCAAGTTCTGTCAGTCACAGTGCCACGTAGTTCCGTCACGTTTACTGAACAAGTTCTGTCAGTCACAGTGCCATGTAGTTCAGTCACGTTTACTGAACAAGTTCAGTCAGTCAATGTGATGTGCAAAAATATTTTGGGTTGATATTCTTAACAAATATAGTGTCTGTACTTCTTTCGTCCAATGATTTATTTAAATACAGTTAGATATTCATGTAATGGTTTATATATTTTGATGATCTGTTTAATAATTTCGTTCAGTTGTATTGCATTATTCTTTAAATCTTCATAAATAAACTACATACATACTCTAGAATACCCGATGCGTTAGAATCGGGCCACCATCTAGTTGATATTATAAATACCCTCCAAAGACTATATTGGATGTATGCTATCTGTAAAAGAAATTAATACAGAATATGTTTTTTTCAGTAAAACACCATGTAATAGAACATTAGATTTATATTTACCATATTACGAGCTACAAAAAAGAAAGGATACACATTTAAAAAACGCTGTCTGAAAGAATTAGATAGCCCAAATTATTCCCATTAATAAGCACCAATCAACAATATACAAGTTGATCAGCACTCGTTTACTGGCCTCTTTACTCAGACGAGAGAACAATGGAAACAGAACGATCGTTAATATATGATCATTCTTTCCCCATGACGCATCATGTTATCAGTAGCTCATCTCTGGGTAATATGCCACTAGGTTCTATCCAATTACGCGACAAATAATCGTTTTGCTCCTTTGTCCAATGATCACCAGCATGTTTATACAGGTCGATAATCAAGAACAAGAGTTCCAGTAAATGCTCGTTCAATGATTATTTGCCTGTCTAAATGAACCATTACAGTATGTATCTACAAAGTTGTGGTAACACTGTAATTTTAATATAGAAATATGGGAATATGACTATGCGATATATTAATGTCGCTAAATAAGTTTTATTTGACTGACTCTTCCCACACTTGAGTCTTCAAGTAATTTAAGGTTTGATATTATTCCTCCTGTCATGCCATAATGTAGCGTTTACCAACCATCTATTATTCCAATCCATCCTCTGTATAAATGTTACATATTAAATGGCCAATTTCTCTACAAATAGACTAATGCAATCAAAAACATAATTTTAAAAACTCCAGTAAAATGCACCACAGTTCATGAGTGCCGCTAATCGTTTGTGCTGAAATAGGGACTAACAATTTGACCTCACCTGATATTCCTAAAAATATTTTTTTACTTACCAAAGACCACAGACTTGAACCAAATGGGATTGTAAATGGTGTATTGCAAACTGAATTTTTCTTCTATTTGTATAAAGTTAATGTTAATCATTGCATACAGGATAAAGATCAATATGAGGTTTCCACCAGTGATGAGGAAACATGCTTGGATAAGGTGTTATCTGAGCATGCTCGGGTACTATTCGAGTGCTGGAAAAATATGTTCAGGTCCCCACTGCTGCATGTCTCGCTGTTAGAAAGCGCAACACATGCAGGGATTGCCTAACAAACAAGCAATCCATGCACGTGTTGCAGCTGTCGAACAGCCGCGAGACATGCAGCCGTGGGGACCCGAACATATTTTTCGAGCATGCCGAAGTCACTCGGTTATCACCCAAGCATGCTCAGCTAATACCTTATCTGAGCAAGTTCGCTCATCGCTAGTTTCCTTTACTCATTTCCTTTTATACTGGTTGTAAGAACTGTTCGGAGAAATGATGCTATGTGGTTAGTTATTCCTTACATTATATTAGGCAGGCATGTGACAGTTTATAGGCGCACGTATAAAGTGTGATTGTGACAGTTTACACATCATGTCGTAAAGATCAACACTATATTCCAATAAAGAATATGAAGTGAGTCTTAAACTAACTTTATACTTTTTTTTTTTTACAGCCATATTATAAATGAACTGATAGAAACAGAGCGTGTCTATGTTGAAGAGCTTCAAAGTATCATAGAGGTAAGAGCCTTTCAAAACCACTACTCAATGCATTCAACATTCATCTAGTAATTCCATTTTAATCCACCTTCTGTTTTATAATTACTTATTTATGACATTTATGACATTTTCAAGATTCTTGCTAATTATTATATTAGTTGACATTTCATTTTTCTCTTATACAATATACAAGTGTTTTTCACTAAATTGGAATTTCATCAAAAAGTTCATTTATTTCAGTTCTTCAATACAAAAAGTGAATGTCATATATATAGTCATTACAAACAGAGTGATCTATTTCAAGTGTTTATTTCTGTTAATGTTGATGATTATGGCTTACTGCCAATAAAAACCCCAAAGTCATTATCGCGTTAAATTAACAAATACCTGCCAAGGCTTCCTAAACATTTAAAAAGGTCCCTTAGTCTGTTTCAGTAGGCTCCACAATCATTGGGGAGACTGCTGACTTGACAGATGTCCAGAAGGCAGTCATTGACACACTCCACAAGGAGGGTAAAGGTAATTGCTAAAGAAGCTGGCTGTTCAGAGTGCTGTATCCAAGCATATTAAAGGGAAAGTTGGGTGGAAGGAAAAGTGTGGTAGAAAAAGGTGCATAAGCTACTGGGATAACCGCAGCCCTTAAGGGATTGTTAAGAAAAGGCCATTAAAAAATTTGTAGAGATTCACAAGGAGTGGACTGCTGCTGGAGTCATTGCATCAAGAGCCACCACACACAGACGTATCCAGGACATGGGCTACAAGTGTCACATTCCTTGTGTCAAGCCACTCATGACCAATAGACAACACCAGAAGCCTCTTATCTGGGCCAAGGAGAAAAAGAACTGGACTGTTGCTCAGTGGTCGAAGGTGTTGTTTTCATATGAAAGTAAATTTTGCATTTCATTTGGAAATCCCAGAGTCTGGGGGAAGAGTGGAGAGGCCACAATCCAAGCTGCTTGAGGTCTAGTGTGAAGTTTCCACAATCAGTGATGGTTTGGGGAGCCATGTCATCTGCTGGTGTAGGTCCACTGTGTTTTATCAAGACCAAAGTCAGCGCAGCCGTCTACCTGAAAATTTTAAAGCACTTCATGCTTCCGTCTGCTGACAAGCTTTATGGAGATGGAAATTTCATTCTCCAGCAGGACTGGCACCTGTCCACACTGCCAAAATTACTAATACCTGGTTTAAAAATAACAGTATCACTGTGCTTGATTGGCCAGCAAACTCGCCTGACCTTAACCCTATAGGTAATCTATGGGAAATTGTCAAGAGGAAGATGAGCGACTCCAGACCCAACAATGCAGATGAGCTGAAGGTTGCTATCAAAACAACCTGGGCTTCCATAACACCTCAGCAATGCCAGAGGCTGATTGCCTCCATGCCAGGCTGCATTGATGCAGTAATTAATGCAAAAGGAGCCCTGACCAAGTATTGAGTGCATTTACTGAACATACATTTCAGGAGGCCAACATTTCGGATTTTAAAATTATTTTTCAAGCTGGTGTTATAAAATATTCTAATTTACTTAGATAATGACTTTTGGGTTTTCATTGGCTGTAAGCCATAATCATTAACATTAACAGAAATAAACACGAGAAACAGATCACTGTAATGACTCTATATAATATGAGTTTCTCTTTTTGTATTGAAGAACTGAAATAAATTAACTTTTTAATGATATTCTAATTTAGTGAAAAGCACTTGTAGTTTTTCTGTGGCATTGCCAGGGTCAAGTCCAGAGAATGAGGCTATGTGCACACAAAGTTTTTTTTAGTAGTTTGGGCTGTCCAATTTAGAATAAAACACCTGAAAAATAGCTTCAAAATGCCTGAAAACGTTCTTATTAATTTTTATTCTAAAAACCACATTGCACTTTATACGTTCAGTCTTTTGAGCATTTTTTCTGCCTTTATATTTTGAAAACTGTTATATAAAAAGTAAGTGCATGTCATATTTTTGATGCAGGTCCTGATCTAAAACGTTCTTAAAAGGGTAAAAAAGTGCATCGGGAAAAAAACTATTCAAACCTTTTCAGGACACACTTCAGAATGAGAAAACTTCTCCAAAAACTCCCCACAGAAGGAGCATTTTTTGAAGTGGCTTCTACTCGTTTTATGCAGGCATTCAAAATATGTGCACATGGCTTTAGGGAGAGACGTGAGGCAGAAGAGTGAACTTAACAATCCCCAGTGGAATCAATGAAGGCATTCAAGGGGTTAATAAGCAGAGTAGTCAAAGTACTCCAGACATGTCAGTCATCATGCAAAGGTTGCAACCAAATGTAGCACATCTTTAACCCCTTTCTGGCATTGGGCATATTATTCTGTCATTGTGACCTGGGACTTAATTCCCATGGACGGAATAGTACGTTATAGGTGATCAGCCACGCTCACGGGGGGAGCGTGGCTGATCGCGGCTGTGTGTCAGCTGATTCTCATAGCTGACACCCGACATTAAGTGCCAGGAGCGGTCACGGACCGCTCCCGGCATATTAACCCCCAGAACACTGTGATCAAACATGATTGCAGCGTTCCGGAGCCGGGGTCCCGATCGCTGCCATGGAGACCCGATGTTGTCATGACGACATCCAGGTCTCCAGAGCTGAGAGACTTCCTGTCATGCGCAGTGCATGTCAGGAAGTCTCTAAGGTCAGTGTACAGAAGCTGCAGTGCTGACAGCTTATATAGCATATAAACATAAGGGTGAATGACCTCGGGGAGATCAAAACATCCAACACCGTGGAGACACCATCACGTGTTTCTCAACGCAGTGATCCAGAACACTGCCCCCATCCCTAATGGGAAATATGCAAATGCATGTAGAAAAGCCGCGGAGACACCATCACGTGTTTCTCAACCCAAGCAATGAATAGCCAGGTCTTTCACCAGGAAGGAACCACGGGAAGGGCAGCATCCAAGAAAGGAAAACCACCTATGCCAAAACATGCTATCCATCCACAGACAGCTGTTTCGGGGTATTTGCCCCTCATCAGTGTGGAGTAGGAAACTGGCTATTAGGAGCAGTGCCTAGTAAAAGGACTATAAACATAAAGGTGAATGACCTCAGGGAGATCAAAACATCCAACACCGCGGAGACACCATCACGTGTTTCTCAACGCAGTGATCCAGAACACTGCCCCCATCCCTAATGCTATAGAAGCGATCAACCTGCACAAAATGAGTGTCCCATAGTGGGACAAAGTGCAAAAGTAAGAATGAACTAAAAAATTGGTTTTTAATAATTGTAAAAATATTTTAAAAAATAATAATAAAAATATCTATATTTATTCCATCAATAAATAAATATTTGAATTAAAAAAATCTAAACAATAAAAGTAAACCTATTTAGTATCACCGCGTCGGTAACGACCTGACCTATAGAACTGTCCCTCTAGTTAACCACTTTAGTGAACACCATTGAGAAATAAAAAGGCAAAACAACAATGCTTTATTATCATAGCGCCGAACAAAAAGTGGAATAACACGCGATCAAAAATATGGATATAAATAACCATGGCACCGCGGAAAACATCATCTTGTCCCGCACAAAACAAGCCACCATATAGCTCCATCACCAGAAAAATAAAAAAATGATAGCTCTCAGAATAATGCAATGCAAAAATAATTATTTTTTATATAAAATAGCTTTTATTGTATAAAAGTGCCAAAACATAAAAAAATAAATGAGGTATCACTGTCATCATACTGACCTGAAGAATGAAACTGCTTTATCAATTTTACCACGCGCAGAACGGTATAAACCCCCCCAAAGAAATTCATGAATTGCTGGTTTTTGTTCATTCTGCCTCACAAAAATCGGAATAGAAAGTGATCTAAAAATATCATGTGTCCAAAAATAGTACCAGTAAAAACGTCAACTCGTCTCGCAAAAAACAAGACCTCACATGACTCTGTGGGCCAAAATATGGAAAAATTATAGCTCAAAAATGTGTTGATTTAAAAACCTATTTTTTGCAATAAAAAGCATATTTTAGTGTGTGACAGCTGCCAAACATAAAAACCCGCTATAAATTCCCACTATAAATAGTAAATCAAACCCCCCTTTATCACCCCCTTAGTTAGGGAACAATAATAAAATAAAGTATTTATTTCTCTATTCCCATTAGGGTTAGGGTTGGGTCAAAAGTTAGGGTTAGGGTTGGGGCTAAAGTTAGGGTTAGGGTTGGGGCTAAAGTTAGGGTTGGGGCTAAAGTTGGGGTTAGGGTTACGGTTGGGATTAGGGTTAGGGGTGTGTTAGGGTTAGGTTTGTGGTTAGGGTTATGGTTAGGGTTGGGAATAGGGTTAGGGGTGTGTTGGGGTTAGGGATGGGGTTAGAATTGGGGGATTTCCACTGTTTAGGCACATCAGGGGCTCTCCAAACGCGACATGGCGTCCGATCTCAATTCCAGACAATACTGCATTGAAAAAGTCAAAAGGTGCTCCTTCCCTTCCGAGCTCTGTCATGCGCCCAAACAGTGGTTTACCCGCACATATGGGGTATCAGCGTACTCAGGACAAATTGCACAACAACTTTTGGGGTCCAATTTCTCCTGTTACCCTTGGGAAAATAAAAAAAAATTGGAGCTGCAGTAAATTTGTGAAAAAAAGTTAAATATTAATTTTTTTAAACATTCCAAAAATTCCCGTGAAGCACCCGAAGGGTTAATAAACTTCTTGAATGTGGTTTTGAGCACCTTGAGGTGTGCCGTTTTTAGAATGATGTCACTTTTGTGTATTTTCTATCATATAGACCCCTCAAAGTGACTTCAAATGTGATGTGGTCCCAGAAAAAATGGTGTTGTAAAAATGAGAAATCGCTGGTCAACTTTTAACCCTTATAACTCCCCAACAAAAAAAAATTTTGGTTCCAAAATTGTGCTGATGTAAAGTAGACATGTGGGAAATATTACTTATTAAGTATTTTGTGTGACATATCTGTGTGATTGGAAAATTGCAAAATTTGCTAAATTTACGTTTTTTTCACAAATAAACGCAAGTCATATGAAAGAAATTTTACCACTAAAGTGAAGTAAAATATGTCATGAGAAAACAATGTCAGCATCACTAGGATCTATGGAAGCATTCCAGAGTTACTACCTCATAAAGGGACAGTGGTCAGAATGGTAAAAATTGGCCTGGTCATTAACATGCAAACCACCCTTGGGGGTAAAGGGGTTAATGAATTTGGCACATCTTTCAACTGTCTTGCACCACTTCCAAAAATGTACCCCAGGCAGAAATTGGAGTAGATCTCTGACGTAATTTATGCCACCTTTGTGCTCAAGTCTTGTCTACTTTTCAAAACGTTGTCAGGGCTGGCCAGGACTGCTGTAAAAATGTCAAAAGACACAAACATTTTGCAACGTTTCATGCAGTTTTACTCCAAAATTCTAGCAAAATCTAATGAACCGGGCCCTAATCATTTCAAGAATTGGGGTAATTTAAGTATTTCTATGTAGTAATTATACAAAACTGATAATGATATAAACACACTGATGTAAAATACTGACCAAATACTGAACATGTGAACGTGGCATTAGAGTTTGAGGAGAGTGTCAGCTGAGTGTGATCCGATTCTCTTGCATGAGAAAATTGCTACACAAGTTCGGAGAAGATGGAGAATTCATTTCTCCATCTTTTCCATTGTCTGTGTCCACGTACATCGGATTGCACTCGGATGACATCCAAGTGTAGTTTGATACTTCGCACGCACCCATAGAATTGCTCCGATAATGGGATGCACTCGCAGTATGCTGCAATTGTTTTCTCATGCAGGATCGGCGTAAGAAAAAAATTGCAGATTTGCACTGCCCCAGAATATAACATTGAGCTAAGTGCTAGCCAATAAAACATCACATAGCACTCGGCCGTGGGGACCTAGCTGCACGCTTACATCTTAGGTAAAAATGAAATCCTTATCTCCTTTCAAGCCCATTGCACATGCACTTTACTCAGGCTAATTTTATATTAGCCAGCACCCATTGTGCTCACATGCTTGGTCGTCATGGCTACGGCATTACCATGTATGGCAGGCAATCCCCGCGTCTTCATTAGTTGAAACATAGACTCGAGTATGGCGCTTGTTGTGGATTCTGTTTGTGGGCTCCCTCTGGTGGTTACTGCTGGTACTGGGTGACTTTGGTGGGTTGCGGCCTTTGGTTTCCACCTGTCCATCAGAGGCTGGGTGGTTCCTATTTTACCTGGCCTTTCTGTCATTCCCTTGCCGGCTATCAATGTATTCAGATGTGCTCTGTTTGGTTCCTGCCTACCTGCTCCCAGATCTTTCAGGATAAGCTAAGTGCTGATTTTCAGTTGTTGTTTTTTTTGTCCAGCTTGCTTATTATGTCTCTATGCTAGCTGGTAGCTCTAGTGGACTGAGGTTCTCCCCATGTGCCATGAGTTGGCACATGGGTTCTTGTAATCTCAGGATGGTTTTTTTTGATTAGGGTTTTTTGCTGACCGCTCAGACCCCTTTTGTATCATTCTGCTTTCTAGTTTACAGCGGGCCTCAATTTGCTGAACCTATATATATCATCTCTATGTGTGTGCCTTCCTCTCATTTCACCGTCAATACATGTGGGGGGCAACTATACCTTTTGGGGTTCATTCCTCTGGAGGCAAGTGAGGTCTTTATTTTCTCTGCAGTACTAGTTAGCTCTTAGGCTGGTGCGTGGCGTCTAGAACCAACGTAGGCACGCTCCCTGGCTATCTCTAGTTGCGTTTGTCAGGCGTAGGGCAGCGGTCAGCCCAGGTTCCATCACCCTAGAGCTCGTCCGATATTTTGTATTACTTTGCTTGTCCCTTGCTATCCCTAGCCATTGGGATTCATGACAGGCGCTCCAGCACTCGCGATACTTGATTAAGTAGCGAGCGTACCCAAGCACTCTCGCTCATCACTAAGCGTGACCTCTTCTTGCCTCAGCAACCTTGGTATTTTCAGTATTAGATCAGAAACACTGGGTAAACAGTAGTGTGGACAGCCTCTTACCTCAACACACCCAACATTAGGTCAGAAAAACAGACTTGACTGTAGTGTGAGCAGCATCTTATTACATCAGCAGTCCTTGTATCTCCAGTATTAGATCAGAAAGACACAGTAGACAGCCATATGCGCATCCTCTTCTTACCTCAGCCACTCTCCAGTACAGGTTCAGAAGGACAGGTTGGACAGCAGTCTGAGCAGCCTCATCTTACCTCAGCACTTCTGGCATCTCCCGTATTAGATCAGACAGGGTGGACAGCAGACTGAACAGCCTCATCTTACCTCAGCACTTCTGGCATCTCCCGTATTAGAACAGACAGGGTGGACAGCAGTCTGAGCAGCCTCATCTTACCTCAGCACTTCTGGCATCTCCCGTATTAGAACAGACAGGGTGGACAGCAGACTGAGCAGCCTCATCTTACCTCAGCACTTCTGGCATCTCTTCTGTATTAGATCAGACAGGGTGGACAGCAGGGTGAGCAGCCTCATCTTACCTCAGCACTTCGGCATTTCCCTTATTAGATCAGACAGGGTGGACAGCAGTCTGAGCAGCCTCATCTTACCTCAGCACTTCTGGCATCTCCCGCATTAGATCAGACAAGGTGGACAGCAGTCTGAGCAGCCTCATCTTACCTCAGCACTTCTGGCATCTCCCGTATTAGATCAGACAGGGTGGACAGCAGTCTGAGCAGCCTCATCTTACTTCGGCACTTCTGGCATCTCCCGTATTAGATCAGACAGGGTGGACAGCAGTCTGAGCAGCCTCATCTTACCTCAGCACTTCTGGCATCTCCCGCATTAGATCAGACAGGGTGGACGGTGGTGTGACAATGCCTTTTCTTATATCAGAACCTAACCTTACTACTTGCACACAGTTTGAATTACAGTAACAATATATCCTTTGCATGAATAAAATCTCTTTAAATAAACATTAAAGTCAGGCTATTTTTTGCATTATTTTCCATTATATGTATTTTGTATGGTTTTGGAGACGAAGGGAGGGTTCCCTGTAACTTAAAAAGTTGTTGTGATAGAGAAAAACTGGGATCACTTTTGGATATAGAAGTGAAAAGTTATTCAAAAACAAGTATCAGATCTACAGTAACTAAATGAAAATTGTGTTCCCCAGTGTAATAGGAGCGTTATTTGTTGATTGATCAGTTCCACAGAGAATGTTTTCTATTATTTCTAGTATTTATGTTATAAATATCTGTAATAAAAGCATAATATCCATAAGAAAATAATTGTCATATATCTGTCATATATAGAATCAAACATAATTCTGTACTAAAAAATATACTAAAGTCCTACCAGTTTGACTGAACAAATAAGAATTGCAAAGCATTTAAAGGAAATCTGTCAGTAAGATCAACCCTTCTAAGCTACTATGGTCACTTACTGTAGCCCTGATGTTCTCGCTGCAGCTATGTCGGCAAAGATCGGTGGGCTGCCTCAACGAGGCACTGCTGTCGCTGCAAGGGTTAAGTAATGATTATTTTGCAAGTCTATGGAATAAAAAAAATTGGAAACCCTTTTTAAACAGAACCAGTCAGCAAGTTTTTACATGTGGAAGTAGGAGTGTGGCTGCATAGACGCTTGTCCCCCACTAAAAATGATATTGTATGGTAGAGATCCAATATGCGAGTGATAAGAAATATAGCCATATGCAAATCAAGCTGGAAGTGCACTGGAGGCATTTCCATTCGTATGGAAGGATTCTTTCGAGTACAATGACATTGCCAATTACCGATCATCTCTGCTTTCTGAGGTGGCCAGTCTTCTAGGCAAGGATCAGTGTTTGCAAGCTCTTTGCTACAAAGTTTTGAACTGCTAGCTTCAGTGCCCTTGCATTACTATCATAGTCTAAGGCAAAGCTGCCTCTACTTGCAGCATGTGCGAGCCCGCAGCTTAGGCCAGTAGTATGGCCATGTCACTGGTTTGAACTGTCAATCATTAGGGGCGCTGGCATGCATCTGGGAGGCAGGGGAGCAGTGAAGATAGAAGACAAATCCACCCCTTAAAGGATAGGATATGGTTGGGACCAGCATTATCTGGAACTACACTAACGTTCAAAAGTTTAGGGTCACCCAGACAATTTTGTGTTTTCCATGAAATCTCATACTTTTAGTAATCAAATGAGTTGCCAAATGAATTGAAAATCTAGTCCAGACATTGACAAGGTTCTAAAAAATATTTTTATTTGAAATAATAATTTTCTCCTTCAAACTTTGCTTTCATCAAAGAATGCTCCCTTTGCAGCAATTACAGCATTGCAGACCTTTGGCATTCTAGCAGTTAATTTGCTGAGGTAATCTGGAGAAATTTCACCCCATGCTTCAGAAGCCCCTCCCACAAGTTGGTTTGGCTTGATGGGCACTTTTTGCGTACCATGCGGTCAAGCTGCTCCCACAGCAGCTCAATGGGGATGAGATCTGGTGACTGCGCTGGCCACTCCATTACAGATAGAATACCAGCTGCCGGCTTCTTCCTAAATATTTCTTGCATAATTTGGAGGTCTGCTTTCGTCATTGTCTTGTTGTAGGATGAATTTGGCTCCAATCAAGCGCAGTCCACAGGGTATGGCATGGCATTGTAAAATGGAGTGATAGCCTTCCTTATTCAAAATCCCTTTTACCTTGTACTAATCTCCCACATTACCAGCACCAAAGCAAACCCAAACCATCACATTACCTCCACTGTGCTTGACAGATGGCGTCAGGCACTCTTCCAGCATCTTTTCAGTTGTTCTGCGTCTCACAAATGTTCTTCTGTGTGATCCAAACACCTCAAACTTGGATTCATAGAAACATAGTAACATAGTTATTACGGTTGAAGAAAGACTTTAAGTCCATCTAGTTCAACCCATAGCCTAACCTAACATGCTCTAACATGTTGATCCAGAGGAAGGCAAAAAAAACCCATGTGGCAAAGAGTAAACTCCACATTGGGGAAAAAAATTCCTTCCCGACTTCACATACGGCAATCAGACTAGTTCCCTGGATCAACGCCCTATCAAGGAATCTAGTATATATAACCTGTAATATTATACTTTTCAAGAAAGGTATCCAGTCCCCTCTTAAATTTTAGTAATTAATCACTCATTACAACATCATATGGCAGAGAGTTCCATAGTCTCACTGCTCTTACAGTAAAGAATCCGCATCTGTGATTATGCTTAAACCTTCTTTCCTTCAGACGTAGAGGATGCCCCCTTGTCCCTGTCTCAGGTCTATGATTAAAAAGATCAAAAAGGTCTTTGTACTGTTCCCTCATATATTTATACATTAAAATAAGATCACCCCTTAGCCTTCCTTTTTCCAAACTAAATAGCCCCAAGTGTAATAACCCCCCAGTTCTCTAATAACCTTGGTCGCTCTTCTCTGCACCCGCTCTAGTTCAGCCATGTCTTTCTTATACACCGGAGACCAGAACTGTACACAGTATTCTAAGTGTGGTCGACCTAGTGACCTGTATAGAGGTAAAATTATGTTCTCCTCATGAACATTTATGCCTCTTTTAATGCATCCCATTATTATATTTGCCTTTGTAGCAGCTGCCTGACACTGGCCACTAAATGTGAGTTTGTCATCCACCCATACACCCAGGTCTTTTTCATTGACGGTTTTGTCCAGAGTTTTAGAATTAAGCACATAGTTATACATCTTATTACTTCTACCCAAGTGCATGACCTTACATTTATCCCCATTAAAGCTCATTTGCCATTTATCAGCCCAAGCTTCTAGTTTACATAAATTATCCTGTAAAATAAAATTGTCCGCCTCTGTATTGATTACCCTGCAGCGTTTAGTGTCATCTGCAAATATTGAAATTCTGCTCTGTATGCCCCCTACAAGGTCATTAATAAAAAGGAGAGGGCCCAATACTGACCCCTGTGGTACCCCACTGCTAACCGCGACCCAGTCCGAGTGTGCTCCATTAATAACCACCCTTTGTTTCCTATCCCTGAGCCAGCTCTTAACCCACTTACACATATTTTCCCCTATCCCCATTGTTCTAATTTTATGTATCAACCTTTTGTGTGGCACCGTATCAAAAGCTTTTGAAAAGTCCATATACACTACGTCCACTGGATTCCCTTGGTCCAGTCCGGAACTTACCTCTTCATAGAAATTGATCAGATTAGTCTGACAGGAACGGTCCCTAGTAAACCCATGTTGATATTGGATCATAAGGTTATTCCTCTTCAGATACACCAGTATAGCATCCCTTAGAATACCCTCCAGAATTTTACCCACAGTAGAGGTTAACCTTACTGGCCTATAATTTCCGAGTCCAGTTTTTGTCCCCTTTTTGAATATTGGCACCACATTTGCTATACGCCAGTCCTGTGGTACAGACCCTGTTATTATGGACTCTTTAAAAATTAAAAATAATGGTCTATCAATGACTGTACTTAATTCCTGCAGTACTCGGGGGTGTATCCCATCCGGGCCCGGAGATTTGTCAATTTTAGTGATTTTTAGACGTCGACGAACTTCCTTCTGGGTTAAGCAGGTGACACTTAATGGGGAATTTTTGTTATCACTGATCATATTGTCTGCCATGGGATTTTCTTGTGTAAATACTGATGAAAAAAAGTCATTTAGCATATTGGCTTTTTCCTCATCCTCATCAACCATTTCACCCAGACTACTTTTAAGGGGGCCAACACTATAATTTTTTAGTTTCTTACTATTTACTTAGTTAAAGAATATTTTGGGATTATTTTTACTCTCTCTGGCAATGAGTCTCTCTGTCTCAATTTTTGCTGCCTTGATTTGCTTTTTACAGAATTTATTAAATTTCCTGTATTTATTTAATGCCTCCTCACTACCTACTTCCTTTAATTCTCTAAATGCTTTCTTTTTGTCACTTATTGCGCCCCTTACAGCTCTATTTAGCCATATTGGTTTCCTCCTATTTCTAGTATGCATATTCCCATACGGTATATACTGTGCACAGGTCCTATCCAGGATGCTAATAAATGTCTCCCATTTTCTTTGTGTATTTTTATGTCTCAGGATATCATCCCAGTTAATTGCACCAAGATCCTCTCTCATCCGTTGGAAATTTGCCCCCCTGAAGTTTAGTGTCCTTGTAACCCCTCTACTACACATCTTATTAAAGGATACATGAAAACTTATTATTTTGTGATCACTATTCCCCAAGTGACCCCCAACCCTTATATTTGATATGCGGTCTGGCCTGTTGGTTAATATTAGGTCTAGCAGTGCCCCCCTTCTTGTTGGGACCTGAACCAGTTGTGAAAGGTAATTGTCTCTCATAGTTGTCAAAAACCGATTACCTTTGCTGGAACTGCAGGTTTCTGTTCCCCAATCTATTTCAGGGTAGTTGAAGTCCCCCATAATAATGACTTCTCCTTGAGTTGCAGCTTCATCTATTTGCTTTACGAGGATATTCTCCGTTGTTTCCATTATTTTTGGAGACTTCTAGCTAACCTCCCTAATGTCCCGTTGCCTCTCTGGCGTGGCACGTGGTACAGGCAGTATTTCGGAAAATACCACGTTGGAGGGCCTTGCTTTCAGCTTGCAGCCTAATTCCCTGAAATCATCTTTAAGGACCTTCCACCTACCTCTAACTTTGTCATTTGTGCCAATGTGCACCATGACCGCTGGGTCCTCACCTGCCCCTCCCAATAATCTGTCAACCTGATCAGCGATGTGTCAGACTCGAGCGCCGGGTAGGCAGCACACCGTTCGACGATCCCTGTCTTTGTGACAGATTGCCCTATCTGTTCCCCTAATAATTGAGTCCCCCACTACCAGCACCTGTCTGGTCTGCACTGCTCTGCTATTTCCCTCCTTACTGTAGCAGTCACTCCCCCGGCTTTCAGAGGACATGCCTGGCTGCAGCAGAGCTACCCCTGTACCGTCACCCCCCTCATCTGCCAACTTAGCAAACTTATTGGGGTGTGCCAGATCAGGACTAACATCCCTGGCACTCTTCCCTCTACCCGGCCTTCTAACTGTCACCCAACTTGCTGCTCCACTGTCCTGCAGCTCCATCCTACCATTCCCCCCTCATCTATCCCATTGAGCAACTGCTCAGTGAGCAGAAGACTCCTTTCCATATTGTCAGTGGATCTCAGTGTTGCCAGCTGCACATTTAGATCCAGAATCTGGGCTTCCAAATGCACAACGTGCTCACATCTCGCACAGCAGTATGCACCCTCGACCGGCTGATCAAGGACTGCATACATGTGGCAAGATGTGCACTGGATGGCATTAACAATGGTGGAGCACATTTCCTAATGGGGATTGCACCAGACAGAAAAGTTAAATTAAAAATAAATACAAAGTATTAATAAAATAGACAGCAATTCAGTAATTCCTCCCTTGGAAACTCCCTGAATCCAAAGTCACTGAATCACAAGTCACACACTTACCGCCATTCACACTTACGCTCAGGTCACACTCAGCTCGTTCACACTCACTAAGCTGAAGATTAAAAGAGATTTTTTTCTTTTTCCCTTCAGCACCAATGCACCTTGCTGTTCAATGCACTTCCAAATGTCCGTAACATTTTTTTCCAATCTTCCTCTGTCCAATGTGTTCTTTTGCCAATATTAATCTTTTTCTTCTGTTAGCCAGTCTCAGATATGGCTTTTTCTTTGCCACTCTGCCCTGAAAGCCAGCATCCCGGAGTCGCCTCTTCACTGTAGACATTGACATTGGTGTTTTGCGTGTACTATTTAATGAAGCTGCCAGTTGAGGACCTGTAAGGCGTCGATTTCTCAAACTACAGACTATTGTACTTGTCTTGTTGCTCAGTTGTGCAGTGGGGCCTCACACTTCTCTTTCTACTCTGGTTAGAGCCTGTTTGTGCTCTCCTCTGAAGGGAGTAGTACACACCGTTGTAGGAAATCTTCAGTTTCTTGGCAATTTCTCGCATGGAATAGCCTTCATTTCTAAGAACAAGAATAGACTGTAGAGTTTCTCATGAAAGTTCTTTTTTTTCTGGCCATTTTGAGAGTTTAATGGAACCAACAAATGTAATGCTCCAGATTCTCAACTAGCTCAAAGGAAGGTCACATTTATAGGTTCTCTAATCAGCCAAACTGTTTTCAACTGTGCTAACATACTTGCACAAGGGTTTTCAAGGGTATTCTAACCATCTATTAGTCTTCTTACAAAGTTAGCAAACACAAAGTACCATAAAAACACTGGAGTGATGGTTGTTGGAAATGGGCCTCTATACACCTATGAAGATATTGCATTAAAACCAGACGTTTGCAGCTAGAATAGTCATTTACCACATTAACAATGTATATAGTATATTTCTGAATCATTTAATGTTAGCTTCATTAGAAAAAAATGTGCTTTTCTTTCAAAAATAAGGAATTTTCTAAGTGACCCTAAACTTTTGAACGGTAGTGTAAATACATTGGATAGTATGTAATAGACGATTATAACAAAGTAATTGTATTTGTTCGTACATAGTAGTTTACATGCACAAATGTATCTATTTACAAAAATATTCAAAGGCAAAATACAGAGTAGGCAAAATGACACGGCCCTCTGACATGATCAATTGTCAATATCAATATTCCAGACACTGCTGCTACAGAGCAATGTGTGTTCGTATAGTGCTTCTAATGATAGGATTAGATATACTGTGCCAGTAAAAAAAACTTTGCAGGTTCAACAAAACCAAAAAATCATAACATTCAAGTGTTTTATTGTGAATATTTTGTTACAATTAGCATTGAGAAGTGAACGCTGAGCTTTGATTGTTTGCTATGAGCAACCAAGCTAGTTTTGCTATTATGCAGTTTTCAAATATCTCCCCCCGTCGTGTGCAGTTTTAAGAATTGAAATCATTACAAGGATTTTAACTGTAACGGTTTTTTTTTGCCACACAAATGTAAAGATTTTTTTTTGCAATGTACTCTCAGTTGGTGAAATAGCCTTCAAGGTAGACGGACTGCTACATCACTAGTGTTTGCAGCAAGGGAGTGTACTGACTGTATAACAGAGAACCTAAGATAAAAACAGAACGAGAAAATACCCTTATACCAACATGTGCTCTGCCTCATGTTTTTGGCTTTGGTATAGTTTTTTGTAGTTTGTACAAACAGGGGCACTGTTTTTGGATTTTTTTTTTACCATTTCTCCTTTTCAGAAAAAAAAATACAAAATGTATTACTTGGAAATTTGGAGACGTTGTCAGAAGTTTATAGAATAAAAGAACCATGTACATTTTACTAAAAAATATACCTATAAAGAGAAAAAACAGAAAAAAATGAACATTTTACAGTGATCTCTTAAGTTTTGCCAGAGCTGTATATTGTTTTATATTTCGTTTTTTATTCTCTTGTTGTGTAATTAGGTTTTATTTTTCTGTTGTGTAATCATGCTTTAATATTCATTAGTAAAGTATTATATTGTACATTTTCTCTCTGAATACATTATTTGGTTGGTGAGTTTTAGTAGAGGACCTATGAATACAGATTAACGAATTTGTTCCACCAACAAAGTACATTTTAATCAATATATTTTATAATAATAATAACTTCCATAATTGGATGTGTTTAAATAAAATGTCCCTGCGCTGAGATAATCTTATACATGTGCCCCTGCTGTGTACTGTGTAATGGCCGTGTCTGACCGTACAGGGACACGATCTGATCATACCACAGCTCCTGGGCAGGGGAGGAAGCAAAAGAGTATACAATCAGGACAGGAGGGGATCACAGCTGATATTTTCTGTGAGGTAAAACATTTCCCTGCCTGTTTAACCCCTCTCTGACCTTAGACGTACTATCCCGTCGAGGTGACCTGAGCCTATCTGACCCTCGACGGGATAGTACGTCATAGCGATCGGCCGCGCTCACGGGGGGAGCGTGGCCGATCGCGGCCGGGTGTCAGCTGACTATCACAGCTGACATCCGGCACTATGTGCCAGGAGCGGTCACGGACCGCCCCTGGCACTATGTGCCAGGAGCTGTCACGGACTGCCCCCGGCACATTAACCCCCGGCACACTGCGATCAAACATGATCGCAGTGTTCCGGCGGTACGGGGAAGCATCAAGCAGGGAGGGGGCTCCCTGCGTGCTTCCCTGAGATCCTCGGAGCAATGCGATGTGATCACGTTGCTCCGAGCATCTCTTACCTCCTATCCCTGCAGGCCCCGGATCCAAAATGGCCACGGGGCTGCATCCGGGTCCTGCAGGGACTACTTCCGAGTCCAGAGCAGGCGCTGGTAAGCCTGCAGCACTGTAAGTCAGATCGCTGATCTGACAGAGTGCTGTGCAAACTGTCAGATCAGCGATCTGTGATGTCCCCACCTGGGACAAAGTAAAAAAGTTTAAAAAAAAATTCCACATGTGTAAAAAAAAAAAAAATCCTAAATAAAGAAAAAAATATATATATATTATTCCCATAACTATTTCTTTATCTAAATAAAATAAAAAACAATAAAAGTACACATATTTAGTATCGGCGCGTCCGTAACGACCCAACCTATAAAACTATCCCACTAGTTAACCCCTTCAGTGAACACCATAAGGAAAAAAAAAAAAACGAGACAAAAAACAACGCTTTATTATCATACCACCGAACAAAAAGTGGAATGACACGGCATGGCATCCCATCTCAATTCCAGTCAATTTTGCATTGAAAAGTAAAATGGCGCTCCTTTCCTTCCGAGCTCTGCCATGCTCACAAACAGTGGTTTACCCCCACATATGGGGTATCAGCATACTCAGGACAAATTGTACAACAACTTTTGGGGTCCATTTTCTCCTGTTACCCTTGGTAAAATAAAACAAATTGGAGCTGAAGTAAATTTTTTGTGTAAAAAAGTTAAATGTTCATTTTTATTTAAACATTCCAAAAATTCCTGTGAAACACCTGAAGGGTTAATAAACTTCTTGAATGTGGTTTTGAGCACCTTGAGGGGTGCAGTTTTTAGAATGGTGTCACACTTGGTTATTTTCTATCATATAGACCCCTCAAAATTACTTCAAATGAGATGTGGTCCCTAAAAAAAATGGCGTTGCAAAAATGAGAAATTTTTGGTCAACTTTTAACCCTTATAACTCCCTAACAAAAAAAATATTGGTTCCAAAATTGTGCTGATGTAAAGTAGACATGTGGGAAATGTTACTTATTAAGTATTTTGCGTGACATATCTCTGTGATTTAAGGGCATAAAAATTCAAAGTTGGAAAATTGCGAAATTTTCTAAATTTTCGTCAAATTTCCATTTTTTTCACAAATAAACGCAAGTTATATCAAAGAAATGTTACCACTATCATGAAGTACAATATGTCATGAGAAAACAGTGTCAGAATCGCTAAGATTTGTTGAAGCGTTCCAGAGTTATAACCTCATAAAGGGAGAGTGGTCAGAATTGTAAAAATTGGCCCGGTCATTAACGTGCAAACCACCCTTGGGGGTAAAGGGGTTAAAAACAATATTTTACCTCACAGAAAGAATCAGCCATTGCACAGTATATAGCAGGGCACATATATGATAAGATTATCTCAGCACAAGAACATTTTTTTAACACTTCCAATTGTTGATTAAAATGTACTTTGATCGTAGGACTACACGTTAAATATACATTGTTTATGAAATTATATGAGTGTCTTCTGTATCTGTCGTTGATTACAGGGGTATGTAACGTCGCTGGACAATCCAGAAATGAATCCTTTGATTCCTATCGTATTACAAAACAACAAAGATGTACTTTTTGGAAACCTTCCTGAAATCTATGAATTTCATAAAAGGTATGTAGAATGTGTTTTAAAATCACTTGTGAAATGTAGAGCAATAAGGCAAAAAGAATGCATTGTAATATTGAATTCTTACATAATTACATAGGTTGAAAAAGACCTAGGTCCATCAAGTTCATCCTTTCTCCACTAATTATAGATTTTTTATCACTAAATTATCTCTAACCCACAATGTTATTTGTACTGAGGAAAGCATCCAGCCCTTGTTTAAAAGCTGTTATAGTTTAAAAAATGCAAAAAGGAAAAAGGACCAATGCAAAAGTTTGGGCGCCCTTGGAGACTTTTGTGTTCAGACACCTTTAACTAAGGTTTCAGACCTTAATTTGCCTGTTAGGGTTGTGGCTTGTTCACTAGCATCACTGCAAAAGGCCAAGTGATTTCCCAGCTTTATAAAAACCAAGCCTCCTCTAGAACCTTGTGAAGAAAATTGCAAAGCATTTTCAAGTTGACTGTTCCTAAGTTTGAAATGTAATTAAGAAATGGCAGTTGACAGGAACAGTGGCGGTCAAGATAAGGTTTGGAAGACCAAGAGAAATTTCAGTGAGTTCTGCTGGTAGGATGGCTTCAGAAAGATTTAGTAGACTCTCTGGAGTTATAGTAGATTGTTCTACTACAGAGACACCTTCACAAATATGGCCTTCATGTAAGAGTCAGCAGAAAAAAACCTCTTCTACGTCCTCACCATAAAATTCAGCATCAAAAGTATGCAAAATAGCATTTAAACAAGTCTGATACATTTTGGAAACAAGCCCTATGAACCGATGAGGTTAAAATAGAACTCTTTGGCCACCATGATCAATGTTATGTGTGGAGAAAAAAGGGCACAAAATTTCAGGAAAAGAACATCTCGCCAACCATTAAGCATGGGGGTGGATCAATCATGCTTTGGGATTGTGTTACAGCCAATGGCACGGGGAACATTTCATGGGTAGAGGGAAGAATGGATTTAATGAAATTTCAACAAATTCTTGATGCAAACATATCATCTGTAAAAAAAAGCTGAAGTTGAAAAGAGGATGGCTTCTACAAATGGACAATGATCCTAAACACACGTCAAAATCTACAATAGACTACCTCAAAAGGTGCAAACTGAATGGCCTCGCCGTACACTGATCTGAACATCATTGGAAACCTGTGACTAGAGCTCAAAATAGCAGTACATGCAAGACGACACAGAAATCTCACAGAACCGGAAGAATTTTTCAAGGAAGAATGGATGAAAATCAAACGAACAAGAATTGAAAGACTCTTGGCTGGCAAAAAAAGCGTATACAAGCTGTGATACTTTCTAAAAGGGGTGCTAGTAGGTACTAAACATGCAGGGTGTCCAAACGTTTGCATCTGACCAATTTCCTTTTTGTAATTTTCAAAATGTAAAAGTTGAAAATATATATTTTTTTTGCCTGCAATACAAACCAGGTGTGTCATCTCTAACTTTTAGGCCTTTTAGAGATAATTTAATCTTCAACTTGCTTAACTGTTCTCAATAGTAATTTTGACCAGGGTTGCCCAAACCTTTACATGCCACTGTAGGTGGTAATAGTGCACTGAGCTGTACCAATAGCACATCATAGTGCATGCCACGATGCACAAATCAGCCACGGACATCCGGACCCAACTCGGCTACCTCAAAAGAATATATGAAAATACTGAATTCTGGTCAGGAGAACCATCGATGATTCCTGCATTGCAGGCTGTACTCGGAGCTCGACACACGGATGTGTCTAGTTTTATAAGGATTAGGTATTTTGAAATAGTGACATCAATATTACTAATTAAAGGACTACTCTGTTTTATGCAAATATGCATTATGTGTTTTCATAATTTGTAATCTTTTACTTTTAGAACAATGATTAGATATTACAAATTGGGCCTTATCCTTGCACTCTTTTTTTATGCAAATAAAGGATCAAATTTGCCATGCCAGGGATCTGCTCTTGAGACCTGATCTTCTGAATAAATTGCCCATATGGGGGGATATTTACAAAGATAAATGTAACAGAATTCTGGCGTAATTGGCAGCAACCAAAAAAATGGTCTTTCATGACTTGCACAATATTAATTGTGTGCTTTAGACTATTTCTACACCTTAGTCGACAAGAGAGTGTGGGCTCTATGAATAATGGTATGGTTTAAAGGAAAAAGGCACAGCCTAACATTCAACACCATAAAGCAAAAAAATGCACCATCATTTTGCTACAAATTTCTGGCACAAAGTAAGTCTATTAGGTAGTGCAAACTTATACTAGACAATTTAAAAAAGGACCATACTGATACATTTTCCCCTTTTTTATTCTGTCTAGTCTAAGTTTGCACTGTCTGAGCATAACACAATATTAATTGAATAAATATGCCTCAATATGAGCACATACCTTGGCTTTTAAAACCAGTTCACTGCATTTTTTTTAAATAGATTTTTGTTTTCTTACTGCAGAACCTTCTTAAAAGAGCTGGAAAATTGCATTGAAGATGCAGATTCTCTTGGAAGATGCTTTTTAAAAAGGGTAATTTAATTATCACTGCATTTCACTAAAAAAACGCTTGCAGAGCAATGTTAGTCACCAGTTGAAGGCTTGACAGCAAAATTAGTTTGAGATATGTAAGTAGAAGGGTCGTATTGCTCTGCTGAGGTTATACAGCTGCGTAGTTGGGAGAAGGGCCTAAGTGTCAGTTGAACTTGCCTAATTTACATTGAGGTATGGATGTGAAGGAGAATGCGAAATTACGGTACCTTAAAGTCCTGCCTTCTTGTTTTCTTGACTTATAGTAGGAAGAACTTTTTACAAGCTGTTGTAGCTTGAAGTAGGCAGCAGTTTTGTTAAAGCAGTTGTTTCAAGTTATTAAATGTTTAAAATTGCTTATTGAAAATCCTCTCTGTGGATCACGGAGTCCAACCAGCTTCAGCGCCTCTGCACTTCTCCTGCACTTCTCCCAGGGCTGCCACCAGGAATTTCAATGCCCCATACTGGCACAGTTTTTGGGCCCCCTTGAGACTCTGCCCAGGCTCCACCCCAGCTCCGCTTCCACCCCTTGAGCATTCCACAGTCCCACTGCCCACTCTTGGAAAAACTTCACTTCTGCACCACGGCCTCAACAAATCACAAATTAACAGTTCCCATCAAACACCATATCACACACATAACCAGCGTTTTTTGTTTTGGCCAAAAGATTTTTTAACCCCTTAGTGACAGAGCAAATTTGGTACTTAATCACCAAACCAATTCTGACCACTGTCACTTTATGAAATCCTAGCTTTCGAAGACTTCAACGTATCCCACTGATTCTGAGACTGTTTTTTCGTGATATTTTGTACTTCATGTTAGTGGTAAAATGTATTCAATATAACATGCTTTTATTTATGAAAAAAATGGAAATTTGGCAAAAATGTTGCAATTTTCAAACTTTTAATTTTTGTACCCTTAAATCAGAGAGTGCTGTCACACAAAATAGTTAATAAATAACATTTCCCACATGTCAACTTTACATCAGCACAATTTTGGAAACATTTTTTTTTGTTAGGACGTTATAAGGGTTAAAAGTTGACCAGCGATTTCTCATTTTTCCAACAAAATTTACAAAACAATTTTTTTAGGGACCACCTCACATTTGAAGTTAGTTTGGGGGGGTCAATATAACAGAAAATACCGCAAGATGTCACCATTCTAAAAACTTCACCCTTCAAGGTGCGCAAAACCACATTCAAGAAGTTTATTAACCCTTCAGATGCTTCACGAGAACTAAAGCAAT